>NC_137454.1:376880704-377480704 GCF_964235325.1 Thermobia domestica
AGTGGGTAAAATTGCATCACTGAGACTTGAGTAGTTTCTGAGTTATAAGGGTTTTCTTCACTGGGTCTTAATATCATGAAGCGCCTTTGGAGTGAATATAAAATTTGTAGCAAAAATAAAAATAACACGAAATTGGTAAAGTGTGGATAATTTATGAATCATATCTTGTACAAAAAACGGAAGTCGTCTGTTATTTCTCTTCTGTCTATAGCGCCGCTGTTAAGACATCAGTAAGGTAAATAGTTGACTAATTTGTGTACAGGGTTTGGCACTGATATTGAAAGTACGAGCTGTAAGAGTTGTGAACTCTTTGGGTATGAGTTTCCGGCGAACTTTTTGTGATTGGCACCCACACTTTGTCACTCGTACATACAGTAGTTTAAAAGAGGTTCTTGGGCCATGGAAATGGATAAAGTGCTCAAAAAGATCGTTATTTTCCTGACTGATGTCTTCAATTTCTCCTGTCATAAGTACAGGCTACGATATCGTTAGTTGCAAATAACAACATTCTATGTTCTGGAAGTACTGAAGTATTGCAATCAGTAAATTCATGTGATTGTGAGTATTCATAACATCTGATTTGTGTTTCCGGCAGAGGTACAAATCTATTATGTGATCTGGTATTAATAATTCTTTTTTACACGTAGCAAATCTCGAATTTCCTGTTGTTTGATGCACTTATTCTGATGAAACATAGATAAATTGTATGCCTGAGATTTGATATCAACACAAAACCTGCACATCTGTTCAGTTTCTAAAATTGTGAACTTCAAACCACTGCAACGACTTGTAACTCACAAGGAAACTTACGGAAGTGTCATTCACAGATTTGAATGAAACTTTGCTTGCTTGAAGAATATCAAAAAAATCGACACGTATTTTTTTGTTTCGGCAATGCTGAAGATTTAAGGGTGGAAACCACCCTTTGAACGTTAGAGGTAATTTCCAAGCATAGACAGAAAATAATCATTCAATATAGAAGAAAACATACTGCCAGGGGGGTTCAAAACAGCTAATTCAGACTCTGATGTCAAAATTACAAAATTCAAAATGGCGGATCCAATATAGTGATTACAATTACAAAATTACTTTTGGTTTGAAATTCTCTGTACTTAGCCAAGAACAATTATAGTTGGCAGGGGTTACTACGTGAAGATTGCAGACCGATTTCAAATCTATTTATATTGATTTGAAATCCCTTTATTTTAACGGAATGCTTGATTAAAGTGATTCTCTGCACCTCTCCCTATTATGTTCGCTTATGTATAGTGAGTCCCCTTGCCTCTCACTATGTCAGAACTTCACATATCCTCCTTTGATATAATTATGAATTTACTGAGAAAACCCTTCATGGTAATGATATTTCATAAAGAGAAGTGTGTGATGCATAAACATTATTTACACCAAGCTCACTTATTATAGCAATAACTGTAACAGATGGCAAAATGCAGCACAATCTTCTTCCAAATAACTGTTTTTGTATCACGCATATCTAATAAGATTTGCAAATCTGGGAGAAGAAAACTGACTATGAATTAGTGATTTGGATCTAAATGATATTATTACGGAGATGTAAATTTATATTATAGTTGTAGAGGAGAATATCAGTAAAATGTCTCAAGAAGTTTTCCCACGGCCTACAGACGAACACATCAAGATTCTGAATCTTACCAGTTGTTAGTACCGAATGGTTTCTATTTTGAGGTACTATTTTGTTCGTATGTTCATATATCTAGTGCGATAACGTTATAAACGCGCCCAAGAATATTAGTATTCCACTTTGGAGACTATGGACGACTCTTCAGGACTATTTGGAGCTGCAACCATGTATATATAACTCTATGTCCTATGGAAGGTTCAATGCCACGTTCACAAAAGCTCTCCACTGACTTCTATCCTTAGCCAATTGGATCCAGTTTCTATTATATATATCCAAGTGATAAAGGGCTACAGTATAGTGAAAAGTAAAGTGTGATTTTAATATAGGAAGTAATTATACATATTCAGTGTTAAGTGTTGTAATAGTTTCTCATCGTTATTTTTCTTTTTAATAGTATTCTAATAAATAAGTATAGTGTCATTTAACGCAGTGTCTTTCCGTTGTGTGTGTGAGTGAGGTTTGTGTGCGTAATGGTCTGGATGATCGTCTGATCGTCCGTGAGGTTTTCGAGACGACACATCCCAACCTCTCGGCTTCTAATGCTCATCTCTTCATTGACATTGAGGAGCAATTTGGGAACAATTTTAACCCCTTCTTGGAGAAGTCCTTCAATGTCCTACCCAAGTAAGTCCAAGTCTATGGGAATACTCATTTGCAGGACTACGGAGGACGGACCACGACTTCGCGATTACAAATATATGGCAGCCCGAACAGCGACCCGATCCCCTGAGCGATTACAACTAGAGTATCCTTAACTTTAAGAATTTTCTGAGCATACAGAAACGTAACTGGAGAAGGTGATAAATATACTTCTACTGCTTGTTGAAATCGAGAACAGCAAGATCATCTAGAATAGACCTGAGAGACACGTGTAGAAGGCTAGTATATAGTATATTCATCATTTGCAAACATTATTGTAGCAGGAGCAGTGGTCGGAAAGGTGCTTTCCAAAAGTAGCTGCACTACCGCTAAACATGCATGATGAAAAATGTAGGTCGCCACAACTTAGTTTTCCAGAAAAGTATTCGCTACCTAAGCTCTTGTCATAATTACAGTTTACTTGGCATCATGCATCATAATAGATGTCATGGCACCTACATGCGTAACTGAATTTAGAGTTTGGTTAAAATATTACATAAAAGCTTTGTCTGTCAATTTGAATTTCACAGTAAGATATGCATTTTGTCTTTTCTTTTTAAAATATATATATTACACCCTCCTGTCCAAACATGTATATGGTTTCGATGCAAGAATAGCACGTAAGTCTATTTTAAGGGTCATTACTATTCTTTTGGCCAATAGCCAATACACAATTTATCGCAAAAAGTTTTTTCTTGTAATATTGTTGCAAAATAATTAGAGACAGAAATCAGAAAAAAATAATAGTATATTCTCTCTATCATAATATAAACATTTACTAAAAATTGGAAGGAAATGTTGGAATTAAGAAATACTTCTGAGTCCTGGAAAAGATATATTTGTAGCTTTTGTGCTAATTCGTAACAAACTGTAAAATTGTCTAGCTCAGCTACAGCTACATTGCACAGATTTTGACTTGTAGCGCCCCTACAGCTACAAAACCCATTGCTATCTATTGTAGCCTCGCTGCAACTAGGGTGCTATTTCCGAACCGACTATGAGTTGTGTTGAGTTGATTTTGAGTTTAACGTCTCGTTTACCAGCGAGCCTATATGAGACCTGGACCTACTGATTAACGTGGAATCCGAACCACTTGAGCTCCCTATGGGAATCGAACCCAAGTGTGAGTTGTATTAGTAACAACTATCACATAGTATAAATTGTGTCATATACTGTATATAAGGAAAAGTTTATGACAAAGCAACACCTTACATTTTTAATGTAACTTAACGAACAGACTGAACTCTAGACAAGTTATTTCACGTTTCTGTCAAGTTATATTTCTTTATCAATGAAGTACTCTATCATTTCGCTTTTAATGTCCCTATATTAGTCCTATTCATAATTAATCTATATATATATTCAAAAGTTTGGACTACCTTTTAGAAAATTCATTTACGGTAATTCTTGAATCTTCGGAAGCATGAGAAGGATGAGTAAACATCAGCGTGTCGTTGTAGCCCAAATTGATACTCATTAAACAATTATAATGATATCTCCAACACAGCAGCAGAGATTATTAACAGCACAGAAAAAATGGGTTAATTGCCACTTGAACTTTTCTTCAATGATAATCGTGCGGTTCGTTCTGGATGAGAAACATTGTGATGTAAACAAAACTTGTGGAGTTTTATTTTCAAGAATAAAAAATCGTTCTTTTTAGTGTTTGTTTTTCAAATTTGCAACGAAAACCATATCCCTACACACCTGACCCGATGCGAACTACTGAACACTGCTTAAATCGATCACTTCTTCAACCTAGCTACACAAGAAATTTATCGAGTTACACCTTATTTTACAGGAGCTTTGTCTCGTAGTAGGCGTCTTCACAGCCGAACCAATGATTTATTTAAGGAGAGACCAGATTCAAGAATATTCACTAAGCCGGACATACAGTCACTTCATTAAAAGCTACATCCAATCCAACCTCTAGAGACCAAACGTGGTCGATTTGGATGCCTTGAGTGAAACGAGCCGTCGTATTGTGCGATTGGTTTAAATAGGTCGGCTCACGGCTTGCTCACCACAGAGCCGAGCTCAGAACGACCGATCATATGTCACGTCTGCCCAGCCGATGGTGAACCTCAACCGAGCCGACTCGTGAGGGTGGCTCATTTAAGCCGAGGGAAACCGAGGCACTCATTGCAACCTAACTGGTTATGTAGTGTGGATTACCGAGATTTTATTGGGTACCTCTACTACAGGAATATGATCTTAAAATTCCTTTGATATCTGTCAATTTTTGAGGAACTGTGCTACTTCTAATGGTACTGTGAGACTTTGAGTTGCATATTTCTAAAAGTTCAAAGATTCATTGTCAACGAACTTCGCAGTGCTGCATCTTCAACAATACAACGAGACAGAAAACATTGATGTTGTTTGTGACAGTTTTGCAACATCAAAGCATTTGGTGTGCTATAGAATTTATAGGAATTTTGAGTCAGAAATTACATTCTGTGATAAGTCTTGAAGATACAAATGTGCTTCAGAGCATGAGAAAATATTGACGACACAGGTTCCCAAATTTGAAAGATAAATGCAGTTTGCAGCGAGTTCAATATTCTTTGTGGGTGTACTTCTCCCCTACAAGTTGAAACATATGATTTAAGATATACAAAATAGTGTCACACTCATTTAGATTTCTTTTCAGACAGACTTTTCTGTAGAAAAACGTGAAAAAGATTTCACTTTTGAGCACATAATTTATCTTTAAAAGGAGGATAGAACCAGATTTTCCAAAAAGAAAGAAAAAAATATTAATTCATTGTACGGCTTACATGCATTATTTTGAACCTGAGACTAAACGAATTTGAAAACAGTAGAAACAACACATCATCTCCTCTGGTAAGATACTCATGTCAGATTGTTCCTGGTAAGGTGATGGAAAATGTTTTATGAAACTGACTGCATTCTTGTGAGATAGACTCTAGCAAACGATGATACTATTGAGACCTATTAACACTTTTAAGTGAAAAAAATCGAGAACGCCGGGAAAATCCATTTAAAATGGTTCTGATACGCGAAGACAACAATAAAGTCCATAGGTGTAACAACTAACTGGAAAGAATTAAAATATATCACCAAATTTGTACCCCCAAACCTTTTACCTATCCAATACTTATAATAATAATAATAATAATAATAATAATAATAATAATAATAATAATAATAATAATAATAATAATAATAATAATAATAATAATAATAATATGAACTGCGTTCTAGTAGTGATGAAGGTTGTGTTAGGTCTGATACTGTATTCCTGAACATTAGATCTCTCACATTTATTTATAGGTTTAAGATAATGTTATGTATCGATGCAATTAATGATTTGCACTAATTATTAATCACATTGGGATATATAGGAAAGGTTTTACGCATGTTAACCTAATTTGTGGATAAGTTAGAAAGTTTTTCATCACCTCCGTGTAATACATGTACTATGAATATGTAAGGCAAGAATGACTCAAAAATTACAAAATAAAAAAATGCATCTAGTGGGATTCGAAATAGGTTAAAAGATTCTGTATCAACACAAAAAATGGGCTACTTAACACGCATGGCTATCGCAAGAACTAGAGAACGCTCTTTCAGTTCCATTGATAGATATCGAACTCCTTAGCAACCCTTCTTTTCATGAAGATCTTTGTATTTCGTCCAGATGTGGGTGCGTTTTTTTTTTTAAGAAAGAAAAGTTTGCTGCTTTAATGCTAAGGTACTGTTTTGTACTAGAAGTATCATTATAAGAAGGAACAAAAGAGGAACTGAGAATTTCAAACAGTAAACTATGAGCTGTGTTCGTAAGTCTTGTTTCTTTTCTCATTCCAGCAAACTGTGGGCTGTGTCCGTAAGTCTTGTCCTTCCCTCCTCCAACCCAGAATGCGTTGTTGCAAAAGTTACAATTTTAAGGGACTTTGAAAATTTTACTTGCTCATTTATAAATTGAAGAAGTGTATATCTCATTTATTTATTTATTTCTACATATCACTTAACATGATTGACATCTATGTCTTTAAGCATGCCACGTATGGGGAACGACGTCCCTCAACAAACATACTATCTAGAAAAAACAGAAGGAAACATGAAGAACGTACGAAGGAAACAACCTATAAGATGTATATTAAATAATACCCCATCATTTGAAGGGTGTGAATGAATAATATAAAGGAGAAATCTCAGTCAGGATGGCTGTCGTAAAAAAAATAGAAGTATTTTTTTCTGAGCCTCCCTACTGGATAATGTACCCCAAGACGTTCCCAATACAGGCTAAATCGTTAGCAACTATACTACCTAAGGACACCACATCTCATAAAGAAGAGAAGGTTGACTATTAGTATATCGCCTCATGGATATATTTATTACCATTTTATGAATAAATAGGCATTTGGATCTAAAATATTGACAACTGCAGGAGGAAAATAAGGTTAATTTCCAAAATCCGTACGATTATGTAACTACAAACCATGATTAGATAACACATAAGTATCAATATTATGTATATACTTCTCAAAACTTTTCTTAAAATATTTTACTGCCATGTGATTTCAAAACCTATTTTGTTTTTTGTTGTGACTGTTTTCGGGGGTAAGGTACTTTCTGCCAGTTTTTGTCCTGAGGTAAAGAATACTCGAGTTAAACATAAACATCTTCAATTCATTTTAAATAATGATGGAACATTCTAAATATATTGTCCTGCTACCTAGAAGAAAACGTTACACATTTATACATCCTTTCCCATGTGATATTTTTGGTGTATAGTTTACAATACAAGCTGTTAAATTTGGTTATACTGTAATTACCATTGTACCATTATTTAATTATCATTATTTAATTTCATATTCTCTAATCTTCGTCGACTTGCCAATTTCGCCATTTCTTTATCAACGTTTTAAATATATACCCATAACGAATTGTTCATTGGTTGCCATACAGATAATGGATTTTATTTAAATTGAATAAAAACTCATAAAATACACAAGAAGCTGTTAAGCCTTTTATGGAATCTATTTCAACACTGCAAACAACTATGACATCCCAAAATTTCAATATAATGACTTTGTATTAATAAGGAAAGAATGACGTATAACTCCAGAAGTTATACTATTAAATTATTTATTAATCTAAGAAATCAATTTCTCAGAATTTCAAAATTTGTAACTGTGTAATCACATCTATTGAGTAGGTCTCCATTGCCACCTACCTTGCATTTCGCATAATGAGTTTAATGAAGCAATGGTCGAAGGGAGATTGTTAAATTTGAAATACACTACACATATTCCATCTTAAAAATTACCAATTCAATTATGACTCGTTTTCATACAGACTAATGAATCAACCATTAGATGTGAAAGCTTACTTTCTCGCCAACATAGTGTAATCCCTTTAGTTGTATAGCTTATAAAATATAAGCCAAAACGTCCAGTAGGTGTGTGTTCTTAGTCTAAATTTTTAATATTTAATTACAGCGTAAATATTTATGAATGTGAAAGGATATGTCTTATGAGAGATAATCCTTAGAACGGGAAATCGCATGTAAGGTACGCAGATGCACCTGATTTGGACTTTAGAGTGGAACAAAATATTGATAGACGAAAGATATATTCTTCAAGCTGAATTTTCCTACAATTTATTATATATACCGGGTGTTCCAAAAATAGCGCCACGGATAACAGGGCACTACTCTACAGGTCAAAAAAAGCGAAATTTTTATTATATGATAGTATGCCCTCAGGGCCTCCTTCAGTCACTATGGGGAATCAAAAATTCACTTTGTCAACGTCACAAATTTACTTGGAGATATTAGCATTGCTCTACGAATACAGGAATCAGTTCAATCGATTGGTACACTAATAAGTGATGCTAGTATAAGTCAATATCAACTTTGGCTGCCATTTGGAAAAATCGATATAACTATTTGATAGATTGGTAGATCTAATCTACGGTTCCTTATTTCGCGACATTGTCACATAGTACAATTTGTGTCTCCAGACTATCTATCTATCTATCTATCTATCTATCTATCTATCTATATATATATATTAGACTTGATGAATAACGTTCTGTGGTCCGTGGGCGCCATTTAACAACACCCGATATATATATTGGTTTGCAATTTTGTATAATATGATAACGGAGTTTGCCTTTGGCATGCTCAAATATGATGAAAAACATACCTTGCTCTGTAAGTCAGTTATATCGACATTCTGCAAATCCTTCATTGGTGCGTACTTAGACATAGCATTCATGTTGCTCGCACTCAAATGAGCAACATCTTTGAAAAATGATTTGTATGTGTTCTGATCTTTCTTGCTGACATCTCCAAAAATCCTTAAAAGATAAAACAAATAAAAGTATATATAATTCAACTACATGACGTGCACGGTAAGAGAAGAGGTGAATCAATGACAATTTGATTCGAAATTGAAAAGCTAAACATTTAACATTATTTTTAGGTCAGTTTCGATTGTTTTATACATATATTACTAGTTACAAATAAAAATAATTAATATTATATATGCATATTTTCCTTTATTCTTGGCCTACATACATGGAAATTTATTGAAGTATTACCGTCATTTAGCTGGATACCTAAAGTGAATTTACTCAATTTATTTCACTTTAGTAGCTGAACCTTGGGGTTCAAGATTTCTGGTGCTTCCTCAGGGGGGACGCATGAACCTGTTACCTCTATGAAAGTTATATAAAGAAGGAGAAAATTTAAATTTGCGAGAAGATGTAGTTTCTTGAGAAATGCTGTCAGAGAATCCAGAATTTCCTTTTGAACATCATTCGTATAAAAGAAAATACGCTTTATAAGTTTCGAATTTCACTAAATCGACATTAATTCGAGAAGTCATTATAACCTAAAATATATAGTATTTTACAGTCATTTATCTGTAAACAAATAAATGTTCTTGTAGTAGTGTAGAAAGAAGACAATAAAATTAAATGTACAATCGAATTACTTAGCACTGGACAACGTAACGAAAACTGTCAATATCTAAAAAAAAATATCAACATTCTTATGCTGTGATAAATTATATCCAACTGTAAATTATTTTATCTTCAAATTGATAAAATACCGAAAAACATGTTCACTTTCTAATACGTAGATACTCTGCCGTCCTCTAAATGAAAAGTCTAGCAGCAAACATCTATTCTAACCTCTTTCTTGATCTTAATATGAAATAAACCTATGATATGAAGGATATCATATATTTTTTTTCTAATTTTGTCACTCACGTACATAACATGTGACTAGCCAAATTTAGGTTACAAAAATATATCAACGTTATCTTATATTCACATATTTAAGCAGAGTGAATATGTATATATGTTCAGTGACTATAAGTTAGAAACGGCTGCAGTTAAAAAGATGAAACACAATCTGAGTTATGAACGTGTTAGGAGATGTATCCAATCGCGATTTTTGTTTATTCTCAAGAATCTCTTACTCGGTAGCATTATAGTCGCTCGAAAAATGTTAAATGGAAATGTGTGTCATTTGGTAGATCATGAGAAATAAACCACAGAGTAGGTATTATTTTAGAAGCATATCTAATATGTTAGTGCTTTTGCAATCAGTTACAAAGCCAAGTGGGTAAACATCAGACAATATTAAAGTTAGAAAGACAAAACAATAATTGATATACGAAGTGTTGCAGGCCGCAATGAAAGAATTGCCTTGCCTTCGCGACAGGACACCAAATTATGGAGCATATGGGTCAGTCGAAAGTTTGAAATAGAGAAGTATGTAACTGATATAGCATTGAAAAGATAATAATAAAGGGAATATCATTAAAAAAAAAACTTTTTCATGTAGAGTATCGTATATCCCATGTCAAACATTTAGATTTCTTTCACAATTAGATAGAATATTCAATGTCTATGGACCATAAACAAATTAAGATAAAAATGTGAAGCAGAAAGTGAGATATGCACATGCAATAGAGGATTTAATAAAGTATGCTGTGCACCACAAGGCCGTCGTTCATCGGACATTGGAAGTCAATCGATAATTTGAAATGAGAAGGATGGAATCGACTTCACTATTGTAATAATTAATCAATGAAACGTTTTTATAATTCTTACTTATATGAGGGTATCGTTTATGAAATGACCGCCATTAATTGATAGCTAATTACAACATGCTCATGCAGACTACACTTAAAATAAAAAAAAAGATAATACAACTAAATAGAGATGATCACGCAAAAGTGCAGAGTTTAAAAGTTAATATTTTGAACACAAAAATGAATCAGTATTGTTTAGATTTATGTATGAAAGTATGTACATTTAATTGTAAATCTTATAGTAACCTTCTGTCCAAAATGATGAAAAGACCCTTGGGACATCAGGCTATATTCATCACTATACGACGTATTGTATTTAAGTATCTCACGCTTTAGTTAATCTCTTTTGTTTTCATATAATTGTATTTATAAACACTGCACATTTTATCTGACTGCAAACCTATTTGGATTTCAATGACGTCTACAAATAGTTTCCTTATTTAGGTTGTTTCTTCCTTTAATAAGTCCTCTATGATAGATAAAATCAATTACCTATTCATTTGAAATTATTAAGTGAAATGTAGTAGAATATTTCAGTTTATCGTACAATGGTTATGTGTTTTAGGCTAAAGGAAACGGATGGACACGGCAAGTGATTGAACTACGACGTAGGACAAGTGACATTTTCGAATGCACCACCTAGATCCTAATAGAGAACTGAGGAAAAAGCAAAACAATACACAATGTACTATTTCGAACTTTTCTGCGTGTGTTTCAACGTTATTTTTCTATATCCAGTCGTTTCCGATTTATGTTCACTGGCCGAAGTTAAACATTCACTTTATATATTGTGGCTCATGATTTTGGTGGAAATAAGGACATTTAACAGGATTGGAGCTACATTTCCGTTGAAGAACTGAATTCCTGTACATTTGAAGAAAATTCTTCCGGTGTCCATGTTTCGTTGTGAAGAGAGAGATAAGGAGACTAATGAAGGAAGAAAAAGTGGTACCTTATTTGTAACACGAACTTTAAATAACATATGTAAAAAAGCAATAATAAAAAGGAACATCTATTTTTCTCTTTTTAAAACACTTGTCCGTTGTTAATTACATATATCTATGGCAGTAATAATAACGGAGGGAGATCTAGAAGATAGAAATTGGGAGCCTGCCCGACCCCAGACTATGGTAAGTATACAACGAGTTTCTTATATACTTTCGAAAATATATAAATAATAGCTCAAAATATTTTGTCAGTCAAAAACTGGGGAGGCTAAGCCTCCCCGGCGCTCGGTAAGATCCGCCACTGATTAATACACTTAAACTCTTCGATAGACTCGATTCGTGTAATTTTCATTGAGTTTGTTTTTTGGTTCATTTGCTGTTTAGCGTCCCAATATTTTCTTGAAAACTTCTTTTGACAAAAGTAAAGTCTTATTTGATGTCTAGGTGATAAGAATCCATATCGACATGATCAATACTGTTATTATTAGTTATATTTGTAGATATTCGGAGACTATTGTAATAATTTTAGATCTTAAAGAAACTTATTACAGTTTTTTTGGCGGTATAGAAGAGCTGGTTTCGTTTTATTAAGAAATTTTAATTTGTTTATATTTAGAAGCTTGTCCTACACGAATACACACAGATTGAGTAGTAACTGCTACAGAGAAGTCAATTTAGCCTATTTATGTCTAAATCTACCTTATTTGGAGAGACATTTAGCCATCCAAATCTAGTAAATGTTTATAACCTTAAATTTAGTTTTTTTCGTGAAAGGCTTCTGCTATCTTTGAATTTTCTGTTACCTGTTAAATTAATTCTAAATATACTTTCCTCTGAAAATAAACTGTAATTGTTACAAAAGTAGTATATTTGCTATTACATGATATCATATTAATTGATTTCTTTCGACAGAGGGTGTTTCATTACGCTAACACTTGTTTCTCATTTTTCTTCTGTTTCACTATCCACAACTTTACAAATACTTAACAATACTTACCGACTTAGAAACAATTTTAATGTAAGTTCTGTAACGGAACCCTTTACTACTTTCTAAAAATTTAAATTTTCACGTTTTATTGGTAGGATGAATGTTTTCTAATACAAAGTTAGTAAACTGTTTGTAGAAACCACAGAGATTGTTTTTGTTTATTAAGGGAATCAAATAGGAAGTCCAATAGGTTGAAACCCCTCAATACAATCAAGATGATTAATGTGGGTATACGGGAAAATAGGAAATGTACGCAAGGACTGCCTAAAGATGTACTACTGAAAATTGGGACAATGCCAGTCTATAAAAACACTGCCAATCCACAACCCAATGATGATGCATCCAGTTCCAGCGCCTCGGCTAGCTGCGAAGTCATCGATAATGACTTATTTCAACTAATAATATGGGTGTTGACTTTGGCAAATCAGATGAGTTGTTGATAGACTTTATTGTAATTTAATGTCATGTATATTGCTTGTTAGTCTTCAGTCAATAAAATTCAACATTTCAAATTTTATAATAACACTTACAAAAAAGGGGGTTTAAAATTTATAATGTGGGTTATAGGCTATCTGCTAAAAATCTGACCATTTTTTGGGTAATAATACATATTTCTGAAAGCAATCAAGCCTATTTTGTTAGGAGGTTGTTGCTAACATTGAACTTAGATAGGTTGAAATTAAACTATTGATTCTTATTTAAATTAAGCTATTAGCGGAATATTTGTTATTAAAATTGTTGTAACAGGTGTTGCTCAATGCCAGAAACTTTAATGCTAATCACAAGTACCGTTACTTTAAAATTTTGATTATTAAAGTAAATTTTGAATAGTTCAGAGAAACATATAGTTGAAACGGAAACTACTAAAAATTTGCTTCTTATTATTGTTTTTTTTCATCAAACGTTATAGTAATAAAATTGCTTAGTTGTGAATGATTGATTTCCTACTTATAACTAATATTGATTTTTTCCTACATTTTGGTTAGTTCTGGTTATACATATATTTTTAAATTAGTGCTTATTGACAAGTGGTATTTATTTCACAAAAAAAAAACATAACAGTTATAGTGACCTTAGGAAACTGGATTCAGACTATTGTCAGCCACTCACTATATTTAGTTTGCTGTTATTTTCAAGTATTATTTTCCTTGGATTGTTTTCTAATAGCTCGAGTTGTTAACCCGTTTATGCCGAAGGTATGTTTTTGTCACAGATTTTGATAATTTTCATGTTCCTGAGTTAAAGTGATTACATTCAAAACAATATCAAGATTATTTGAAAATTTTGTTTGACAGAAGCGGAGTTAGAGGGAGATATACATATAGGACGCTAGGAAACTAGGGTATGTTTCGAAAGCTATATACAATAAACATTACATTCATTGTACTGATTATCACTGCATTCAAAGTTGGTTATTCATAAAGCTTGAGATATTCTGATATGAACGAACTCGTTTTCTTTACTTTTTTTGTATGGAAATCAATGAACATTTGATATGAACACCAACATTGCACTTTAAACATTTTGTTGTAGTTTCCATATGGCAATTATAACATCGAGTCTGCTATTCTTGCTGAGTGACACAGTGTTGATACCCGTCATATGTTTAGTGTTGCGCAAGAAGAAATAAGAATTGAAGAGAGATGCCCTTTGAGCTTCTTTGAAATATGAATTCTGTACCTTTGAAGATAATATAGAGCAAGTTTTCTTCTTACACTTAGCACATCCGAGTTTCTTCTGAGACTCTTTCCTGTTACAGCCACGCATTTTGAACTGCTAAATCAATCATATACATAATAAGACAACTCTACCAGTCTTTGCCTCGTATTGAAGTTCTGTATTGACTTACAGTTTGGTCCATCCGATCGACACTTTTCGAGTTTTGATTGTACAATTTTACCGTTAATGGTTGGTCTATTCTTTATGTGACCATTCAGCACATGTTTCATCGTTTTTTATACACTATACTCGTTTATGCACGAGCTCACTGCGGATGCACGTCTTAACGGATCCACTAGGTTCCCGTTCCTTGACCGATCAGATAATGTCTTGGTTTTAGTGACCACCGAACACAATTTGTTTGGTGTTCTTTTATGACATATATTTTAATGCTTTATTTATATCCATAACTTTTGTGTCCTCATAAGGGAAACTGCACCTATCAATCCATGAATACAACTTACTTTAAAAAAAGCAATTTATAAGTTAGTTGGAGTTAATTTCGTGGTGAATAAAATGCAAAGGTAAGTTATGTACGCACTCCTAAAAATAGGTCAGTACTTACAAATATTGGATGATGCGAAAAATTTTGCTACCATTTAATAGAACTTAACATATGTATTTCCAATTAAAATTTCACAACTAATAATATCTATGTTTTTATTGCTTTTTCTAAGTTATATTCAGGGGAAAGAGATTAAATTAAAGAAATATATGTTTATCAGGAAACAAATATTCATACAATATATTACTGAATTCATGAAAGAGAAAAAAACATTCCCTTTCCTTATTTTAAATGGTTTGCTTCGTTTCGACATGTCACACAAAAGAACTTGCTTTATCAGATTACTACCAAAAATTTTCGCCAAAGCTGAGGGAAAACAGGGAATTTTGAGACACGTTGCCATCTTGTACAGCACAAAATTCTCACCTTTTACAAAATACCGAATATCCCTGTAATTACTTGACTTATGAATTTCAGATAAATGTAGCAATGCTCCTTATGATATACTTATCTCCTCAATAAGTTTTAAACCATACTGTACTAGTGAACATTTCAAAGTTATTGCACGATTTCCAAAATCAACGTTTCTCTCTTCTGTTGTGGCAACACTGTGTAAATGGGAATTCTAATCTCTAAGCCATCTTAAAGAGTACCTACCAGTATTTAATTTAATGCGCACAAATAGTTACTACTTCATTAGCTGTGTGTGTAAAAGACGTTTTAATTTTATATACGTTTAACTTTATTTCTCAAAAGGTATGCACTAATCATATGCGAGTGCCATCTCATTTGTTTTTGTTTTCATCGCAGATTCGAATTATGAAATCAAATTTAGGTCGTTGTATTTTTTAAAAAAAAAAACTTAACTTTATATTGGTTTTTCAACACTGTTCATCTGGTGATATTCCCCAAAATTGGGATAGATGTTCCCCTTCCCCTTCCTAAAATTGCTTAACGCAAATTTCGCTTCTCTCCTTCCTATGATTTCTCCGATATCAACATTGGGCATTATAAATGATGCACCCAATATATATATATAAATGTGTGTGATTTCAGATTTTGGCAAAATGTGATTTTAGAAGAGACGAACTAAGCATTAGTTAATACCTTTAACAAACAACAATTTTTTTCTTTAAAATTACTTCGTTTCAGATACTAAGTGAGGCTCTTATTATTTGTATTGTTACAATATATGAGTTGTATCTCTATACTGTTCTCCATTCAATTAGGTCTGACAAGAGATAAATTTATTTCTTTTTTAACTGCCGATAACACTTAGTGATAATTATTTTATATTAGCATTCATCTTTGTTTTTTTCTGATACACAACAATGAACCCTAAAACAATACAGTTCTTACATTTATACCAACCTGTAATACAGTCATGAAGCGATTAGATTTAATTTAGCTAATTTTCCTTGTCTCTCCTATTTAGATTACGTAAATGTCCACTTACGTATATTGCTCTGCTATCGGAACCAATGGAAAAATGCATCAAATTCATGTTGTTGCTTTTTTCTTTATGCCAGCATTATTATTACTATTAGTAGTAATAGTAGTAGTAGGAGCAGGTGGTGTTTTGTAATGTTTAATAGTGTCCTTGTACTTATGTCATAGATTATTGATAGTAGTTACAGAATAGTACACGTAACAATAGTAAGAACAGTAATAGTAAGATTTTAGTTAAAAAATAATTTTGTTCTCTAATCTACTTGAGCACTATTAACTTTTCAGTTTAAAATGATAGATTTAGAAATCTTAAGCTTTGTATTGATATAGTACACAAAAGATGGATCATATTTTTAAAATGTTAAACTTATATGAATTTTAAGTCTTGTAATGAAGCAAAGATGCCGTGATTTTAAATGCAAGTTCCCCCTGAATATAGTTTTTAATGCAAACGATGTCTTTGCCCACAATAACTTAGTGGAGTACCAAACTAGGCCAGAATCTTTTGATTAAAACATGACCCTTTCTCTGAAATTATAATTTAAGTATTCCATTTTACTACATTTAGTTTACCAATGCTATACATTTCGTACTTTTGAATTGTTACTCTTTCTCATGATGATTTACGTAGAAGACATTTTGGTCTTTAATATATATTGTGCTCTTTTCTACTAACATTAGTGTTATCTGTAAGGAATAGAACTCCTTTTAATACAAACATCGATTTTTCTTTCTTGAAATGTATATATATTATACATTCATTCTCCGTGAATGCTACTTCATATCTGTAATTTTCTCAGGTGTGGAATTAATACGCTTCAAAAATTTGAAGGTGAAAGAGGTACTTTATTTTCTGCAAATCTTCATCCATCTTAAAAATAAATTTCAAATGGAAAATGAAACGCAATGTACTTCGTGGTTAACTGTTGAACTTGACTCGTTTGAATGGTTGAATTCTAGTACTCACAAAATGTAACTTGAAATGTATTATCTCTAGTAATACGCGCTCAAATCTTTCTTTCCAAAATTGACAGCCGTTGAGAAAAGTTAATAACATATCTAACAGAAAATGGTATTACCAAATCAATATGAAGCGCTGGCCACTATTTTAACTCTCATTATACTTACTTCTTATAAGATACTAATCATTCAAACGTACGAAATTGTTTCTTTTTAAAATGTTTGGCATGTATGTGCACACTAGAATATATAATAAAACTTCTGGTAACTGTTTCCTCTTAAACCAATTGATCCTTAAATATATACAACGTAACCAAAGCAAGTGACATAGATTAAAGTGACGTAGTACTTTATATATATATATATACCAACTGCTCGCAATTAAAATCTAAAAGAAATCCAGAATTTAATGTTATGAGGATCCGTAACCAATTATTGTGTGATCGAGAATAAATATAATGATTATTGTATTGTCGATTCATGGTCGGAAACAAGAAATATTAAATCAGAAATAATTATATAATTATAACGTCAAAAGAAAAACTATAGTCCCTCAGAGTATAAACACTTCATCCAGTTCCTTGCCAGGTGGTAAAGTGCCCAGGACCGACGAGACGTTACCACGTTGGATAGAAACGGATATTCGCTGTATTAAATAAGATGTGGAGCGAACTTCGCCGGAAACACAAGAAATGCGTCTTTCTACCTCCCTAATGAATTCGAGACTTCTTGCACCCCAAGCACCACTTGTTTCAATATCGATTGGAGTGAAAACAAATTTTTCGAGAAGGATGTTGTATTTTCTT
The DNA here is from genome assembly GCF_964235325.1 of Thermobia domestica. Lineage (NCBI taxonomy): Eukaryota > Metazoa > Arthropoda > Insecta > Zygentoma > Lepismatidae > Thermobia > Thermobia domestica. The sequence goes on from NC_137454.1 coordinate 376,898,450, forward strand.
TGCTTTTCAGCTTCTCTGCGATTAGCAACAGCTCCAGCATTCAATACTGAAAGAGGGAGACTTGAATGAGCGTATGTATCAGCGCATGTGAAGTCCCACAATAAACATTTATATCTCATCCATGGAACCAGTGTCATCCCATCCGGTCGCTTTCCATCCGAACGACAGCAACCAGAAGGTTCCCGTATTGAAGGAAATCCAGCTGTGTTGAGGGCTCGTAGTATTATATCATTTACAGAGGAATGTCGGGCGAATCTACCAGCGCTCTTCATGCATGAAAGGCCATGCAGGCCACGTTGGTTAACCTCATCCCCACAAGCTGGACAGCGATGAGGCTTACAAACTGCTAAGCCTAAACGTAAGGCTGCAGCAATTCGAAAGCTTTCATTTGACAAGTGGAGGCCTAAAGGCGGAGAAGGTATCGCCATCAACCATGCACCCGCTTCGGGAGACGAGGCAGCAAGAAGCCTGGCTTTATCTTCCGGAACAACATGTAACAAATGATTATGTAATTGACATGTAATTGGTGTATACCAAGATGACTGATAACACTTTCATCGGAGAATTATTTATCGGAGAAGCACGAAATTTTCAAACTGTATAGGGGGTGGCCATCGTGAGTGTAGTGTGTCAAAAGCGATCAGCAATGCCTCACGATTATGGCAGCGCTTTCTACAGGTTTCGCGGTTCGATTAAGGCCAAATTGTTGCAAACCGTTATTGTGCTTTTCCATACCAAGAGATCGGCGCCAGAGTAAGATGGATGTATGATATCAGTGGGTACAGGAAGCGACAGGCACAGTAGAACGACGTAGAGATTTCCAATGTCCGCATCAGACGGCATTCCAGGAGGGCAGACGCCTGGTAATCATGGCTCTAACAGATTCTACTGTTACATCAAGAAACCTGACTTAGGGACTTGGAGTGAGGGGTCACTTCCAGTGTAACGATGAACCCTGTTTTACCATTTGGCAAAGTGAGGATTCTTTTCTCGCCACACATTGCTGCGGATTCCTCTGCAGGTACAATATAGGTGTAGGCGACAGACATGGTGCGAACACCATCGTGCATGGATTGAGGAATAGATGCCATATTCTTCCTCGAAGGATCCCTCTTCTTCTAAAAGCATCACATTGGACATATACGTGTCTGGCAGCACTTGGTTTCATGACACCTACATCATGCATCGTCACCGAAGCCCTTCACTGGGCATCATGGTATTGTGTGCCAACATCTTAGGTGTTCGTTCGCGTCTCATACACGTTCCAGGGACATTAAACAACCAACGGTACATCACACAGGTCCTCACCCCTCTTGCTATCCCATTAATCCACGAACTGCAAAAAATCATTTTCTTAGAGGATAAAGCCGGACTTGATGTTGGTAGGAATATTCTCCAATTCCCGGAAGCTAACCACGTGCTTCTGCTTGTATGATCCGCACGTTCTCTCTATCTCTCTCAGATTGAGTATGTCTAGCACATGGTTTGGACACAGGCTGGCTCAACATTGGTTTCCTGCAAGTAATGTTGATAAGTTCTCGCGCTGAATGAAGTCGGATGGGACGCCATACTTCAAGCACACATTGATAAGCTCATTCTATCCACGCAGCTCTGTGTCGCAGGAGTTCTGGACACCCTTGGAGGCTGTATAGCTGAAGTTTCTCGAACGCTGCTACGCATGTCACATGCCACATCACTGACTTCTAAGTGTAATCGTTTTCTTCTCTTATTGTTCCCTCTCTGCTTGCCACGTTTCGATTTGCTATATCATCTCCTGGGTGTTGCAATTTTAGTAGTGATCAATATATCTATCAGGTGAATGTGTTTGTGCAATATTATGAAAGATTCGGTTTTGGGATGTAAAAACCCTATGTAAGGTGAATTAACATTATTGTTCTAATATCTCTACAATCACAAATTTTCATTTTAAACAGAATTTTTATGTAATGTTGAATTCAATTTGGTTCTAGGTAACTAGATAAAGAAAAGTAAATATAAATAACTCACTCCTTTATGACTTGCTTAGACCGGCGGTTAAGCGCATTACTCGGACAAAGAGTAATGGCTGGTATAGGTATTCTCCACTCGTTATAACTCCTCTCAATAGTTACCACAACTGGATTATCTTGGAACTTTCTCCATGATTCATGGATTAAGAAACCTGTTATTACAACGCCTGATCCGAAGAACAAAAGAAACAGCAATCTGAAGAAATAAAATAAATTATTATTGTTAGTGACGTAATTATAATAGAAGAATATATTTCAAGATATTGAATGTGTATCATATTAGAAACATTTTTTTATGAAACCTTAAAGAACACTTGTATAAAGCATGTCTTCCGGTCGTTTAGAGTTCGCCCTAGACCCATAACTATGTTAATGCGTAGTATAGAAATTCATTTTACAGTGACCTATCTTACTGGAGGAAATGAAATTCGCTTTACAACAAATGTTTAGAGAACAAGCCGATATTTTAATGATAATATCAAAGACATAAATTGCAGTATCATTAGCCCGGGAGAACTAGCACTATTTTTATAACGCTAGAACTAGCACCGGTCTTTTAGACCATTCCAATAAAAAAGTATTGTAACATGTAGAAAATGATGATTTTTGTTGAAAGAGTATATATAAGTTTTTTAATTTAACTTATTGTTTTGGAAGTATTTAATACATTTTTTGCGGAGAATAACAATGAGAGTTAAATTGTGACCTATTAGAAGCGCTTCTGCGAGAAGTACGGATGTGTACCAGTTGTCGGTTCTTGTATTACATCCACTACTAGAAATCGTCTGGATCAGTCTTTAAATTATACCCTGGGCGCTGTTATCAAACTAAAATAGTCATTTGGTTGCTTAATACTGTACAATTCTATGTTGTATGAGTACAACGTACTAGAGTGTGCTAGCTCGAATAATTTCAAACCATATTTGGCTGACGTGTTTAGAATGTTGACTAAACTTACATTCCTCACGAAAGGCTTCCGAGGATTTGACAATATTAGACATTTACTTGGTGAGTAGGTAGCCTTGCACCTTCATACAAATCCGCCAAATAACTCTCCGATGACATCTAGATTGTCCAAACTCTTACTTTCTTCACGGTTTTTGACATCGTTAATGTGAAATGCTCGCAACAGAATTTGAAACCTTCACAGGGGCATCGTCAGTTTGAACCTTTCAACTCCTGTCAGATAACTAGCCCAAATTTCCCTAAGATGAGTGTGGTTACATTACAAAAGAAAAGTCAAATAAAGAATTGTAATAAGCACATTAAGATTTGGCAAATCTAGATCTTTAGCATCTCTTTCTCTAGAAAATTATTTTCTTGTCCATTAATCCAAATATTGATATAGTGTAGTAGTATCTTCGCAAAGAACACTATGAAAAAATAAGTTCAAGAATTGCGTTGAAGTCTCAATATTTCTAGCTTGATGAATGAGTCCCGTTAAATGTGTTAAAACGATATACACAAGAATGAAAAGACTGTACAATGTTGTGACGCGAAAACTCGCACTGGGTTGAAACGACCGAAAACAAACAATACAGCTCTCTGTCGTAGAGACAGTGAAAAATGTATACTTGATAATGGAGTGACAGGAAAGGGTACAAAGAACAAAGTCATTGCTGGCAATAAACATGTGGCGCGTTTCCGAATAATAGTACCAAATTAAACACACTATCCGTCTTTTCCCGTTATGCGTAACCTTACGTGTTAATTTGATAGTACAATTTATTGTTGGGGAAAGCTTCTGCTACGTTTCAGGAAGAACAATTGTTAGAAACCGCAATCGACCACGATTCAAAAGTAACGTTTATCTACTTAATGAGAATGTTAGAGTTTGATATTACCCGAAACTTGCGTTTTTATGTTACTCGAATTCCTATAAGTCATATAATACAATCAGTACTTTTTTATATCTCCATATATTAAGACAGAAAGCAATTAATATACGTGTAGCTCATGGCACTGTCAGGCGGAAGTAAATCCATTTTCTGTGCAGCATAGATTTCGCAATAAATTACAGCACGTCCATTTGTGTGGCAGTTGTGACAATTTCTGCATGTGGGAGTTTTGACCATTTGTGTGTGAGTTTTGTCCATTTATGTGGGGATTATGACCGTTGTTATGTGTGGCAGTTTTGTCCATTTGTGTGAGAGTTATGACCGTTCATGTGGGCGTTTTGACATTTCTTGAGTGTGGGGGTTTGGGCTGTGGGGGCTTTGACCGTTCGTGCGTTTGGGAGATTTGTCCATTTGTGTGGGGGTTATGACCGATCGTGTGGGCGTTTTGACATTTCTTGAGTGTGGGGGTTTTGGCTGTGGCGGTTTTTACCTAGACCCTTCATTAATGCTTAGATGCGCCGTTATGATTGTACTGAGAAAAATACATAGTTTAAGAATCATACTTTGTGGTATTTAAGCTAAAATGGTGTCTAATTACGGCAAGAGAAAAGAAATATATGTTCTGAGAATACTGAATTGATTCAAGCGAATTTAAATTACTGTGTATATGCAAATGAATAAAGAAAGTAGAATGGCAGAAGAATTATTAAAACTTTGCTTGCTCACTCAAATCTGAAACTTAGTTTCTTCGTAACAGTAAAGTAGAAATTAAATAAGTCAAACTCTATACCACAAGTTTGGTACAAATAGCATACAAAAATTTTTCTTCAGAAAGCTTGTGATCAGTGATTATATTTTAAAATAGGAGCCTACAATAATTAGGATACAATTATCGTATATTGAGAAACCTTCATTACAAATTACTACAACATATACGGATAGAAGCCTCTATGTATCTACGGTTGGTCTCAGAAGAACGAAATACATATTAGTATTCCAAGAAAAACCTGATTAAACATCATGATACACTATGATATTTATGATATATTATTAATTTATTAACCTGAATAGCATAGTTGTCCTGTTTATTAATAATAATAAACGTTAGTTTATCACTATCTATAATATTTTCTTAGAACCCAAAAATACATTTTAGATAATGAAGAACACCGCATGACTTAGGAATGTTTGCTAATGATGAACCTTTCAAAGTGATGTAGGTAACATGAAGTACATACTTTTGTTAATTTCAAAACAGTATTTTAAATCTCTCTTTGTGGAATTAAAGAAACTGGCCTCATTTCTGCATCATTCGACCATAGTGAGGAAAACCGAACATGGCAAAAACTGATTAATTGCGTAGGTATATGCATGTTTATTCGAATTATTCTTTTAATTATTTCCCCTAAGCCCCATAAATTTAGTTAATTAGAGCTAGGATATTTTTCTTCAAACATAATCTATATTAAACTAATTTAAAGAGACTCACAATTATTAGTTTAGTGTGAAACATGAAGTGTAATTTCAGATGCATAATCTGAAAAATTCAAAATGTTCTTTCCTGATTATACCAGTTTTGCACATTTTTCTACACATTTAAATAACTAATAATTTAGATGGTACAATTAAAATGATCAATTCTACTTATGGTGGGAACTAACTCTTTAGAAAGGAATAGAACGCATGCACCGCAGGTACAAGTGCAATGCCAAAATGTCTATACTTATTCAGAAATAATATTCCAGTGGTCAGCAACTGAGAAGTTTGTAACTTTTTGTTATTTGGATTGTGTTGAAATACGATGAGAAGCACACAAATTGCAAGTAATTTCCGTTGTAAGCTGAAACAGAGAACTCCTTCAAATGTAGTTACAAAACAAAATTCACACTGCGCTTGAACCAACATTGGAGAATAAACGGACCCAAAATCATTGTTTAATATGTTATGTCAAGTACATATACTGATGGGCTCCTTATGAATATTTTTATCATAAGTGTTCATACAATATCAAACGAGTTGTAACAGGACATGTCGCTATTATACTAATACGGTTCCTCTGCATAATGGATATAGTGAAATGGTTAGATTAAAGGAACAACAAAAGTTCGCATCATCCAAATTGGATCGCAGTTTAGATATACATGTATGTTGTTCTGTAGCTTTTTCCAATGAGTTTCTCAATAAGAATGGATTTTTTAAAATAACCGCCGGATGTTTGTCGTAATCGGTCGTGTTAAAAATCCATGTTGATTTTAAAAAATAATCTCTTCCACTGCAGAAGTTAATTTTCATGTATGATTGTGTTTTTGTTATCCCATCATTCTTTCTTAATCCTGATGAAGTGATGACTATGAACCCTTACAGATCAAAATGTAAGGAATGCTTCGTAAACTTGTCAAAATGTATCCAGTAAGAACCAAAAATATACCGTTGTAAGGCAGCAATACTCGTAGTCCTATAGTATATAAGAATATATTACATCATACGAATGAACTGAAGTACGAAGATAATCACAATGTACAAGACAATCAAGAAGGTTTTTTTTAACGATTAAAGCCTCTTCGAGCTTCTCGATGACTTCGAAGCAAGTAAGTTATTTTCTGTGACAGAACATAATACTTCCAGTGTAAAAACCAAAATACAGTCGTAAGACTGTTACATTTTTAATTGTTTTGCTAAACTTGCCTAAAGTACGAATCACATACAATTATTAATATTAATTAAATATTAATGATTATTTAAGTTTACCTTTCTCCTAAAGTTCTGCCTTTCCTTGCTGCTTCTCCCAATCCATGAAATGATGTTTCCAGAAAAACTGTTTTGGTACATTTTAACATTATTTACGTTCTTCTTTCCATCTCTTCCCTCTGTTTACCTCGAACAAACCGTTATAGCTAGAAAATTATTAATATGATATCAGTCTAAAATATATCATGATTATTAAGATAACTGAGAACCCTGTAACAAATTAATTGATAAAATGAGTATTTCATACAAAGTAGAATGCATTTTCCTCATAGAATAATGTTCCTTCTACACAAAGTAATAATCGTAATATAATTTCCAAATTGTTTTCAATGTTAGAAACAAAACTTAAGTCAAAACTCAATGCTATGATATATTTAAAAAAATCAGAATCACATAAGGTTAAAATTACCCAAACCCGTATATATTAACCCGTAAGTACTATGGACCGTCTCTCAGACCGCTGCGACTTTTCGTTATGTTTATATTTTCTACGCAGCTACCACTGCAAGTGGATCTTCTCGTCTACCTTCCTGTCTAGCAAATAGTTACATATTGTGAAGTTTTTTTTTATAGTTGATCCCCTGTGCGCGGCACTGGAGGGATCGAGCGGTCACACGGACGTAGTATAGTAGTTACGTGAGTATTTTGCTGTTCAGTTGTCTTTCGTTATCTACTGATAATTAGCAGTATTGGGAAACCTGAAATAATCATATAACATGAGTCAAGACGGAGTGGATACTCTAGACAAAAAAACGTACAGATTACACATCAAGTCGTCGAACAAGACGATAGCCATGGATAATTTTCTTTATGCTGATGGATGTAGCGTGTGGTGTCAATGCGTATATCTTGCATCAAGCCACGCTAAGTCCACAGTGATGACAAGGCTTGATTTCATGAAAACGTTGGCAAAAGGACTTGTTTGGCCTCACATAGAACGTAGATTGTTCATCGTACATCTGTAACGAGAGCTGAGTTTTTCAATCAAAAGCATACTACAGCTTGAAAATGAGTTTACCACCATCGCGCACGAGTTGAAGGGGAAAACATAGTCTTTGGTCCACTGAGTTATAAGCAGAAAGCAAAGATATTCGTGTCAGCGGTGTGGGGTACCGATTTCCTTGCAGTGCAAAAAAGTATAAGTGCCTACGTGAGGAAAGTGAGTGCTGTCAGAAAAGTTAGTGCGGTACTTTCTTTATCGGTGAAACGTATTTTCTTTACTTTCGACATCATACAAGAACTAAAAATAAGTTTTTTCGTCACCTTTTCACTACAAAAAATGTAGCAATACAACTGTAACAGTACTTTCTTGTAAATTTAGAAAAGCTAAAATTCCATGTTTTTTCTCTGTTTTTACTGATTTTTTAAAATTCTCAGTGCATCTATAAGAACAATTTATTTTAAATTAGGTTTATTTTGACTACATAGAAAAGGAGAAAAAATTGAATATTTCAACAATTACAATTTTAGAATAACAATGAAAGCATTGTTGCAAATTTTGACTATGTTCTCTTTCTCATAAATCTGTTTTTTTACATCGTGAAATTACTATGTTTTATTTTTCTATAAGCAACTAGATATGTAAGATAGATTTTAAAAAATATGCAATAAAACCATTAATCAGAAAATGTGAAACAACAATGCGGTCTCACAGATCGTTCCATAGTAGTTAGATGATTATTTTCGTTCATAGTACTTAAGGATTAAGATGTAATATAAATTAGCTATTGATAAAAGTCACATCGTTTTATTGCGCAGCAACAATTTGTAAGAATAAAGTATATTTTAGGATACCTATATGAAATAATGTTGCTATTGTTTGAATCAATATTATTTATGCTATCTATATATCATCAATTGTCAACTATCGCATAGTTTACTAACCACATTTTTATACGCTCCTCGTATTTTAAAATCTAAGTACTTAATCTATATTATTTTAAAGGCAAACACGGATAAGGTATCTTACGGTATCATATAGGATACGATGTCAAAGATAGGGGAAATCTTATAAAAATGTATCCGTTAGGTCCTACAACGAAGTTTGTTTCTTTATATCGTTCAAATATCTGGAGGAAAGGATTATTTATGTACATGGAATATCATCTATTAAGCAGTGATCCCAAATCTAACGACAATTATATTTCTTCAGCTTTAACTACGTCGGAAAGGTACATACTACATCCTGGTTTTCGGATATCATATTAGACTTTTAGGCTTGGGCAGTATATAATCTTGTCGCATTGCCACAATGTGAAAAAAAGTTGCCGCATTGCTATATCCTTAATGGGCCATACCCCTGAAAGAATACCCCACGCGATTAGGTTATATGTTTAACTTCATTCTTCCTCTAGCATCACCCCAGTCATTAGGATTAAGGTTATATACGGAACCGGATTTAGGGGGGTGCAAAGGCGCACGTGCACCCACCCACTTCCTTGTAAATATATATATATAGGGTGTTTCAAAACAACACCAACAGCGTTTCGGTAAGATTCCTGACATCAAGATAAGAGAAAAGTATAGATGAAGAAATCAGGCACTTTGGAGTTATAGGAAGCCCAAAACATGAAAAATCGAACATTAAAGGTCCACAGCTCTAATACTATGGGACCTCACGTAGTCGGGTGTAGACTTCACTTAAGAACAGATATGTATGCTATACAAAAATGAATGTTTCAGAATTCGAAGGAAATTGCGCAGTAATTTTTGTAGAAGGAGTTTGGCTACAGGCATATAGTTTGAAGAACTCACTAACTATAGTAATTGTTGTGGAAGTATCGCAGGATTGTGAAACCCGTATATTTGCATAGGTCATATACTAGTTCGTAGGTAAACAAGCATTTGTGCACCCAGGTTGCTGTATACTTTTTGTCTTATCTTGGAGTCAGGAATCACCTCCAAAAGTTGTCGGCGTTGTTCTGAAATACCCTGTATATATATATATATAAATTCGGGACGGAAAACAAAATTATATTACGCATTTCCTAGTTTAATTCGAATGAAACACAATATAATTGCACATACCAAACAAGTTTTGAGTGTCATCTGGAAGTACATATCTTATGTTAAGGAATTTTCAATGATACTTGACTTTATATTTTTCTATGGTCCGATGGCACTATATAACGATGAACAACTACATTTTACCACCTTACACTCTGTTTCCTCTAAGCTGCTTATATATGCAGGACTGTTCGTAAACAACTTCATCAATTTTAGAAGGTAATTCCTATCACCAAATTAAGTCAAACTACATATACAAACCTGTCTGGAGAATTTTGTTTGTTTGTTTACGTGGCCAATCGAAACATCTGTAGGATAAATGAAATAGCAGTCATAATTTTAAACGGAATGTTACGTCGAAGTATAAAGAAAGCCAGACACTTATTATTTTAAGTATTATATATCATTACTACACAAGAGGATGACAGGGGCATTAGATGGCAGGCAGGGTGAATTAAAATATAATCTTATATAAATAAGATATTATGATCATACTATATGGTAGTTAAAGCATACCATATTTAGTAAAACAAAAATAACATAACCATGTCTAAGTTCTCATATGGGAACGAAATTCTACATCCATAAGGCATTTTGGCACATACAGAACACTATGTTCTGAGATAACATCAAAAATTTTCGAAACTCAGTTTTTACACGAAAACATGCATAAAAGTTTGACTGAAGGATGATCCAATACAGTATTTCATAGTAGTAGTTCGCCGAAAATTTCAAGTATTGATTTCTAATTTTATTGCCGCTTCAGATCGGAATGTCAATGAGGTAACATAGAATGATGTAGGAACTATATTCATGCTTAAACTCAAGTTTTGTATCAATGGGTATAAAACAGTGGAGAGACAGTGCTTAACCCCAAACAAAAAAGACATTTAATATATTTTTAACATGAGAATTACCAGAGGGATTATTCTGACCTCTCAGCAATATTAAGCATTATTTTATTTGAACTTAAATTATAATGCACTCATTAATTTGGACTAGTTTTTATATTTCTAATCTAAGCGTTTGTACCATAAATATTAGTTCTCAGGTTTTGCACGTTTTCTTTTAAAAAAATCCCCAGTTTTACTATAAGGGTAATTTTTTCTCCTGCTCGTTTTAACTGCCGCTAATATTTTCGTGAGTAGGAACGAAGGTAAATATGCTAGTAAATTTTGGATACCTATTGAAATGAATAGTAAATATATTTTGAATAGTTTTCCATGAGTGATGAAAGATAAACATAATCACACAAGTATCAACTGTTGCGGAATACGTAATTCTATAACATGTAAAACCTTTGTTACACTTCAAAGTATAAGTAACATGTGGCATCTTGCTATAGACTACAATATGAGCAAGTAAATATGTGTAAAGATATAAGTGTTCGAGTGTGTTTATTAATATCAAACGAGAATAATTCAGGAATTGCAACTTGACTTGCAACTATCCTATCGTCTGAGTGATGTCTAAACGAGACCGCGGGAAGGTAGTTTTAGTTTCAGATTTTAAACAAGTAGCACAATACATTCCTTTCAAAGAAAGAATTGATTCGAAAGAAGTAGCTTTCGGAAGTATTGGTTACTAATGAGTTTCTTGATACATGTAAGTTAGAAATGCTTCTTTGAAAAGTGCATTATGTGTTCTTAAATGTACTAAAGGCAATTTAGCTCTAGGTTTATGTATTTTAAATAAGGGTATCAAAGGGCGTTAATTATAAACAAACGTGTAATTCATATTGACGATATCGTTAAGGGCGTTTGAAACCCTTCATTTTAAGGACAATCCAAATGAAATTGACCAATGCTGGCTCCTGGCAAAAAGTGTTTTTTATTAACATTCTAGATAAATTTGTACCACATTCAGGGAGTTGATAACGGGTATTCATTTATTCTTTCGCCACGCAGGATTTATCGTAGCGGCTACTTTGTATAGGTGACTTTGCGTTTTTGGAAATTTTCAGAGGTTTCCATTAAACGCTAGAAATTTTTAGGTTTTTAAGATACTGAGTTCAAACTAAAATGGACATCATTCTATGTTCTGTGCACATTGAGACGTACTCTAGAACGTCGAAGAATAAAACTGTGGACATTGAAGTTGGATACTTACAAATAGCCATTGTGGAATGAAATTTTAAAACGAAATAAATAAGATTCACACATTCAAATGTTTAGTGCATAGCGACTAGATAACATCAAATGCCTGGAAACTAGTTTCAGATCTGAGAACTATATACTTGATTTCTTAAAATTTTTTTAACATTGCGATGTTTCGAAAATCGAGTATTTTCATAGTCAAATATCTCGGTAAGCACACAAATAAAACATTCCGAATTTGTACCAAATAGCCTATAGTTCTTCAGAAATAAGTTTGTAAAATTACGTCACTGGGACTCGAGTAGTTTTTGAGTTATAAGGTTTTTCTTCCCTCGGGATTGGTATCATTTAGTGCCATGAAGTGTGGATATAGACTTTGTATCAAAAGTCAAAATAATACGACACTATATTAAATGAGTAAAGTCTCTATAATTTATGAATCATTTCTTGTACAGGAAAACAAAACGCGTGTGTTATTTCTTTCCTACCTATACGGCTGTTGTTAAGACAGCAGTGAGGTAAACAGTTGACTAATTTTTGTACAGAGTTTGGCACTGATATTGAAAGTACGATATATAGGAGTTATGAACTCCGTGGGTGTGAGTTTCCGAAGAACCTTAGTGATTAGCACCCACACTTCGTCATTTGTAGATATTTTAAAAGAAGTTGTTGTGCCATGGGAATAGAAAAAGGGAACAAAGAGATCGTAATTTTCCTGACTGATATCTTCAATTATCCTAATTTATAGCAAATACAGACTACTGTATCGTTAGATGAAAGCTGCAACATGCTATGTTCGGGAAGAACTGAATCACTGCAAAACGTAAATTCATCCGATTGTTGGCATTCGTCACATCTAACATGTGTTTTCGTTAGAGGTACAAATGTAATACAACAATCTTCTTAACCAACTCTTTGGCCTATGAAAGGTGCAATGGCGCGTAAGTTCAATGCTCCATTTCAAAAGCTCTTTATGGACTCCCATCCTTAGCAACTGAATCTAACTTCTACTCTGTATTCCAAATCTGCGAGATCCATCTTAAAAATTGTCCTCCCCCCCAACTGCTCCTACTTCTTCCTACAGGTCGATTAAAGGTTGGTCTTTCTGTTAAGAAGTTGAAAGCGATTCTTCCTTCTTCTGCCTTGGTTACATGACATAGACACTTGAGCCTCTATTATTTGATGACCCTAACAGTGTTTGGTAAACCGTATAAATTATGTAGTTCCTCGCTTTGAAATTTACAAATCTATGATATGACCTGGTATTGATAATTATTTTACAAGTATCAAATCCAGAGATTCTTGCTGTTTGACTGCACCTTTTTCTAATGAAACATAGATAAATTGTATCATGAGATAATATCAACAAAAAATTGCTGTTAAGCTGTTAAAATCGCGAATTTCACATCGTTGCAAAAACTTATAACTCAGAACCTAATCAAGTCTCAATGATGCAATTTTACCCATTTATTCCTCCATAACCATAATCTATTTTGTTAAAATTTCGGACGTTTTTACTTGCGTCACTTCTGATGCATTTGACGGTGAAAATACTCGATTTTAGGAAAATTCGCAACATTTGAAAATATCTAAAAAAAAACAATAAACGATTTTCAGATCAGAAACTTGTTTTGGATGTTATTTTATATATGATCTCTATGAAGATAAAAAATGAAAGTAAGTCGTATTTACTTCGGTTCAAAATGTACAATCCAAAACTGCCATTTTTAGGTATCAAACTTCACCGATAAGAAATATTTTCTCCAGGCGTTCTAAAATAGTTCTCAATGTGCACAGAATATACTATGTTGTCCGTTCCATTAATTTTCATTTGGTTTTAATTTGAAGTCAATACCATTAAAACCTCAAACGTTGGAGCATATAAGGGAATCATCCGAAAAGTCCAATATACGCAAGAGCGTCTATACAGTACAAAATTGCCGCTACAAACGAACGCTAGAAAATGTTACAAAACGTTTAAGTCTAATTTAGGAACAAACTCTTGCGCCGTGTGCATATGCATTCCGAAAACACTTCTCACCGACTAGTTACTTCCGATATTCGATCCAACTAACCCCCTCCACCACCTCTCCTTGTCTAAAGCGGTGTGTGACGTAATGTAGTCTTTCTATTTAGACGGAAAAACCAGGAACCAGTTTACATGATTTATGTCTCAAAAACCGTCTCCTTCATTCCTTTGTTCTGAAATACCTGTCTAGACCCTAAAAACACAAAAGGTCGCAAAGTGTACCCATAGCTTCATAAACACCCTTATCTGCATTCTTTCCCTTCCCCAAAGGCTTCATATCACATAACCCTACTAAGTTGCTCCTTGGAAATTCTATGGGAATTTTTATCATGCCAGTAGCTTGTGAGCTTCCCAAAGTCTGTTCCGGGCGGAAAGCTGTACAAAGAACTGACATAAATCAGTGTTATTTCTTTCTTTCCAGTAATTGCAAGCAAATGTTCTAGTTGGCATCATTTAAGGAGAACAGAAGGATGTAATTGAACTTGAGCTTGAGAAATTCATATTATTTGATCAAATGTGTAGAAATACAATAAAACAATTCGATCCCAGCTAGGGGCCAATTAATCTTCTTGGTGGACAAATACTTCAGCTTGGGTTCTCCCACTTTTTCACTCCACCATTTCCTTCATTGTTTATCGTCACCGTCTCCTTTATCCTCTCCGCATAATCATTTAACAGAAAAATGATAGATGTTTCATTTAAAATTTGTACTAATGAAAAAAGAAACTATTATATAAGCGAAGAATCTTCTCCGGGCACGACAGCATATTGTTGGAGCGCTTATATTTAGTTTCAAGTGCCAAAGGCTTTTTTCCAAGCCATAAGAGTTCATGGACGATATTGCGAGAGAGAGAGATTCAAATATGGAGACAGAAAGGAGTGATTTACATATATATATATATATATATATATATATATATATATATATATATATATATATATATATATATATATATATATACAAGTTTAAACTTAGAGAAAAAATGATCAGAAAACATCCGTATTATGACGAAAATTGCGACTGTGTGAAACAAAAGAAGGAAAGGTTCCGAACTGCGAGGATCACATCAGGGAGTTGTTGAATTAAGATGGAAAATTCTTTATAGGGTATCCGATGAATACAAAGGGAGAAAAAGATCTCATGGTCTGGAGAATTAAGATTTTTTAAAAATAAACTTTAGCTTCAGACCTGGGTTTCGAACAATGAACCCTTTAATTATTGATCCATGACTTTATCCACTCAGCCGGGGAGAAGCCTGTCACATACTTTTCATTTACCTACTAGAATGGGATATTCCAAATGTTTACTCGGTGGATGTGCTGTTCAGATGGGACGCAGACCTCTTGTAGCTTAGTTATAGGGTATATAATGAACTTCCTTTTGTTCAAGAACACTTATTAAGTCTTGACAAATTATTCTTTTTATTGTTCATTAAGTTATATTTGATAAAACTATATGATAAAATAGTGCAAAATACTTTGCGTTGTTGTCCTTTATATGAATGCTTAATGTAAGGGATTCCTAGTTGGATGGTCTTAGTTTCGAATCCCGATCATTCTTATGGACCTTTTCTTCTATCCACGCTCATGCTGTTCAATCAAGAAACTCAATTTTAAGTAAATGTGTTGGCAAACAGTTTAAGACGAAATTATATTCAAATATGACTTTTGTCATTATATGTTTTTCTTTAACTTAAGATGTTTCAATCCTGATATTAAATCCTACTACCTTTATGTAATTGATTTCTATACATCATATCATGCTGAATGTTTGCACAACGAAGACAGTCGGAAGGTAATTAAAAAGTCAAAGTTTTACTGTACCGGTATTATATCTGAATTACAAATTATGCAAATTTATAACTTGCAAATTCGTATGTTCATGACTTGTCTGATAAGGGTTTAGTGAACACTATTCCTTCCTTCGTGGTCAAAGGTTCGAATTTCGTCAATTCTTGCTACTTTTTTCTTTCAATTTTTATTTAATTTATGCATGCATTCAGATCTTCACGCTTGAATCAGATATAGTATCAGCCAGTGATTTAAATGTAGCTGACATTAATTTCAAATATGACACGTTAATACATGCTTTTCATTAGCTTACAACAAACAATTTGAATATAATACTACATTGAAGTTTGTAGCTACATATTATTCACTAACTGCTACTGTATCTGCTGCGAACTTGAAGATCTGGAATGTATAAACTAAATGTAGCTAAAAGAAAAAGTAACAAAAATGGACGAGATTTGATCTCTGGAACACCAGCGTAGACCGTTCACTAATCCCGCATGATGTAACATGACTATTTGTAGGATATAAATACTCATGCAAATGACACGAATATGAGAATGTGTAATAACTTTTTTTGCCCTCTTCAAAAACGTATCAAATTTAAGGCAATTTGATTTAATTTCCACCAGAACTTCGGAAAAGATTATTGGTGAGTCAGTATTTTGTCTTGTTTATAAGACATTTCTATCCAATATATGTCAATTCACACAACAGTGAAAGAAACTCTTCCTGGCTTAGAAATTGTTCCTAAAAAGGAAAGCTCTATTACGCACTCTAAACGGTGGCTTAACTAACACGAGCACGGTGCGGGAGGCAAACGGCAGAAGGGAGCCCATTTAAGTTTCGTAATTCCTCCTTGTACTTTTTATATAATTACACACTTTTTCCTCAATGTCAAAAATGGACACTTCTTTAATTTTAGAAGAAAACAAAGGACAATATATTTTAAGCAATCAGACTTGAAAGGAAAAATATATTTATAAAAACATTTTCCACTTATGTAGGGCTAACAACAACTGAAGAGTGCTCATCTGAACTGCCAATATTAATCCTTCGAACAAGAAAATTATGAGTTCGACAACATTATCTTTTGTATTCTATTACCTTCTTAACATGTCATCTCTTCCCCTCCTAGGGATGGTTTCAGTGTCTTTCAACCCACAAACCATAGTTGAGACGGTAATTTACACATATCCTAAATTCGTTTCAATTTTCTCCAGGAGTCCATGTGGCATCGTAGGTTGATTGTACTTTTTTAAGTGGAACTTCCTATATATATATATATATATATATATATATATATATATATATATATATATATATATATATTACAGTCACAGTTAATTTTTTTACCGCCCCACTCGTTGTGCAAAAATTCAGCACAATATGACGTACGGAAATGAATTAGATTACGGTAGTAGGATTTAATATCAAGATTGAAACATCTTGAGTTAAGAAAAAACATAGAATGGTTCACTGTTAGAAATAATTAAAGGGTTCACTGTTCGAAACAAAGTTCGAAGCTAAAGTTTTTTTAAAATTTTTAATTCTCCGGACCTTGAGATCTTTTTCTCCTTTCGTAATCCTCTGATGCTCTCAAAAGAATGATCGATCTTAATTCAACAACTGCCTAATGTGATCGTCGCATGTCGGAACATTTCCTTCTTATAATTGCTCTCTCTCTCTCTGTCTCTCTCTCTCTCTCTCTCTCTCTCTCTCTCTCTCTATATATATATATATATATATATATATATATATATATATATATATATGTTAAAAGCAGCATTATTTTAGATTTTGCCCGGATCTAGAGTGGACGAGAAGATACTGCACTTACATAATAGTTTCATTTTTTCATTAGTAAAAACTTGAAATGAAATATTTTTCATTTTTCCGTCCCACGATTATGTGGAGAGGATAACGGAGACGGTAACTATAAACAATGAAGAAACGGTGGAACGAAAAAGTGGGAAAACCCAAGCTCAAGTGTTTGTCTACCACAATGTTTACTTGGCGCGATTTGGGATTGAACTTTGTTATTATATTACTACACATTTGATCACATACTATGTACTTCTCTAGCTCAAGGGAGGTTTGAATTACACCCTTCTGTCCTGCCGAAATAACGCCTAATAGAATATTTGGTTGCAGGTACTGACAAGAAAGGAATAACGCTCATTTCTGTGAGTAGCTTTTAGAGCTCTCCGCCCGCATTACAGACTTTGGGAAGCGCAACACCTAATGGCATGATCAACAATTTCCATAGAATTCACAACAAGCATCTTCGTAGGTTGATGTGATATGAAGCCTTTCAAGAAAGGAAAGAATGCAAATAAGGGTGTTTATGAAGCTATGGGAACATTTTGTGACATTTTGTTTCATTCAGGGTCTATAAAGGTATTCCAGGACAAACGAATGGAAGATGCGGTTTCAGAGCGATAAATCTTGTAAACTGTATTTTTCCATCTGAATGGAAAAATTATATTAGGTCACACAACGCTTTACACAAGGAGTGGTGGTGTAGGGGGTGAGTTGGGTTTAGTACCGGAAGTTACCAGTCGGTGAGAAGTGTTTTTTGGAATTCATAAGCACACGGCGCAGGAGTTTGTTCGTAAGTCCAACTTAAACATTTTGTAACAATTTGTATGCTTTGAACTGTACAATCTCAGATAAAAAGAATAATTAAAAAGTATAAATGAACTTTGTAACAACATTTGACCTAGAAATTGGTCGATTTCATTTGGATTGCTCTTTACTAATTACAAACTAAATGAAAACTAAAAAATTATAATTGTAAACTAAATTTATGTTTTTAAAGTTAAGTTTACTAACCATAACAAAGTAATGTGCATAAATTTAAATCGTCAAATTCATAGAGAGGTTATAGTCTTGGATGATAAGAAAGTACAAGATGGTTCTAAGGAGAGATTGCTTGATAGTGTCTCTAAATTAGAGAAATCATATTATTTAATGTATCCACGTATCATTCTACCTTTATTATTAGAGCGTAAATTACACTAGTCTTTTATGTTATTTCAATATAAAATAACAATGTTGTAACATGCATGTTTTCCCACTATGAATGCTAAAGAATACATACATTGTGTTATTATATATTGCATTTGTTGTAATCTTTATGATAGTGGTTGACTAGCTTTCAATTTTATCTTTATTCTTATAGCTTATGAAAATGGATAAATATCTTAAGAAAAGCATTTAAAGTTACAATGTCATACCAATTGCTCAACCTTAAGTTATAAAAAATAAATAGATTACTAGATTATATAACGAGAACGTGCTATTACGTAATTTTCATACAATTATTCTTCCTTCAATGTGTCTGCAATTATATAGATTGTTAACTGATTGGAGCTTTACGAATATATACAAATATTGATCACACTAATACATTTATTTCGAAAGGATTTTAGAAAGATTTTACTTATTCGGATAACGTATAGAGCAAAGTACAGGTATGGATAAATACTTTTTCTGTTTCCTCAAGCAAAGGAGTGTGCTTCATTGTCTTCATTTGTCCATACATCGATTTTAAAAATGAGCTCCTGAAGCACTCGTAGGACAGAAGAATGACAAATAACTCATTTTCGAAAGAATGAAAAAAGTTAAGCTCTCCAATTATGATTATATGTTAATGAATACGCAATCAAGCACATAGAAAGACATTGCAACATTCTTAGAATTTTGAATTATCTTATAATCTTTTATTTTTGTATATATTAATGCAAATTAGTGATTTAGATGCACTTGCCAGATCGTTCTAAAAGTAGCATATGAGATTGCATCCATGTTTAATCATGCTAGAACAATTAAACCATAACACAATTATTTTTTAAAAATTGTATCTGTTTATACGACTTGTAGTCTTGTCAGACACTTGTGTTCTCACCGCATCAAAACACTACAGCGCACTTTATTTTTTACACAAAGTGCTCCAAATTAATCCAACCAACCTAATATATGATGTTCTCATCCTACAACTAGGACGATTTTGTAATATGTGTTCACCTTTTACTAATGAAGGACATTTCGTCTCTTTTACAAAGAAAACAGAAACGGGTATCTATGATGTAATACTCTGTCACAAGCTGCTTATTATGAAGCGAAACAATAATATACAAGCACTTTCAAATGTCAATATGATGATAATATCTTTAATATATTTTCGTATCCACACGAACGCTTGTGAAAGAGCTAATTATTATTTCCATCTACCCAGTGTTGTTGATAATAACGCTAATATCATGCTTGACTTGCTTCATGTAGATAGAATGATAAAGATCATTTACAATTGTGAACGGCCATATAAGTGAAGTATAAATTAATTTTTAATACTTCAAAGAGTAAAGAGAGAGATATTACGTGTTTTGATGCGTTGTTTAGAACGATACATACTTATTTAATATTCAACCCATATATAATTTACAATGTTTATTTCGTCCCTTTCATTACTGTTTACAAAAGTTCATGTTCTGTGTAACCCAGAACTAATTTTCAGAGTTCTCTTGTTATCATATGATTTTTATACCCACCTATGCTATAGAACTAGTAGATTTAGCACACTCTGCATCCTCATGTGATACGTATTGTATTCCCCACTAAACGTTAGATACACCTCTCATATATGTGTGTGCACTAGTTCTTAAAATGTACCTAAAAATCATATTCTACCAACGAAGTACCGTTTGTGCATAGGTACTTTGTACTTAACTGCATTTGTATGTAATTTCTTTAAGAAATAATCTTTATAAAAATAACTTTTGATAACCAAATAAAATAAAATTTCTTCCAGAGTTTTTTTTTTCATTTTTTTGAATTTGTTTAATTTATGTCTAAATAGATAAAAACTGAAACAATATTATGAACGAAAGGTGAATATTCTAGATTTCAATTCTTACTTTATGCATGTCAACACAAAAAATTTTACCATATATTATTGCAAGTTTACTTTTTAAAATGGGTTAACTAGAAAATACAAGTTGATTTTTTTTGAATTAGTTATTCTCCCATAAAGAATTATTTGAGTCAATAAGTTATCATGACTTCATTGGGGCATAAGCTGCCAAACAATTTGCCCTGGTGTAATAAGGCCAACCCAAGTTATGCGACGGAAACTCGAAACAATGTAGTTCAAGCCAAGTGTCTTCAAATTTATGATATAAAAACCGAACAAAAATAAGATGTAATAGAGTAACCAAAATCTTAAAAGTGAAAAGAAGTAAAATAGTTAGTTTCATTATAACGTTTAGGCTAAGGAAGTCGATGACTAGCGGAAGCGAATGATGGTGAAATAGTTTGCGAAATAAAAGTGTAGAAGGCAAGGAGAAACAATAATTAAAATGTACCTCGAAAGGACTCAATTTTATATAGAGGTGTACTGAATCGCTGTGAAGCAATTAATGGATATTTATTGTATATATCTACAGTTACAAATTAGCGTTCTATAATTATAAATTATTGATCATTTTTCATATAGGCAGTGTCAGTGGTAGGACATATACCGATATTTTATTTCGTAAAACGTAACTTATAGTGTAACATCAGTTCGAGACACTGCACACGTATTTTCTCCTGCTTTTTTGGCTAAGCACGGTCAACCTCAAAATAACAAAACAACCTGAACCTGTCAAGTACATTCAGGTACGCGTCCGTGACAAACGGTTTAACCGATTTTTTTTTACTTCTACTAAGTTTTAAAATAAAAGGAAAAAAAGCAACATAATACTAAGAGAGAAAATTTCGTTCAGATATGTTTCACGAACATGAAGAAATGGAAATATAAAGCGTATTTAAGTCGTTATTTTGGCTCATTCTTCATACAAAGTAGAAAACACGATCACAGGTATTACGTTAAGATCCAATTAAGACCGATAAAGTTAAAATTCTTTCCATTGCGGTGGTCTGTTCGAACATTTACTACGATCCAAATGGAAACCAAGAAAAATAAGTATCGAAGCTACAAGTCTAACTGCCTGCCAACTTATAAGGGCCCAATTGACTTTTAGCTACCTACTTTGAACACGCCGACTGTATCAGTAAAAGGTTCTTGATGACAAGGGAAGGTAAAAGCAATAACATTTCGTTCATGCAGTACACCTTAAAACTGGCATTCTATTGTAGGGTAAAACAGTAATAAAATTTTCGGATGAAAATAAAAAAGGACTAAAGTTTTTTGAAAATTACAAATTAAATACTTAAATGAACATTCATTTCGGAAATAACGTATCCTTGGTGGGTTATTGTTATGCTAAAAGTACTACAACCGAACATGATAGTCGTGGTACAATTGATTTCACGCTACATAGCGAGGCTGGAACACAACTTATCGAAGATTGTAAAACATTGGTCACCTGAGGTTGGTGATGTATGATAGCACCAAATGATGCTACCGAATACATCCACAATCTACGCAAGTGCCAATTTGACCAGAACATGTGAAAATTCAGGTTGTGTAACAGAAGGTCACTAGTATAGCGCTACCCACTGTCATATTGTCTTATCAATAAGATACTGTTATTTTTGATTACTCTATTAACGAGGAGCTTATTAAGTAGCCTATACTGCAACCGAATAGTTTAGAGGAGAATTTCGACGCAGTAGATACAATTGTTTATTTCTACATCTATCTATCTATTATCGATTGGTCTCTCTGTCTATATCTATATCCATATACATATATATTCATCTATATCAATATCAATATATACAAGGTGTTTCAAAACAACTTCGATAATGTTTGGGAGGCGAGTCCTGACACAAAGATAAGGCAAAAAGTATAGACCAAACTGGGTGCACAAATCCTTCGTGTCGGAGATATAGGCTGCTGAAAACATGAAAAAAATCAACTTTGAACGTTCATAGCTTCAAAAGTATGGAACCTACCATAGTCGGGTCAAAACTTCACTTATAAACTATTCACTTATGCTCTATCCAAAAATCCATGTTTCAGAATCCTAAGGTACTCACGCACACAATGTTCATAGCGACAGTTTGACTACGAGCATATAATTTGAAGCACTCACATACTACGTCTATAAAAACTGTTGCAGATGTACCACAGGATTCCGAAACATGGATATTTGGATAGGGCACACACTAGTTCCTGAGTGAAGTTTTGACCCGACTACGGTAAGTCCCATAGTATTGGAGCTATGGACCTTTAAAATTCATTTTTCATATTTCCAGCAGCCTGTATCTCCGAAAGGAAGCATTTATGCACCCAGGTTGGTCTATACCTTTGTTTTATTTTGATGTCTGGAATCACCTCCAAAACGTTGTTGGTTTTGCTTTGAAGCACCGTGTATATATTTTACATCACTAGGTTTAGAGTGTTAATGTTATGGTTAGTATATATTCTTTTTTAGTAAGTGAGTTTTTAAACCTCAATATCACAACGATCCAGTTTGCGTGCAAATGCTAGTTTCCTATTGAAAACATGCAAAGGTTATTGCCACCGGCACCAAATCATGTCATTTAAAGAAAAATTGTAATTTTTTGTTTAAATTTCGTGATTAAATCCTTAACATCTAGAAAATGAGTCTAGGAGAAGTGAATTGATTATCTATAGTGGTTTATGAGGTATTATAAGTACAAATATTAAACAATTGGACAATGGAAATATACATTTTTGTTAATAAAGGTTAATTTTCTCTTCATTATTGTCGCATTATGCACTTTTGTTTCTGGTCCACGAACATCTGATCTTAATTGTCGGAGATCTCAAATATCGTTTTACACTAGTGCTTATTTCCCACCTCGTCTAACTTAAGTTGTCCTTTCCACACGGTCTATCATTCTTTACCCTTTATTCAACTATTTCACTGCTATGACAATTACATCTAGGCTTGTGTTGTTACTCTATATGCTGAAATACCAAAATCCTTTCCCAGCCATTTGAACAATTATTTTCTTTCTAAACCTCGAAATCTCAAATTTAGTACTCTTGCAATGGTATTGTTTACTATCGTGCGTGATTTTCTATGCAATATTTGTGGTTTCAAGGAATCATAGTCGTTAGCAGATACTTATAAATCAGAAATTAAAATAGAAAATACATTTTTGTGTTATAAGCAACAGATGAGAAACGATTTTTTTCCATTCGGAATGACTTTTGACTATTGATGTAAAGGCCGGGGAAATTTTGCTAGTGTGAGAAACTATTCTGAGTGACGTGTAAAACAAGAGACTAAATAAACGGAACTTTTGAACAAGTAAAACAATAAAAATCAAAGCTGAATATTTTTCTTCATTTCTTAGTTCTACAATAAGAAAAACACCTATGTGGCATACGTAAAAGCGTATATTACATTAGTTATCCCTGTAGTTTTTGGACATACAGTGATTACAGCAAACGTATAACTAAAGAAGTTTATATTGAATAGTACTTTCCGTAGAAGTGTTCCGAATAAATGCATTTTACGTACAAATGAATGAACTGTATATAAGTGATCAGGATCTTACGAACAGATCGTTTGTAGCTGGCGTATGCAACATAGATATGTGTATACGGAAGATTATTGAATGTGAGACATCCTGCAACGGCGTGATGTGACATCTAAAAGCATTTCGTATGTACCATATGGATAACGTATTCTGCGTACTAATTTATGTAGTAAACATAAGGATTCCGTATACTTGTACAATATAGCGCTGTTTGGATAATGGATTTTTGTCAGTATTTAAAATCATACTTCAATTTACACTTGCAGATGCGGTATGGCTAATATGACTACTCGCTCAGCGAAATTTTACACAAATACCACATCATATAATGTAATATAACCTATATTTCAGTTATCAGAATACCAATTTGAGATTCGGATATAAATTTGCCACTGACAAGCAATTATTGAATACCCATTATACAATATCTACCTATCAAGTTTCTCTGTCTGATACACACACACATACATACATACACACACACACACACACACCCACCCACATATATATATATATATATATATATATATATATATATATATATATATATATATATATATATGAAATTTTAAGTCTTGCAAGTCGCTTGTATTCTCACCGTCTCAAAACATCTCAGTTTATTTTACATAAAGCGAGCCTAATTCATGCAACCAAATTACCTATATCAAGTTCTCATCATACAAGTATTTTCGTTTTATAACTAAAATAATTTAGACTCTCTTTAATATAAAACAATAATCTATATGTATGATTTAAGATCCTAATCCAACTTGTAAGCTAGAATCTCCACAAGTACAAAACATCATGTTAAACTACAAAACATCATTCTAGAAACCTCTGTGACTAACAATGTATATACAACATTCCGACTCTTATCGATAATAGAATTATGTACAGACATAGAAATACCAGAAATCCAAGAAAGTCCGTGCGATTTCAGTACAAAAAAGAAAAGTTCGAAAAATTCTGTTTATCTGATGTTTATTTTTCAAAATATCCACCACCCGCTTCTACAAACTTCCTCCATCGTTTTACAAGCCTGTAGATGCCGGTTTTAAAGAGATCTTTGTGTTGGGACTCAAAAATACTCCGCCACAGCATTTCCAACCTCATCTTTTGTTTTGAACTGTCCATTGTGTATATGATTCCCATATACAAAGGAAAATATGGGAGTCTGATGGAGCAATGTCTGGTGAATACTACGGGTGTGGCAGAAGTTCCCAGTAGAGAGAAGAAATCAACTACAGGGGCTTTTTTGATGTATGACGTCGAGCGTTATATTGGTGGACAAGAACGCCCTTCCGATTCAGTAGGACAGGTTGTTTTTTGCAAGTTGTTCTGCTACTCTTTGCAAGTTGTTCTTTACTCTTTGGTTATGGTTTTACCAGTTTCCAAGAACTCATAATGCACAATCCCAGCAGTAGTCCACCATACACACAACATCACTTTCCGATGATGAAGAGCAGGTTTTGCATTTAAAGGCATGAAGTCATCTGACGATAACCAATGGCACGAGCGTTTTTTTTTTACTTTTGCCCACGTTTGCCCACTTTTCTTCACACATCAAAATGCGGTCGAAAATTGGACAGTTGTTGTTCCTAGCCAGCAAGGGAGAGCTAATGTTCAGTCGCTGAAGACGGTTCGCAACAGTCAACGCGTGAGGGACACACTCACTCAGTTTCCACGATTTTCCAAGGTCATACACACTTTCAAACTGTAGAATGGTATCACTGGTCATTCTAGCCAAGTGGCGCTTAGAGTTGTCCTATAACAGGAGGATCCCTTTGCGAATCTGAAGTCCTGGGTCCAGAGATTTGAGTTTTTCTTCAACAAGGCTCACGTACTAACAGCACACAGTTGCATTGATGTTCCGACCAGCTGGTAGCAATTTCCGATGCACGATTCCGCGAGGAGTCCACCAAACATGCAGGAGGACCTTATTCTGGTGCAGTGCTGGATTTAACTGCTTTGGAATCGGTTCATTGGATAGTAACCAATGATGGCGGCGCCGTGCAGCTTCATACAGGAAACACATTTCATCATTGTCAGCACCATGACCATAAAGGGCTCCTTCGTAAGACGAGGCAACAAAAAATAAGGGAGTCTGCTCGCGTTGCCTTCTCTCCCGGACCCATCATCCCAACTTCTAGTACTTCCCAATTTGATGGAGGAGTTGCTGAATTATTTCTCCACTCACACTGAATTGCAGTTCCAGTTTGTCACATGTCAGGCCATTGTTAGCCTCATTTGCTGCATGAGCACCTGGTGCGTCTTTGAGTGTTTCGTCACTGTTCTTAAACTCGTTAAACCTCCACTACACTGTCGCGTAGTCGCAACATCATCATCAAAGGTCTAGCGTATCTTCTGCCTCGCTGCATTGTCGTTTTACCCGAGTTTGAACTCGTACAGCATAACGTGCTTACGACGCTCTGTGGCGGTCCTGTGTCCAGTGTTTCCCTACGCAAGCTCACGATGTAACTGAACTGCCACAACCGGGTAGGATGTGTAATATACTCACACCATC
Source organism: Thermobia domestica (assembly GCF_964235325.1). NCBI lineage: Eukaryota > Metazoa > Arthropoda > Insecta > Zygentoma > Lepismatidae > Thermobia > Thermobia domestica. The sequence continues at coordinate 376,924,954 of NC_137454.1, forward strand.
ATCTGATTTTCGCATTATCTCCATTTACATTCAAATCACGGTGACAGGGTCTTTCATCCAAAGGTGTGTTTCCGTTCTCCAACTAACATTATAGATTGTTATTTAAAGGGAGAAAATAGACACAGCGAAATTATAATTGTAATGTTTAAGTGTATCTGAGTTCGAGTGCACTTCTCCTCCCCTTCATTGTTCATGATGGACTAGAATACTTAAAATCGTTTCGTTTAAGATTTGTTCTTTCCAGAAAGAGTACGTCAAATCACTCTGTTGCAAGGAGCGACAAATTACTTAAGATCGGCCCTGGGTGTACATGAAAGACAAGACATTTGCAAGTTGACGAAAGGTAGATCTAGTTGTAAAAGAACTAAATAACTATATTTAATATTAATATTTGCCTACTCAGCAAGATTTTGCGTAACACTAAGGTTATTATTATATCATTATATCAAAGAGATATGGCATTCTCTTTTTTTTTTTTTAAATAAATCCATCAAGAGTTAAAAATCTCCTCTATATAATGCTATGACGGAAGAAAAGAAAATGTTTGTTAATAATTCTTTAGTGGTCACTAATATAACATTATATTCGCGAGCAAAATGAGATATTGAATATACACATTACTTCGAAGTTAGTATAAACTGCTTAGATAAAATGGTAATCAAAACTTGGAAGATATTTTGGAAGATAGGATATCACAAGGAACCTGATAAAATACCAAAAAAGAATAAAATTTATATAATTTTCAAACTTAGCACTAACAACTTACCTTGGAACACCTGTCACATTAGTTGTGATACATTTGGTGTTGGCCAGTGTTACATTTAGCGAGGATTTCAACATTATTAGAGCCCACTAATGATGAAAGTAAGAAACTGCATTTAGCAAAATGGAGGAACATAGTCATGTTTTGGTAATTTTTTGATACACTTAATTTGCCATTTTAATAGACACTCGTGTCCTTACGACAAGAAAATATGGTATATATGTGTCTTGTATATCTGGGAAAGAGTGACATATCCGGACTTTTTCAACATGCAAATTAAGAGAGACTCTAAAATGTGCGTTTACGGTGTATTAAGGAAATATATTTATATTCTATCTGGATGTAAACGATAAACGCCGAATTACGATTAATATTCTTGAATACGCTGGCTATTCTGAAACATCATACTACATGACATTTTCAAATGGTAATATTATGATAATACATTCAATACTTGTCTGTTTTATCACGAACAATGAAACAACAGCTCATTATGATTTCTTTTTATTGACTGTTCTTCGAAACAAAGTAATATCGTGCAGGACTTTTTCATTCAGATATCACGATAAAGCTAACTTAGGTTTCTGACACTTGTTACAGCTAATAATATACGTATATAGAATGGAAATAATAATTGAGTAATCCATACAACGCTTATATCAGAATATTTAAATAAATAATGGATCTTTTCTGTCTAAGGCTTCTTTCAGATTATCCGGCGATTTGCCAGATCCGTTTCCGGCAGTTTGCCGGATGAGAAGTGTATACCCTTTCATATTATCCGGCGCTTTGCCATGTATGAAAAATATGAGAGCAGGGTTGCTGTGCAACTCAAGAAACGAAACTTTATGACTCTTGTCGTGGTGTGATAGTTGCAATGGGCAGATGTAAAAAAAAAATGTCTTCTACTCGCCTTGTTAAGACAGAAAAAATAAGTCAGACACATCCTCTTTTCACTTTTTTTTTTTTTTTTTTTTTTTTTTTTTTAGAGAGAAGTGGTATCTTGAAGGAGATTTTTCTATACTGTTTCCGTAATTGATAGACTTGAGCAAAATAGCGGCCAGGTTCTGGATATTTAAAATACGATCCCGATATTCACATGTTGTAACTGGGAAAACCGGGAGAAAGACCTTTCACGATAGTCGGTGGTTGAGATCTATCCCAGAATCCAGTGGCAGATCTAGAATTTAAAAACTGCTAGATCCCAGACTAAGAGAAATATATCTGAGTTTACTGTAAAGTTTCAATAATATATAAATAATAGCTTACATTATTTTTGTCACCCTGAAAACTGGAGGGATAGGCCTTCCGGCCCCGGGCTAGATCCGCTACAGTCATAATCCCAAGTGAACACAGGCACTGAGCCCAAGGCCGATCTGTAGGCATTATTTATTATTATTGTTATTATTTTTATTACATTATTATTATTATTATTATTATTATTATTATTATTATTATTATTATTATTATTATTATTATTATTATTATTATTATTATTATTATTATAGTATTTCCGGTCTATTCTTTTGGTTTAAGCGTTTCGACTATTGACTCAAATCTCTTAAAGCACTGCTCTAGTCCCTGTATTCAAAGGACTATTCAAGAAATTACAACCATAGAAGTGTTAAAGATAATTATAAAATTTATAAAATAAAATATATAAAGTACGGTAAAATATATAATTATAAAATATATAAAGTACGGTATATTTATCAAATATCACATCATGAATTCTCTCTTGCTTTGCGAAAGTACATAAAGGTATTTTACTAAATATATATTGCTGAAATATTTGATAGTGTATATTTCAACTTTGGAGCAACACAAATTTATAGAATTACAAGCTCATTTCCCCAGTGCTACCCGGACATTTATTTCATAACCTCCTGTTACATAGACAAATATAATTTATATTGATTTGGACTCTTTAATCAACAACCTATGGATAATATACTTTGGTAGTACCGGTCGTTTTAGATTATATTTAGATGTGATCTTTTCCCATGTAATGTATGTAAAGAGTTTGGTAAAAATTACTCCATGTATACTGGGTTATAACAACCACATACACAAACACGCTCCACACACACACACAATATATATATATATACGTAAAACACACGCACACACATTATCGCAGCCACTCTCAACTCTTTCCTGGCAACACTTGCTTCCTCCCCCAACAACCATCCGGTAGTTTGCCGCGTATATGTGAAGAGCTTCATTACTTATCCGTGTATGTCCCGCTTGACTTTAGACGGCAATCTGCCGCGCCGGATTCTAGCAGGGAGATCCGGCTGTTTTTGCTCGCCGGATAAATGTCCGGCGAACGCCGCACATATGTGAAAAGCTCCATTGCTTGCAATGTCTTTCTACCTTGTCCGGCAATTCGCCGGAAACGGTTCCGGCAAATCACCGGATAATGTGAAAGAGCGGTAAGGACGTCTTTTGTTGTTTATGTTCATATTTTATTATCTCTCATAAAAATCATAACCCTTCTCTATGCCTCCAAGACGCGCGCGTCAGTTGCCTCCAAGACGTTGGTGTGAAAAGATAGCTAGTGGACTGATTACGTATCATTGACCTCCGTCGAAAACTGATTGGTAAAGGACTGATCCACAAAAAGATTGTTCCTGCCGGACAGAGTGTCACAGGTCAGTTTTACGCTGGAGTGCTACCCCTTTTGAAGGATCGAGTCCACCGTGTCCGCCCAGAGATCAATGACGATTGGGAAGTTCACCACGACAGTGTGCTCTCTCACAAGTTGCTCGCCGCCATCGAAGGTTTGGCTAAGTTCAACGTGAGCCATCTAGAGCACTGACCTCGTTCTCTACAACCTTTTGGTTTCACCCGGATTAAGAAAGTTCTGACAGGGAAGTGATTTGACACGATTCGAGCTGTCCAGGCAGCTTCGGCGACGTCCCTTAACAAACTTGGGCAGCAAACGCTGGCAGCGACGTGTTGATGCCCAACACTCCCTATATATATACATGGAAATTAATATTAAATTATTATAGGTTATTTATTGGTGATTGGCACAATTGTAATTTAAATAAAGTCAACTTTTGCATTAAGAAACTACAAAGGTGTGAAATTGTGATGTGTTGAAATGGCATGTGTTAATGTTATTGTTTGTTATTGTTTGTTTATGTAATCAAGTTACGCATCGTTGTGTTTTGATGTTCATAAAATACTGACGAGACGCTAGCTCGCAGTATGGTGAAAATAGAAATTAAGAAAATTTGATGTAAGCATGAATTTCAGAAAGATGTAATGAAACCACTTTGTTAGCACAAACACAATTTGGATATGACATCATATTCAGATTAGCAAATATTGACAGTCTGGGAATTTGGTCACGATGTGACAAGGTCTGTAACAAACGTTTGACCAATAGTTGAGGTAACCAACGTCGAGACATGAAACGACGAATTCCATTGTCTGGAAAGGAGAAAAAACGAGATCTACATTGGATCGAGGTTGGAGTTCCAGATCAGAGTTTGATACGAGAACTTGCAGTATTAAGATTCGACGGTTACGAATATTACTTACTACCATCTTAAGATGGTTGGCTTCTAGTCGGCTATTCGTTATAAAGCCGAGCTGCCAGTACAAGCCTTAGTAGATTTACATATTCGGTCGACGTGAGAGCAATATATTTCCATGGTTATTACCGAGAGCTAAGATCTTCGATTATCCCAAGAACTGCCAACTTAGTCCAGAGTGGAACCAGGATTGGAACATTCGTTCCACCAAGCAGCCAGAACATCTTAAGGTATGTGTACCTCAACTATAAGTGTTACTTATGATCAAATCTTCAAACACTTGAGTACTGTGATCTGAATTCATTAGGTCATATCCGCTATTACAACACAATTACACGTTACACTTACACAATTACACGTAATTGGTCAGAATACATAAGATTTACAGATGAAGTGGAGTGTTTCTTGCTTTACTGAATCATCCTCTCGCAAGTGTAATAGATTTATTGAAACCTGCGAATTTCAGATACTATATACTGAAACTATAGGCACGACGCGAGGAGGTTGTTAATATATATATATATATATATATATATATATATATATATATATATATATATATATATACTGCCAGCGTACAAGCACATGTTGCTTTCTTTTTATTTTGAAGTGTGATTTGTGCTTTCTAGGGCTAAGGTGCTAAGCATTTTTTCTTAACTCCTGACGACTATGATTCGAGGCAGTGATGATGAAACGGTGGAGTAAAGACAATGGGATAACTCAGAGAAATACATGCGTGCGATATTTGTGCACGACAAGTCTCACTACATTTACATACCTTCAAATAAAAACTTATGAAAAGAAAATATGTGAAAGGAAACGTGCTTCCCAATAACTTAAATGTACTACTATGAAAGTCGTTTAAATAACGTCCTTAAAACTTTCAAATGTATAATAGTAATTTCTGAAAGATATGTGATAAGAAAGAACACTTACGGTTTTACATTACTAGGATATAAATTAATGACCATTTTTAAAAATACAGATCTTTACGTGATAGTACTTTCTTAGCGTCAAAGAAATGGGGTAAACTAGATTATTATTATTATTATTATTATTATTATTATTATTATTATTATTATTATTATTATTATTATTATTATTATTATTGACCATTTACATTTAAGAAAATGATTTTGGTGTTTTGCTACATACACCCCTCGGGTTACTAAGAGGAAGTGCAAGAAAAAACATATCAGATTAGGAAGAATGTATACTTCAAAGAGAATGAATCTAAATACTTGATGAATAAAGCAAACGAAAGGTGATTGAGAAAGTTAGTATTTAAAGAAGTTCAAAAGTGATGTGGCCACGATACAGAAATTTCTCGGAGACAAGACCAGAAATTCGTATTCTAATAACAGATAAGACGAGAAGTGAATGTTCATATAAAACATGAGACCAGAAGTGTATGTTTAAATAAAAGATTAGATAAGAACTGAATATTGAAATAAGAGATGAAACGAGAAGTGTATGTTCAAATGAGAGATTATAAGAAAAGTGCATGTACAAATAAGAGATGAAACGAGAAGTGTATGCTAAAATAAGAGATGAAAAGAGAAGTGTATGCTCAAATAAGAGGTTAGAAGAGAAGTGCGTGTACAAATAAGAGATGAAACGAGAAGTGTATGTTAAAATAAGAGATGAAACTGAAATGAATGTTCAAAAAAGAGATTAGAAGAGAAGTGCGTGTACAAATAAGAGATGAAACGAGAAGTGAATGTTAAAATAAGATATGACGGGAAGTGTATATTAAAAGAAGAGATGAGACGAGAGGTGTATGTTCAAATAAGAGATGAAATGAGAACTGTATGAGCAAATAAGAGATAAAGCGGGAAGTGTATCTTAAAATAAGAGTTTCATAGAAAAAATCATAAATAATAAAAGTGGATTTGCAGATAAAATGAAGGACATTTATGAACATTTGAAGATACGTAAGTAATTACATAATATACCACAAAAAACAATATGGATTATATATTGAAAGATTACATACTTCATGGACCTCTTGTGATGCAGAAGTATTCTGATAAGTTCCATGTGAAATTAGGAAGAAAACCAAGAACTAAATTTACAAAACGAAACGGAAAATAATTCTTCGAGAAACAAAACAAGACGTGAATACGACAATTAATTTAAAAGTCATGAGTCAACCTTATTTCTCTTCTCGTCTCTTTGGAACACTACAGTGCGTTATTACTGAGATATCACATATAACGTGTAAATTACGTTATTAAAATGGCGGTCACAACTTCTAACACATAGCGACAAATTCAGCCAAAATACTCCACTTTCATATACCAGTCCCAAATTTTACACAGAATTTCTATACATAATAAATAATTTTACAATACCTGTGAGACACTTGATTTAACACGCTAAACTCCTCTTTTGACTTCATCAAAATGGCCGCCGGGATTAAAAGCATATGTTTGATCCGGGATTAAAAACATATGTATACACTTAGCTCCGTTACCAATCATTTTATTGAGTGTTCCAATTGTTCCATTTTAACGAGCATGAAATAAGCTACAAAAATGTTATTCGATTCAGTTTATAGGTAAATAGTTTATGGAATATATATGGCGATGACAACTTGGAAGTGGATGAAAAGAAGATCCGTACATTTTCTTCTAGTAGATTGCAGAAGTTTCTACTTGAAGAAAACGCAAAAACATTTCTTTCGTTTTTGCTAGTGGTGACTTCTGTTACTTACCGAATTATTAGAAAAGAAACAAATATTCTATCACACAATGTTTGGAACGTGGTGCGTCGGCTTGGCCCGCTACATTGTTTATATATTTTAATTCGTGAATTCAGTTTCTTTTTAAGTTTCTATTCATTTGGATTCAGATATAGCCTCCAAGTGCTGAGCGATTATATTATATACCTTGGAACAACGGATAGTTTGTGATAAGTTTTAATAGCCAGATTTGTTTCACATATAAAACTACAGAAAATAGTATGGGGAGAAGAGGCAAGTTGAAAATTGCGAGAAATTGGTAAGACTAGTCCTCCCCGCCCCATATATTAATTGGAAGCTATGTTTAGCTTGCCAGAAATATTCCAAAGATCACCTTATTTTACCAACAGTCCAAGGATACACTTCGCTTGTAGAGAATATGCAAAAATATACTGAGTTTGAGTCTTGACCACTGAAAACTTGCTTACGAAATTTATCCAAAATCAGGGAAAATACCACAAAGTATGTCGAACAAGGTTCAACAGTCAAAAAATAGACCGACTTTCTCAAAAGAAGAAACCAAGGTTCGATAATGAATCTAATTCAGATACAAACGGTGCTACAATGTTAGAGAACTCTGCCGTCAATGCCAGCTGAATTACTACAGCAAGATTTACCAGATAAAGTTTATCCAAATCCGACACCAACTTACCTATATTTTCTGCGAGACCAATCAAAACGAATCTGAAAAGTAAGTTTCGGTAGCCACATTAGGTATAAGCCCCAATATATACGAAAACGCCTTGCTGCTAGGAGATGAAAAACTACTTACGAAATTAACTAGTAACAGCGATCTTGTCGCCTTAGAGGCGAAGTATCACAAACGGTGTTATGTCAAATTCCTTACGAATGTACGAAGTCTGAACAGGGCTGAAAACCAAAATACCGCCGATAAGTTTTCCTAAGTTGCCTACGGATCCGTTTTAAGTGAGCGTGTAACGTTTATGCAGAATTGCTACTTGTATATCCAACCTTGTATGGAAAACCTTGTGAATCTGGTTGAGAACCGATTACACGATCCAGGGTTTGCAAATTTAAATGTGAGCAGGACGCGCTTGAAGGAGCAAGTGCTGACTTTATTCCGGGTAGGAGAGAGGACAAAGTTGGTAGGAATATTGTACTTACGTTTAAAGGAGATGCTCATAACGCAATTCGGATACCTTGTGAAAATAACTCTCTTAATGACGGTATGTGTCTAGCCAGAGCAGAAAAATTCTTCGCGATGAAAAGTTACAAGACTATCCCAAATTTTATGGATTACTCGGTGGAGAGTTTACACTTGAAAATTGTATCTCTCCAACGTTAATAATGATTTTCAGGATGGTTTCAGACGGTGCAATTACAGGTGAAAAGCTCGACGGTGGTGGAACGAACATGGAAGATCAGATCAAAGTGTCAAGTGCTACACTATTGCGCAATGTCATCCATGCCACCCGCTCTCTGGAATTTCTTGCTTTGTACCTACTTATTGTGATGTCACGGCTGAAACTAAATGTTATCCCTCGAGTATTAAGGCCAGGTCACCTCCAGCTCATTATCGCCATTACCCAGTTCCCTGTGATAGTTCACACAAGCTATCGGATCCCAGGGTATGCCCATATTCCGGCAGGATCTAAAAAATCAGGGAGCTCCAGAGGTACACGAGGGGGCATTTCAATTCCAGCCCTGCCTACCTCTTTCTCCAATGACTATCAACATCTTGTGTAAAGGTAGCATGAACACGTCGAGATACTTTAGCCGACGGTAGTATCATCCTGAATCCAACGGCAAGTGTTAAGTCAGCGTTTGAGTTTGACGCTAGCATCTATCTCGCAGACTTTCCTCCATTCTACTTTCATCAGAAATTGTTGCCCAGATACCACTAATTTTTACTTTTTACCAGTTACCGTGCAATTGTTCTGTAAGTAACTGACTTTCCATTCCTATTAGGAGCATCCAAGCAATACGAGGCTGTATAGGTGCACTGTAAATTACCAGAGCAATGAGTGATTTAGACCACCTACGAAAGGACAAATTCATTTGGAGTAATATGTCCATATTCAACTTCTATGACCACCTATTCATACGGAGCCAGCAAGTTCAGGTCCCACGTACATGTAATAGCTTACCTTTGTTCCTAACCTAATGATACTCGTAAGATACCACTGGAAGGAACCAACACACTTCCCTAGGTAAGGTCGTTCACTCAATGCGAAACTTCTAATTACGGTAGAGGCACATCCTACATTACCAAACCTAATTAGTGATGTAGACTGTTTACCTTCCAAGACAATGACCATTTAATGGCAGCGGCTTATCTGGAAAGACCTTGTTTCTCTTACCCGACTTTCCCGACGATAAGGCTGCCACACCGTCTCTTCCTCTTGTGATACGAGTATGTGGAGAATACTAATATCCACCCCCGTTTCCAAGAGCAATCACTAGTCGCACGTTGAGGACTGTAGCTGCATTTTCTGTCGGTAGAGCTTGGATCATCCTCCTGGGCACATCCACTACCACTCTTTTAAAAATATTCGTGTACCACATAGTGTGATTTTTATTACCATTGGGAACTGAAGATTACCATTGCCCATTTAATGGACAGCTAAATCCTCTCCTCTGCTGTATGTTGTATCTATGCCTTTATTCCCTATACCTACGTTATTTCCCTAGTCGAAATAAAAACTCTTCAAAATTAATCACAATTTCTTATGCAACCATCCCACGCTTGGAGTACTACACACACTTGCCACATACCTGTCACAGAGATGTAAAGGCACTTTTGGCGACGAGGATGTACACCCTGTTCCTATTCTACCATATTCAAGTTTTAAAATTGGTAATTTCCAATATTTAAGGGCGGTGGTCCTATGTACTCCTACCAAAATCTAGATGGGGTGGCCCTAAGTACCCCTAGGTCATGACCCTGGGCCAAGGGTATTGACCTTTCACCAATGGCGTCACAAAATTTTTTGCTGACTCGGCGTGCCATAGAGGGGGCGTATTACCAATATCATTAAAACTTAAAAAATTAAAGTATTTAAGATAATCCTGTGAAAAGTGCAAAATATGAATATGCGCCTCAACAAAATGACAGCTCCAGATAAACCTACGCGGCTAAATTATAAATGAATATATGTTTTCAACTACCAGAATGTGGTACAATAATAGGTAAAAAATTAAAAAATAAATTTTGTCATCAATCTTTGACCTGGAAATTGGTCGATTTTATTTGGATTGCCCTTTTCTAGTTACAATGTAAAATTAAACTATGAATGAAACATCGTAAACTAAATTTATGTTCTTAAAGTTATTTTGACGAACCATAATAAAATAATGTGCATAAATTCTAATCATCCAATTCATGGAGTTAAATTATAGTCTTGGAGGATAAGAAAGTACAAGATGGATCTAAGGAGAGATTGCTTGATATTGCAATTAAATTAGAGAAGTCATATGATTTAATCCATCCACATTTGATTTTACCTCCATTATTACACCGGAAATTACAATAGTCTTTTATGTTATTTTAATATAAAATAATAATGTTAACCACGTGTTTGTACCATGCTTGCTTTTCTACCGCCAATGCAAATGAATACATACATTGTGTTGTTGTATATTACATTGGTTGTAATCTTCATGGTAGTGGTCGACTAACTTTCAATTTCGTTTTAATTACTTTAACTGGTGACTTGCACTTATACGAAGATAAATAGATTACTGGATTACATGACGTGAAAGTGCTATTACGTAATTTTCATACAATTATTTTCCTTTCAATGTATTGGCAATTATATAAATTATTAAGTGAACATTGTTTTATAGTTTTACGGATATATACAAATGTTAATAACATGATTGGATTCATTTGAAAGGCGATTTACAAAGATTTGACTTCTTCGAATAACGTTAAGTATATATAAAGGTGGAGGTAGGGATAAATACTTACTCCATGTTCTCAAGCAAATGGAGTGTGGTTCCATTGCCTTCACTTTTCCATACATCCATTTTAGAAATGAACTTGTAAATCACTTGTATAACAGAAGAACTATAAGTAAATCATTTTCCAATGAATTATATATATTGGTACATGTTGATGAAATTTCAGGTCTTGTCAGACACATGTGTCCTCACCGCATCAAAACACTAGAAAACCCCAAATTAATCCAACCAACCTAATATATGATGTTCTCATCATACAACTGGGACGATTTTGTAATATCTGTTCACCTTTCACTAGAGCTCCTCCTTGGCTAAGCGGTTAGCGTACGCGCCTTTGGCGCGGGAGACCCGGGTTCGATTCCCGGAGGGAGCTCATGTGGTTCGGATTCCACGTTAATCAGTAGGTCCACGTCTCATATAGCCTCGCTGCTGAACGGGACGATAAACTCAAAATCAATCAATCAATCAATCAATCACCTTTCACTAACGAAGGACATTTCAACTTTTAAAAGGAAAACAAAAAAGTGTATCTATGATATAATACTCTCCAACAAGCCGCTCAATATGAAGCAAAACAATACTGTACACGCACTTTCAAAGGTAAATATGGCGATAATATCTTCAATATACAGTATTTTCGTATCCACACGAATGCTTATAAAAGAGGTAATTATTATTTCGATCTTCATAGTGTTGTTCACAATAAAGCATATATCATGCTGGACTTGCTTGATATAGATAGAATTATAAAGATCATTTACAATTCTGAACCGTCATGCGAGTGAAATGTAAATAAAATGGAATACTCGAAAGAATAATGAGAGAGATATTACATGGTTTGACTTGCGTTGTTTACAACGATACATACTCATTTAATATTGATACAATATACAGTTTTCAATGTTTATTTCGTCACTTTCATTATTGTTTACAAAATTTCCCGTTCTGTATATCCGAGAACTAACTTTCAAAGTTTCCTCGTTGTCATGTGACTTTATACCCATCTATGGTATAGAACAAGCAAATTTAGTGCACTGTGCGAGCTCGTGTGATTCTTATCCCTCATTATACTTTAGATTCATGTCTCATATATGGGTATATACTAGTTAGATAAATGAACCTAAAATAATATTCAACCAACCAAGAACCGTTTATGCATTGGTAGTTTGTAATTATCTGCATTTGTGAATAATTCGTTTAATCCTCAATTTATAACAAATTTTTAAGAACCAAACGAAATGTAATTTTCATCAGAGTTGTTTTTAAGTTATTTTTGGAATTTGTTTAATTTAATGTATAGATGTATAAAAACTGGAACAAATTGCAATATCATGAACAACTGTAGAGCATCCCATATTGCAATTCTTATTTTGTGCACGTTTAAACAAATAAACTCGTCTCCCATATATTATTGTAGTCTACTTAAAGATGTTTTTAATAGACAATACCAATTGTAAATTTTGATATTAATGTAGAATAATTGAGTCAATCAATTATTATGATTTTATAGGGAAATAAGCAGACAAAGGATTTTCTCTGGTGTAATAAGTCGAATGTCCGAACGAAGTTATGAGACAGTAACTCAAAACAATGTAGTTCAAACCAAATGTCTAGAAATTTAAGATATAGAAACAGAATAAAATTAAGATGTAGTATTGTAACCAACATCTTAAAATTGAACCGAAGTGAAATATTTTAGTCTAATATCCCCCAATTATGACCTTTAGGTTAAGGAAGTCGATGATTAAGGGAAGTTATTAATAATGAAATAGCGGAAGAAAAGTGTGGAAAAAATGGTTGAACTTCAAATGAACTCTGACACTATGCAGTCCACCACAAACTTACTTTGTCAGGGATCGAACGAGTTACAACGTTAACATGTATTTATGTTGTATATATTATTTAATATTCTGAGAAAAATGCTTCAATGAATCAATAATTCAATGCTTCAATGAAAGAAACAATAATTAACCCGTAAGTACCATGGACCGTCTCTCAGATCGCAGGAGTTTTTATATCATTTTATTTTCTACACCCCTACCACTACAAGTTTATCTTCTCGCCTACCTTCCTGTCTAGCATATAGTTACATATTGTGAAGTTTTCGTTATAGCTAATTCCCTGTACGCGGCTTTGGAGGGGTCGCGCTGTCTCACAGACGTACTAGAGTAGTTACCTGAGTATTTCACGTATTAGCAGTCTTTCGTTATCTCCCAATTATTAGCAGTTTTGTGTAATATCGTGTGGCTTGTCTGGAACCGCAAATCAAATATTGAACCAGAGACTGGAAAATCTGAACTAATTATATTTTATAGCATGAGTAAAGGCGGAGTGAATACTCTAGACATGTACAAGTGAGCTTCTCACAATCTCGTACCAATGGGGAATTTTGAGAAGAGGAAAACGTGGCCTTCTGTCCACTCCATCCTAAGCGGAAAGCTATATATTCATGTCAGCGGTGTGGGGTGCAGATTTGCTTTCAGTGAAAAACAAAATCCGAAGAAAGTAAAAAAGTTCAGTACCTACCCGAAGAAAATGCATTGTCATAAAAGTTAGTACAGTGCTTTCTTTACCGGTAAAATGTATTTTCTTTACTTCGCAATTATATCAGAAAGAAAAATTAGTTTTATTCATTACCTTTTCACTAAACAAAAATATAACAATACTTTCTTATAACAAAAATATAACAAGTTTGAAAAATTTACAATTTCATGTCTCTTCCCACACAGCACACCGACGTCCAATGTACATCCATTTAACGTTTGGGCAAGGATTTACGGGATGTCCAGTGGACGTGTGGTTTTGGCCCATACAACGTCTACTGGATGTACACGGGAGAGTACAGGTGGCACAGTTGCCATGCATCTACTGGACGTCCAGAGCGTACATATTACGTCTATTTGTGGTACCAAAACGGACTAATTATGGACGTAGAGACGCCCAATGGACGTTGAGAGGACGTGGACTTTTGGTCCATACAATGTCTACTGGATATACACAAGACTGTTACTTTGGGACAGTTGCCATGCATCTCCTGGACGTCTATTCGGAGCTAAAATGGACCTATTATGGACTTCAAACTGATGTAGAGGATGTACATATGTGGATATCATTGGAACCTGAACGTACAAATTGTGACTATTTTTGGTTCCTATACAGACCAATTATGGCCTTTCACTGAATGTTCTAAAAAAACTGCCACAGAAGAATTATTCACTTAAAGCCCGCTACAGAAGTCATACTATCTAGAATCAATCTATTTTTAACATAGGTTAAATTTTACCATATCAAAGTGACATCTAAATAAGCCCCCTGTTCCATCAATTTTTACTATCAGTCAACAAATACATACGTCAACATTTATACTATAAAGTTTTATGAGCAAAAAAAAAAAAGAAAAAGAAAAAGAAAAAAGAAAGAAAAGAAAAAAACAATGAGAAATATTTTAATACGTTTAATATTTCGTACCTTTCCAATCAAAATTCCTGTTCTGTGCTCCACGAAAATAATTGGTTTTCGATTTTTATGTACTGAAAAGTCAAACTATTTGAAGATTCGGTATCTATAGCAAATCTAGTTCCAATTTTACATGAATTAATACATCCTTACAATAATGCATCCTTATCTCCCGAAAATGAGGATTCAAAATATAATTAACAAAGTAAAGTATTCTGCCCATACGCTTCAGGCAATACAATTTGTTGATTAAAAAGCTTCAAACCTTTTATCCTCTTCCTCTCCCACTCTTTGTAGATGCGTAGAAAGATATCACAAACCGAAACCTCCCTCGATTCGCTCTAAAGTTTCAAATTCATTTGGAAATATCAGTTCTCTCTTTTCCTTAGTATTGAGAACAGACATGACAGCTACGTTTCACTTCTCATATTGAAACAAATGATTACCAACACTATCTCATTTTTTTTTTTTTTTTTTTTGCATATAATACTTAGAGGAGAAACATTAACTTCAATCAAAACATGCCGTCCATTAATGGACGAGAACGTTACAAATTATCGAACTTATATACATTAAAGAATAAGAAATGCTCAACATAGAAAGAAACGAATAACATAACAATATACTTTATTGGATTACCTCTAATTACATATTCTGTTCCACAGTATTTGTCTTTTTAATATATTGAATAAGATTGTAATCCGATTGTATTCGCATATCAATGATATTAAAAGTTTGGTATACCTGTTTTATTTTCAATTATAAAAGGTATTATAAACGCATAAAATTGTTACTAAAACAAATACTTTTTAAAAACAAGTGAATTTTAACCTTCTGGAAGTAGGAGTAAATATATACAGGACCATTCACTGAGATATCATGAGATTCTTTCTTCGTGCGCTCCATTTTACTTCTCAAATTAACAAAATGGGAAAATTAATTCTATTTATAATCAATATCACAACGATCAAAATTAAAATCAGATTATGAGGTTGCTGTTAAGTAAGGTTCTTTATGTTTAACTTGAAAGAGTAAAACTTACATGACTAATTCAACTTAGGACCTTTTAATTTTAAATTATACAAACGGGACTCAAAGGTATAAAAAAATTACAATTACAAATTACAAATTGAACTACAAATTACAAAAATGAGCTCCTCCGTGGCTAAGCGGGAAGCATACGCGCCTTTGACGTGGGAGACCCGGGTTTGATTCTCGGCGGGAGCGCCCGTAGTTAGGATTCCAAGTTAATCAGTAGGTCCACGTCTCATATAGCCTCGCTGCCGAAAAGGACGTTAAACTCAAAATCAATTAATCAATACAAATTACAAAATGTGTTATTAGCGGCAGTTTCAAGTTTCTGAAAATCTACCTTTTTCTTGCAGCCTTGGGCCACAAAATGTATTTCCTTTTCATATTTTATTCTGTTCAAGCACAATACAATGAATCTCAAATTCCAAGCTTAACTCCCAAAAGTCGTTCAATCTAAGAAACAGGCTTTCTCATTTCATTGTAAGATCGAAAAATGTTAAAGGAAGGGGATTATTTTCTAAAATATCGGAAAAATATATACTGTAAGTACGAATATATCCCCAACTTTACGAAATAATATATGTAAAGGTAGCGGCAGTGCGAAGTTCAACAGAGGCGTTCTGTTTCCAAAGCTTAAACCTTTAAGGCTTTATAGTAACTTCTGTTACCACGGCGTAATATCGTATTTGATCGCTTATTTAGCTTTTATAACAAATATTTAAGCCAATTTTTTTATTGGTCAAGTCTAGGATAAACCAAAGAACACTCCAGATGCGGTTGGGAACCGGATGATGAACTTGGACAACGCGAAGTGGGGGCGGAGGGGCGTGATATTTTTCTTAAAACAAATTTCAGAAATTTTTCACGCCTTTAATTTTCAAGATATTGGATTGAAACTTTGCCTACGAATTGCGTGCACCTTTAGGTATTTCTCAAATTTTTTTGAGATCCCTATGTGAAAGCAGGGTCGGGTACGAGAGCTCAAGTGTTTTTCGGAGGGGTCGGAGGGGGTGAGTTATTCAGAAAAAAATCCGATTTTCCCGATTGTTCTGGTCCATGTGTACGATACGGACATGTGGTGGTACCGTTGGAAAGAGCTCGTTATACTAAAGAAAATCACGTTTGAACTATGACAGTAGGTCATATAATAATAACGCAGTGCAGTTTTGAATTATATATATATATATATATATATATATATATATATATATATATATATATATATATATATATATGTCGACCCAGGCCCGGGCCAGAATGGCGCAAAAAATTTCAATTTCTTTTTTCCAAAAATCTCCCAGTTTTTTTCCCGTTTCTAGTGTATAATAGTGACAAGCGAGTGATACCATTGGAAAAATATACTCTATCCTTAAGAAACAAAGTATGAACCGTAATCCTACGACAAATAATAAGAAGCAGTAGCTGTTCGAATTAAAGTCTCAGGTTAACTCAAAAAGTGGAAATTCTAAAAGGTTTAAACATTTCTATGCATTTATTTTAGTTTCGTATCTTAATCTACTACTTATGTAGCATGAATACAAATGAATAACAAACTGTTCGGTGAAACTATCATTTTTCTTTTCAAATGTTTTGTTAAACACTGAGTAAACACCTTGACATTTTTTAAAAATATATATTAAACGATAACTGTAAGCAAGTATACTATTTCTTCAATACAACGCAGCTTCTTGGTATCGTAGTGTTTGTTGCCAGAGTACATTAAACTTCAGTTTCTATTCTGTACATTATCTTGTTCGTCTACCTGATGTTCTACGCAATCCATTAAAACAACCGTAACATCATCTTACTACTTTGGAAATTTCTGGAACTTTATAACTTAAAACTAGACTTGTTCAATAAATCATAACAACTAACCTTTGTTCTCTTCCCTCCTGTCTCTCCTTCGTTCGTCGCAGCCACTTCTGAACTATCGTCTCCACCTTTTCTCTGTAACTGTCCCGCAAGCTTTTTCTACGAATTCTGTGGAAAGAAGAATATGTGTTATAGTTGAGTCTGAGGTGTATTATTTTGATATTCTAACATCTGCAAATCTATGAGATCTAAACTAGTTATAACCAGAAAATGTAAAAACAACAACTAAAGAATTTTGCAGCAATTGACGTAATCATGCCTGTTTGCCTCTAACCAGGGCCGTAACTTGTGGGGGGCAGCTGTCGTCCAGGGAAGCTCCCCGCAGTTCGAGGGAGCCCACTCTAAGACATTTTTTATTCCATATACTGCACATGTAACTATAAATGAAGCATCAAACAGGTTCACTACATTACATACACAAAACAGCACGCAAAAGATAGATAAAACAAAAATGTGTCGTGGACCCACTTCAGAAAAAAAATGTCTACTATCTTATGGCTTTGAGATTTGTAAATATTATCCCTTTAATTAATTTGTCATGTATGGAATGGGCTCTGCACAGCTGGAGGCCCCACAAAGAGTAAGAGAAGGATGGAAGGACGAGATCTATTTTCGAATTTTGTGGGAGGGTCCAAAACTATATTTTGGAGGGGGCTCAAATATTAATGCTTGCCCCCTCAGAAAAAATATAAGTTACGACGCTGCCTCTAACTTTAATTAAAAGCAAGACATGATATATTATGTGTAATTGGAAGGAAAAATGATATAAGGTAGATATTTGTAATCGACTTCAAAAATGTTATCTATCTAACGTTGAGCCCATTTACTACGAAAATATAATTATCGCACATTAAACGTGCAACATAAAAAAAAAACACTAACGCAAAAGACGGCAAGCAGAAATAGAACAAATAACTGCTCCCTAATACTGTGTTAATATCTATTTAGTTTACTCTTCCTAATATATATGTCAACTATGTGAACTGCTTTAATTTAATTTTCATTCATTTAAGAAACGACGGAGCATAAGTGATTAGAAGGGGGAAGGGGAAGCAGGTGAAGAGAAGAAAGGTAAAAGAAGGAAAAGAGGTGGACTCAAGGAACTTGTGCTATTGTCGATTGGAGCCAGAGGAAGAGTTCATCTTTAAATTATTTCTTTTTTACTTTTCTTCTCCTTATTTAAATCTAACGATACACATTACTGGGTTGTGCTGTATGCAACTTCGGTAGAGACTAAGCACCGCTTGGCGAATACATGTTCAGCCCATTCCTCTGATGCGAGAAGAGCTTTTAAGCGAAAACTAGAAGTGTAAAATGTCCAAGAGCTCTCATTATACTCTGAAACAAACTAAGCATAACCTAACCTGATGTAAATGCACATAATAATAGAGCAGTTATCTAGATCCTTCCCAGAACATTTCATATAGCATCAACATATTCAAGTTGTAATAAAAAAGAAAGTAATGTGCCCTACGGGGCTCTAACAATCCGCCTTTACTCGCTATCGCTCGCTATGTGAATTGAGGGGTTCATCCAAGCAAACGATTCCACCAAATAAAAAAAAATGGGTAAAATATGATGGGAAACACATTTCGTGAAGGAATGAAAGTTTGAATATGAGCAATTACTGTCAGTGCACACCATATGAAAATGAATTTGAGTGACAGTGGAAGTATTTTATGTGTATATGTGCTTTTCCACTATCCTCGTTTATGCGTATAACTCCCGTAGCTGAGACGCCAGCTCCCTACGGACGTACTCCCTCCCTGCCGCTCAGCTTCCCCTGCTGCGCCCCAGACTTGATTCGGGAATATAGCAGTCGTGCTTCTTATTGGTCACCTAGGAAAAGTTGGTACATCATTTATGCAGTGTAGGCTTTATGCCACACACTCGTATTTTTTAGTAGGCTCAGACCTGTCTTTCAGAACCGGTATCCGCAATATCGTTGCTGTTGAGTTTAACGTCCCGTTCATCAGCAAGTCTATATAAGACGTGAACTTACTGATTAACGTGGAATCCGAACCAATTGTGCTTTCGCCGGAAATCGAACTCGGGTCTCGCACGCCAACTGCTTAGCCACGAACAAGCTCACATCCGCAATGTATTTATAACATTACTGCTGTATTGCCAGAATACGAAAATAAAAAAGGAATATTATTTAGTTTCTCACCCAAAATACTTACTTGATAATGATTATTGTTCGAAATACGATGTGAATGTATGGCATAAAAACTAGTCCATAAAACACTGACTAATTTGTGCTACGTGGCAAATAAAAAGCACGAATGCCATCTAACCGAGCCAAAACAGGAGAGCAGAAAGAGCGTCCGTATAGAGCAGGCGCGTCAGCAGCGTTGGGTATACGCATAAACGAAGATGGTGGAAAAACAATTTCATCAAACAGTTCATTTCATAAAATGCATGCCTCATGTGTCGCACACCTTTAAGGGAGGTACTAAATGCAATCCAAAAAAGTACCAAAATGTACTAAATTTGATTATACTCGATTAGGTTTGGTTAAATATTCCTCTTCTTTTCTGTAGCTTCAATTCGTTTACACTAGTTACAATAAACTTTTTGCCTGTTTAGTAGACCATGCCTTTCACACAATTTCCACAACTGAGACTTATATTTGTAAAACTTCATAAAACTCAATCACGATAAGACACAATCTTGTCATTTACGCACTGCCTTTCCCAAAAATCATGACAAATATACCGCCAAATAGTCCCTTCCGCCCCCAATATCAAAAATAACTAACAACAAGTATTTTGGTAACTATCACCCTCAACTTACTTTTACTAACGAACCAAAAGAAACTCCATTTTATCTGGTAAATTTTCTAAAATTGGTCCGGCGATACAGCAGTAATGTTAGCCATATTGAGCCCTCCTGAAGTCAATCTGCAAGTATTAATGGAGTTCCTCATTTTGTGCATGCTGGGCTAAAAGAAATACAAAACTCTAATCTAACCTGGGAATGTAAGAAATCTGTCAAATTTTGGTAGAACCGTCTTCTCGAGTAATGTCGAATTGAGTCCTGAGCTTGGGTACAGAGGGAACGAACATCGCTAGTATCAATGTGCCCATCTACGTTACTCCAGCCTATTATAATACATCCGAATATAAGATTTGAAATGGCATGTAGTGAATAACAGTCAACGTAATAGTGAAGTTATCCACGTCCTGACCTGTTCCTTCTTAATTAAGAATTGATTTATACTTGATTATGACTTGTCCACATACACAGAAACTTTCAGTTGTATAATAAATGGTGCACAGGAATAAATCTATATAAACAAATTACTCATCATATCTTACCTTTTTCGCAGTTTCTATTCTCTCTTTCTTCTTCACTATTATTCTTCACTCCAACATAGAAAGATCTTCCTAAACTAAAAGTGTTATATTACTGAAATATATTCCAAAACCTTCTAATCAACCATTCAATTCAAACCGGCTGAGACTGCACTGTGCAAGGGTCTGCGCATGTGCCGTCACTAACAATTGAATGTTGTTTTCCCTACGTCCCTTTTTATCCAGATAATGTTGGTCCGTGGACGTTTCATTCGTGGAATAAATATTGACATCCAATTGACCATCCACTGAAGTCCAGAAAATAGATATTCATTTCTGAACTTAATATGGACATACAATGGATGCTACCCTCATGTCCAGGTACTAAAACTGGACTTTCTGGATCTAATATGTTCGTCCACTGGCTGTAATGTGCTGTGTGGGTTTCCTCCGTTTTTACTGTATATTTTATTCTCAGTGCATCTATAAGAAAAAAATATTTTGGATTAGTGTTAGTTTAACTATATATTTCAACAGTTACAATTTTAAAATAACAGTGAAAGTTTTGTTGCAACTTTTGAGTGTATTTTCTTTACCATTGTTTTGAAAATATAAAACATTTTTTACATAGTGAAATTACAATATTTTATATTTTATACACAACTAAAATATGTAGGAGAGCATTTTTATAGAATATATAATAAAACCACTTTTCAGAAAATGAGAAACAACAATGTGGTCTGACAGACCGCTCCATAGTAGTTACGTGATTATTTTCGTCGATAGTAGAGCTCGACACAAAAGTCTCTGCCGCGATACAAATGCTTCACACCCCGCCCTTCTTACATGTATTTCTTCGCCCATTCTTTCTAGCACCTGCTATGTGTCCACAATAGTCAGTTAAATTCTTGACACCGTGGAGGAAAGATAATTTAAAAGTCCTATGCGAATTTATGATCCATATCGTTCTATCTCCTTTTCGCTGAAGTAAGTTTGACAACTGCGCATGACACGTTTCATTGTGACGCATATTGTTCTTTCCATGCTTAACTATAATTCGCTGAATAAAGTGTAGTGTTACCAACGGCAGACAAAAGCAGCAAAAATATACCTTTCAGAAGCAGGAGTGTTCTGCAAGATTTCTTTCTATTAAAATCATTGTTAAAAAAAATATTAGCATACGACAATAGAGATTAGTGGTGTTGAAGTGCCTTTTTCTAAGTGCGCACGTTTTTCGAACTGTGGTGAAGACAGGCTTTTTTCTTAAAAAAAGCTCGGAGTGTTTTTTTTTTTTTTTTTTTTTTAGTGTTGAAAGTTTTGTAAATAGCCTATTCCTAGTTTTGAAATTTTACGCTTGTAAAAACGTTTATTTGCACAATGCCTCCAGTGTTGTCTAAATTGAAAACAAAGACTTTACATAGCCAAGCGAGATAAATTGTGAGTAATGTTCATTTATCTCTGAAGATGGAAGCTAGTGAAGGTGTTAATATTCCAATTAAACATTTTGGTAAAAGAGCGGCAGCTGCAACCGGGGTCCCGGAACGAACAATTCGAGTAATTGTAAAGGAAAGAGAAGTTCTTGAGTCGTCAGAAGGGCCCTCCACATCATTCTCTACTCCTGGAAAGAGAAGATCAAAACCAGCACCTAAATCTTCAGTGGACAATTTCGATTAATGTGTCATCCGTAGGTGTGTGTATGACTATGCTATTCGTGAAAAGCAAGTGCCAACACTTAGCAAATTGCACACGACATTACAAGAAGAATTAAATTTTGCGGGTAGTAAAGAGAGTTTGAGACGCTTACTGCATAAGCTGGGTTTTAAGTGGAGGAAGGCACCAAATAATAGAACCATTTTAACCGAAAAGCAAGAGATTCGTGCTCCAAGAACGTGGTTCTTGAGACAAATAAAGCATTTTAGGCGGGAAGGACGACCAATCATATATGTAGATGAAACATACTTACATAGTTCCCATGCTCCAGAATATGGTTGGTCAGACGATTCTGGCAAACGTTTTCGGGTGCCTATGTCCAAGGGACGACGTCTTGTGATAGTTCACGCCGGAGGTAAGGATGGGTTTGTTCCTAATGCTTTACTAATGTTTAAATCTAATTCGAAATCAGGGGACTACCACGATGACATGAACAGCGATAATTTCATGAAATGGCTTCGAGAAAAACTAATTCCTAATCTTTCACCCAGACCTGTTATTGTTTTAGACAATGCCTCGTATCACAACGCACAATTAAATCCTGCCCCCACTCGAGATTCTTTAAAAAAAGATATGCAGAGATGGCTTCAAGAAAAGGGGTTACCTTTCACGCCTGACATGACACGACCAGAGCTGTACGAATTAATCAAATTACACAAACCTAAACATGTAACCTACAAAGTTGACTCTTTGCTAAATGAATACGGACATTGTATATTAAGACTTCCGCCATATCACCCTGAATTAAATCCAATAGAAAAATATGGGTACTAGTGAAGAACTGGGTGGCATATCACAACACAACCTTTAATTTGGATGCAGTCATGCAGCTCGCAGAATGCAAATTTGAGAGTGTCACAAACGAAGAATGGGGCTCAAGGTGTCGTCTTGTGGAAGAGATCGAGAATGAGTTTATTTAGCGCGAGGGTCTGATAGATGAATATGAAGATAATGCTGCATAGGCAACTTTCGTAATTTACGTGGACCCTGAATCAATTGACACAGCCTCGGAGATTGAAGAGAAATTCTCATGAGACCCTGAATCAAGTGACATGGCCTCGGAGATTGGGGAGGACTTGCCAGGAATAGAAGAATTAGACTAATTAATGCGTGAAGTGTGTCATCAGTCTTAGCCTTAATATGTTTGTAGCCATTGGAGTAAGGTAAGCTCTCTCTTTATTAATAGGCAGTACATGTTATTCATTTACGTTAGTGTAATTTTTTTGTACAATGGTTGGTAGTTATTCTTTTGGATATTTAGATTGCAACACTGTGCTGTGCAACGATCGCGGCAGAGACAAGTGTGTTGGACTCTACTTAAGGGTTAAAATATAACTAGACGAGATGCCAATTTATATACAGTTGTAGTGATCCGCGGTAATGCAATTAACGGATATTTATTGTACATATATGTAACTACAAATTATCTATCTATAAATATAAATTACGTATCATTTTTAATTTAAGCAGTGTCCGTGGTAGGACATATAAAGATATTTCATTTCGTGAAACGTAACTTATAGTCTAACTGCACATCTATTTTTCCCAGTTTTTCTTGGCTAGGCAGGGTGAAATCTAAGAAAACCAGAAAAACCTGACCCTGTCAAGCACATCCAGGAACATGTCTATGATGAACGGTTTAATTGCTTTTTTACTTCTGCTAAGTCTTAAAATAAAAATGAAAAACCAACGAACTTCAGAAATGTTACATGAATATGAAGAAATGGAACTGTAAAGCGTTTTAGGTCGTGTTTTTTTGGCTCATTTGTCATACGAAGTAGAAACCACGATGACAGGTATTACGTTAGGATTCAGTTAGGCCGGATCACATTAAAGTTGTCTCCATTCCAGGTGGTCTGTTCAAAAATTTAATATCATCCGAATGGAAAACAAGAGAAATAAGTAAAGATACAAGCCTCACTCCCTGACATTTTAGGAGGGCCCAAGGGACCTTTAGCTTCCTCCTTTGAACACATCAACTTATCAGTAAAAAGTTCTTGATGGCACGAAAGATAAAATTCCTAACACTTCGTTCATCCACGACGACACCTTTAAACTGACATTACACCCTAAGATAAAACTAATAACATTTTCGAAAGAAAAATTTGAAATTACAAATTCAATATGTAAGTAACCAAACATTTAGGAAATAATATATCGTTGGTGGGACAACAATATATCGTTGTTAAGCTAAAAGTACTTGACCAAATAAGATAGTCCTTATGCAATTGATTTCTCCCTACATATATTCACTGGAACACAATTTATCGAATATTCTATGACATTGGTCAACTGAGGTTCGTGAGATATGGTAGTACTGAAAGTTGCAATTCACCGACTACATCCATAATCGACGCAATTGCCAATTTGACCAGAACCTGTGAAAATTCAGGTTCTGTTACGGAAGGTCACCTAGTATAGCGGTACCCACTCGCATATGGTCTACATCCCTTATATAGCCAAGTTATTCGTTCCTAAGGAGAAGCTTATAACATAGCTTATACTGCAACAGAATGTTTTGGAAGACACTTTTGACGCAGTAGATATAATTGTTTATGTCTCTCTCGCTCTCTCTCTCTCTCTATCTATCTCTATCTCTCTCTCTCTCTCTCTCTCTGTATAAGGTGTTTCAAAAGAGCATCGACAACCTTTGGGACAAAATATGTGTCCGCGGCCAAACAGCCTATACAGATATTGTTACGTGAGTACGTTTTGATTCTGAAACATGTACTTTTGGATATCGCACATATTTATTCCTAATTGAAGTCTTGACGCGACTACGGTAGGCAGTGATGAAAATTTTCCGATTCATAAAAACATACTCTACTTATTCCTACATCGTTGTTAAGCCGTAAAGTGAGGTGGAAAATTTTCTTCTATATTTTTTCGGAAAATTTTCCGTTCTTAACAAATATCAGTGATAAGTAACAATTCCTCAGTATTAATGAAAGTGATTGAATTTATGTATAGAAATGTTAAAAATTGAAAAATCGTTTAAAGAATCTGAAAATTTTCATGGCTCAGACAATTTTCAGTACTATGTAGAAACAAGTGAAACAATGTTTCATAAATCGAAATATTTTGTGTCTTGTATGGAAAAATTGAAGAACGTTTATGAGTCGGAAAATTTTCATCATTTTGAAGGAAAAAGTAAAACAACTTTTTGTGAATCGGAAAGTTTTATTGCCCTATAGGAACAAATGTAAGGGATTTCCATAAATCAGAAAATTTTCATCACGATGTAGAAACAAGTGAAAACACTTTTCATCATCCAGACAGTTTTCGGTATTATGTATAGTGATGTCAGGTGGAATTTTTTCCACTGTATTTAACTGCACATTGAGATATACAATTCCTGTAGAGGAAAATTAGGCAGCAACAAATTATAATTTTCCAATTAGATTGCGGGAACCAGAAAATTTTCTAATATTTCAAGTTGGAAAGTAAAAATGTTTATAGTGTTTCTCTCTCTTTCTCTCTATTGTATCTACTTATTTATAAATGTTGCACAATGTAAATCTATAAAAGTAGTAAAGCTATGAGAAAACCGTCTTATGCGTATTAAACAGACGAAACCTAATAGTGTAAGATCGAAGGTGGATTCTGAGGGAAGAACGCATTGAAGTTTCTGAAACATTCTTGAAATGAAGAATCGTTGAATTTTCACTTCATGAAAATTTTTAAGACAATATTTTTTACCAATAAATTTTACGGCTAAACAACGATGTAGGAATAAGTGGAGTATGTTTTTATGAATCAGAAAACATTCATTACTTTTAATAAATTGAAATTTTAAATAACAGAATGAGATGTTTGTACTTTACAAACTCATGGTCTCTGCACTTTACATGCACACACAAACACACAAACACACACACACACACACACACACACACACACACAGAGAGAGAGAGAGAGAGAGAGAGAGGAGTTGAATTAAGTTTATTTTTGAGTTTAACGTCCCTTTCAGCAGGGAGAATATATAAGACGGGACCAAGTGATTAACGTGAAATCCGAACTACATGAGCTCCCGCTGGAAATCGAAGCCGGGTCATCCATGCCAAAGGCCGTTTGCTAACCGCTTAGTGCTCTAGGAGCTCCCAGATGAAGTGAGAGAGAGAAACACTGTAAAATTTTACTTCCCAACATGAAATGTTAGAAAATTTGCGGTTCCCGAAAGCTAATTCGAAAATTATAATTTGTTGCTGACTAACTTTCATTTACAGAAATTCAATTTTGTAGCTGAATGTGCAGTTAAATATAGTGGAAAATTTTCCACCTAAGATCACTATACATAATATCCAAAATTGTAAGGCTTATGTATTTCTTTTTCCACTTGTTTCTACATCGTGATGAAAATCTTCCGGTCTATGAAACTTCGTTTCATTTGTTTCTACGGAGCAATAAAACTTTAAGATTCAGAAAAAGTTGTTTTACTTTTTGCTTCAAAATGATGAAAATTTTCCGACTCATATAAGTTCTTGAATTTTTCCATATAACGCAGAAAATATTTCGATTCATGAAAAATTGTTTAACTTGTTCCTACATAATACTGCAAATTGTCTGAGCCATGAAATTTTTCAAATTCTTTAAACAATATTTCACTTTTTTACATTTCTGTACTTGAATTCAATCAATTTTATGATTGCTGAGGAATTGTTACTTGATTGCTGATATTTTTTAGAACGGAGAATTTTCCGAAAAAATATAGGAAAATTTTCCACTTAACATCACTAACGGTAGGTCTCATATTTTATGAGCAATGGACTCTTAAGCTTCATTTTTTCACGTTTCTGGTAGTTTATGACTCGGAAAGGAGGTATGTGTGCCAATAGGTTGGTCTATAATTTTTGTTTTACCTTGGCGTCAAGAATCACCCTCTAAACGTTGTCGGTTTTGTTTTAAAGCCCTCTGTGTATATATACTACATCACTAGGTTTAGTGCGATAATGTCATACTTTATGCTTATTTTCTTTTTTAATAAGTGAGTATTTAAACGTCAATATGACAACATTTCACTTTGCGTGTAAATGTTAGTTTCCTATTGGAAACATGCAAAGGTTATTACCCCCGGCACCGAATCATGTCAATAAGAAGAAAAATGTTGTTTTCTTTTTATTCGTTTCATGATTAAATTCTTGACATCTAGAAAATGAGTCAAGGAGAACTGTATTGATTATCTACAATGGTTTATGAAGAATTATAAGATGTACAAATACTAAACAATTTTAAAAGCAAATATATATTTTATTGTTTTAATGCCCTACGGTCCCAATCTAACAGTATTGTCTTTCAACCACTGTTGTGCTTTGCAGACTTCGTTTGCCCATGAATTGTGTATGCTTTGGTGACATTAGACACATTGCTTTTCAATGCCTCCACAATGTTCGCCACTGTTGCTACTGAAGATCCAACCAGACGGGCACTAACGATCAATCCCCTTTGGAAGTCTTTCAGATCGCCCATTTTATCGCACTACTTTCACACCACGACACTCAGAGGTAAACGAGTTACTGATGACGGAAGAGGAAGTTCCACATAACACACTGAAAACAAAAAACGGTCGGGAACCGCAACACGCGTTGTACAGTGGAGAGAGAAACTTAAGTGTCCTGTATGAAGTGTATTTAGATATTTTGTCAACCCGTATATATATGTATGAAATTTTAAGTCTTGGATGTCGCCTGTGTTCTCAGCGTGTTAAAGCACTTCAATTTATTTTACATAACGCCAGCCTAATTAATGCAACCAAATTACTTATAGGAGGTTCTTATCATAGAAGTAGGTGGTTTAAAAAGGTGCATTTGCGCTTTATTAAAAAAAATCATTTGGACTCTCTTTAAAATGAAACAAGAAACTACATGTATGATGTAATACTCTGTCACATGCTGCATATTGTAAAACAAAACTGTTTTATAAACTCAAATTTCAAATGTCAAAATGATGATAGTATCTTCAATACATTTTCGTATCGTCACGGTTGCTGTTAAAAGAGCTAATTATTATTTCCAGCTACGCAATGTTGTTGATAAGGCGCAAATATCATGCTGTATTTCGTTCATATAGATAGAATAAAAAATAATTTAGAATTCTGAGCCGTGATGTGAGTGAATCGTAAATTAATTTTGTTAATACTTGATAGAATAAAGATATGACTATTACATAAATTGAATATCGTCAGTTAGGTCCGTATGTATTTGTTTCATTTTCGTCCCCAAGATATTTTTCACTGTTTATTTCGTTACATTAATAATTATTTGTAAAATTCACAGTTCTATATAACCGGAAATCACTTTTCACGGTTCTCTCGTTTTTATATGAGTTGTGTACCTCTGTGGGATAGAAGAAACATATTTTATACACTGTAAGTACTCGGCCGATTCATTCCTCCTATTAAAATTTAAACACCTCTATTATATATATGGTAATTATTTATAGGTAGAGACTAAATATTGGTCCGGGCGAGATTTATTTCTTCACCAATTTTATTACAAAATTAAGACTTTTGTGTCTACAAAATTTCTAATAACAAAGTTTAGCTATAATGACCAAGGTTTGCCGTTTTTAATGTTCCGAACGGGTAACTCCCTAGCTTCATACCAGATTCCAGGGTTTAGTTGTGGTAGCATAACCCCTTAGCTTCATAGCAGCCTCGAGGTTTTCTGATAGGCTGCGATCAGTTGGTCGACTGATGCCAGGTCCCTCGGTGGTACCTCTTTTATTTGTACTTTTCGGTAACTTTCGTGAGGTCCGTCTCCTTTCTGCTTCCTACAGTGTTTACCGTGTTGACTTCTCGTCTGCTTCATTGTTTGTAATCAATAACACTTGTTGTATATGCATGTGCTTTGGCCGTGATGTGATAATACCTACACACCCACTAAAAAAATTATCTGCAAGATTATTTTGGAGAAAAGTACGTTGTTGTTATTAGTGAAAGTTATTTGCACCACAATACTCATACCGTTTGAACACTGTAAAAGACACTATAAGACACTATAAACACTATGATACACCGGAAAATCACTATGAGAAAACTTGTGATATATGTATATGTAGTGCTAATAAAACTATATTTCCGTCCCATCATAGCAAGATCAAGGCAGTCACTCTCCGTTCTCTCAGAGTGGGCGGAAGTGTCATTACATAATTAATAAATGTATACCAGTTCACTAATGGTTAAAATTGGTATATGTTTTATATCACACCCGGTATGTGTAGTCTTTGTTGTTTGAATTTCGATTTCAGTAGTAGGCGCCGGAATATTGAATCTTTCTAATGTTGAAGATATGTTTAGCCAATTAGTTAAGTTTTGTTTTGTAACGGGGATTATAAAGAAGAGACATAAATAAGTTATTATTAGAATTAAGAAAAGGAAAACGATCAGTTTTAGAATTTGAAAAATTTTCGTTAAAAAGAAAATAATGAGGAACGTGAATAATGTTGTGTATAATGTTTCAAGAGCCTGATTTCGTGCACATCCTGTATAAGAGGAAATAAATGATGTAATAAGCAATCAAATTACTTCGTATTGAAGAAGCAATGTTGGAAACGAGAAAGTATTGCATTTCGACGTTTCATGGATTATTGATTTTTGAAACTAAAAAAGAGAAAGAAAAAAGTGTTTTCGTTTGTAGTTTGCGAGCTCAACGGAAATACTGAAATATCCAAGTTAAATAACAGAACGAGATGATGTTTATGAGTGAAATAAAGAAGTGCGATATTATGTTAGTGCATCTTCCTGTTGTTTTTTCATCTGTTACTCCATATTATGTTCCCGGTAAGTACTTAGAAGTTTATCTTCTTCTTCCTGTATTTGTGCCTCTGTCTTCTTAATTTTGTATTCCCTCAGTTTGGACCTTGTAAAATGGTTTGAAACGGTCCACCACAATTTCTTGAATTCTGTTCCGATATTTACTAGGTAGTTTCACACGATATACATTTGGATTAAGTTTCTATGAAATTCTTGCTGGCCCATCGTAATTAATAGTAAAGTGTTCAGCTAAACCGGTCTTTCTTGTAGGGTAATATGCTAAAGCAAGGTTTCCTGGGTTATAGGATGTCTGTTTGTGACATTTGTCTTAGACTTTCTTTTGTTTAAGATACGTCTGTTCCAGCTAAGTTTGCACTTTCTTCCTATTAATTTATCCCTGTCAACTTATATGTGATGTTTAGATTCGAGCGTACGTTTTGTCAGGATACTAGGTTCGTATCCAAATAGTTAGAAACCTGCTGAATATTTGGTCTCTCCTTGTATGTAAGTATTAATGCCAAAGAGAATTTGTGGTAGCCCTTTCTCCCAATCTGTATGGTGTTCTTGTAAAAACAATTGAGACAATATTGTACAATTTTGTTGGTTTGCTCTACTAATCCTATCGAAGTGTGATTATATGCTGGTGAATACTTATAATTGAGATCGTACTTGCTTGTCAGATATAAATGCTCCGAATTTGAGAATAATATCATATACTATAAATTTCTCTATATTTCGGCAATTTATTAAATGTACTGTCTTTTCAATAACATAACGTGTAGTTAATTCTGTGGCTACTAATATGTATTTATTTCGTCCCTTTTTGCTTAGGTATGGCCCCAGGTTATCATGTACCAATGTTGTTGCTAAATCTCCTACAGGGTGATGTAGTATATCGGCCTTTTTTTCCTGGTAGATTTTTAACCATTGACAATCTTGACACGTGCACATTTTGTGAGCAAGATAGGTTTTGAGATGCGGCACATAAAATTTCTTAATACCGGTTTTATATGATTTCGAAAAACCAAAGTGAGGATTCGTTGCTTGGAGTTGGAAGGTTGTGAACCACAAGTTGGCTAGTTACTTGGGGATGCATAAAAGATATATTAAACCATAATCACGATGATTTTGTTTCCTGTATAATGTGCCGTCTTTGAGAGAGAAAACTCCTGCTGATCTAACTGTACAGATTTTGTTAGATTCCTCACCCGTTAAGACAGAAATGATGTCCTTGTAGTTTTGGTCCTTACGTTGTTCTTTTGCTATGTTTGGTAGAGGGTTGTTATTTTCTACTTCTAAGGTATTTACTTCAAGACAATTTGATCTAAATGCAGGATAGTCTTCGACTTTTTCTTCGCTATTTTCTCCATTCTCGTCTTCCCTCCTGATCTCTTTCGTTTGTTCAAGTTAAATAATTATATCTCCTGGATGTGTTGACCTTGGTAAATACAGTATATTGAAATCATAAACTGCTAAGAATAATTTGTAGCTGCTATACTTCCCAACTTTATCGGGTTGTGTGTCCACTGTGGCTATAAATTTTTCGTCTACGTAAAGACTGAATTTACTTTTTAGTAGAAAGTAACGAAATTTCCGTAAAGCATATACGAGCGCGTATAGTTCTTTTTGCCAAATACTAGCCTTCGGTTCGCTTTTCTTCAACCTCCTAGAACAATAGGCCACAACCTTCTCTGTGTCAGTTTTTGAGTCATAACGAGCGAGCATTCCTGCTATTTTCATCTGGCTTCTGTCGCTATATACGCGAATTGCTAGAGATTCGTTGAAATAAGAGAGTGAAGGAACTTGTAGTATATCTTCTTTCAATTGTTCGAAGAGAACATCATGTTCTTTGTCCATGTGAATTTAGATTTAGAGCTTACTAATTGCTGGAATCGTTCGATTTTTATTGTCACATCTTTCATATGCGCTCCAAGATGTGAACATAACCCGACAAAACACTTGAGAATGCTTTTTGTGGTCGACTTTTTGAAATTTCTTATTTTACTGGCTATTTTTGGAGATATTTTAGTAGATTTTCCACTAACAAGGTGACCTAATACATAAAGCACTTGATAAAACATGTGAGTCTTCTTGGGTGATGCACGAAAATCGAGTATTCCAAGGTTATTGAATAATAATTCTAAATCCTGTAACTGCTGTAGAAAACTGTAAGAATTGGAAATTGTATCATCTGCAAACCTTGTAATCCTATCGGATAGTCCTTCCAAAATCATCGTCGTTGCGATACTTAACTCTTGACTTGAGGTCCGATGGCCCATTGTGCACCTCAAAAATTCATATGACTTTCTATTATGATTGAGCTCGAAGGTCATATATTTTCGGGTCTTAGGATGCAGCAAAATTTCGTGATAAGGACTAGAAAGATCGATACTTGTTATGAAGGTTCTTCCCTTTATAGAGCTTAAAACATCTTCTGTAGATTGAAATGGAACGGATAAATACTTGTTATAGTTGTCACATTTCTGTAAATTAAGAACTATTCTAAATTCTTGTGTGTTAGGTTTCCGGAGGACCAAACGTGGAGAAGTGAATTTATTGTGGTCTTAGGGTCTAATTATTTTTGCATTAAAAAGTTCTTGAACCTGATTGCCTACCTTGATGTTTAGTGGAATAAGTGGGGAACGGGCGTGAAATACAACAGACTTAGAAACCCTAATTTTATGAACATATACCCTAAAATATTCAAGGTCACCAGGGGCATTCATAAAACATCCCTATACTTGAACTATAATTCATACACTCCTTGTTTCTGCTTTTCGTCTAAGTTGCGATGGACGTCAAAGAGCTCTTTATTGCAACGTTTTCCTGTGTTTTTAAGCATTCGTCACTTTCTTCTTTTGCTTTAAACTGGTACGCTTTTTGTAGAAATCTGGTTCTTCTAATTCGTTAAAAGTCATTTCCTTTTCTTCCTCAAGACACGCCACTGAAGTATTTTTCTTAATAGTGACGCTGTAAGTATTAGAATTTGATATTAAAATTATCATTTTGCTTGTATCTATCTTCTGATCAAAATTATTTAATCTATGTTTCTCGAATATTCCGGTAGACAATGACATATTTAAGAATTCCGCATTAGCTATTTTTTCTTTCCTGTTACTTGAACGAGCATGTGTTAGCACAGAGGAAGTGTTATCTGCTTAGTCACGTATAAACAGTTTTGTTTGGCTGCTTTATTGTCCGAGATGCAAAGGTTGACAACGTAACTTCCTTGTTTCCAGCGGGTAACTAAGGCATCCGTGGACTTTTAAGAAAAAAATTATATTCTTTTTTAAATGAATGTTGGAATGCGCACGGTGGAGGATGTCAATTCCTAGAATTACCGGCATTCCCCTATTACCGATGCTAAAGTAATTGGTTGAATGTCGTTGGTCCATTTGAAATGTTATCAGTGCTATTTGATTTAAACAAATCTGAAATCCCTTTTAGTATTGTTTGAAATGGAATTAAACTTTTTAAAGAGTTCAAGGATTCGGACAAACAGACCCGTATCAATTATTGCGTTTTGAGGTTCTGATATAGTTTTAATTGTAATGTTCGACCCATTATCTTCGTCTCCTAGAATGGTGTTTTCTCGTCTTTCTGCTAAGGGCTCTGATTGTTTTGCTATCAGAGGAAGTTTGCAAGTTATGTCATTGTACTCGTTTCTTTCTATTTGGTCCTCATATTTCGGATGATGTTGCCTGTTGGTCCCTTTGCCAAGGGGCGGCCTTACACGTTTTTGGTCGCTTATAACAAATGGATGCCCCGTGTCTGCGCTTTCGACATATTGCGCATACTAAAATTTGATCCTCCGTAGGTGTGACCGGCCGACTGTTCTGGGATTGTTCTTGCTTTTCTTTCCTTTATTATTGTTATTTCTCTTCCTTTATCATTGTTAGTTTCTATAAATTGTCTGGGCTATCACAAGTGATAATTCTTCCATTTTATTGGCCAAGGTTGATAGGTCATGTTCTGGAGGTTTTTGCTCGTGGTGGTGTAATTCTTGAGGGTTAGGTACTAATGACTGTAGATTCGTAAAAGATGGATTCGATTGATAAGTGTTAAATTGTTGTTGGGATGCAGGTACATAACTGTTCAGTGGTTGCATGACAGATTGTGTCTGTATAGGACATGTATGGTGGTATGACTGTTGTATATGATACATTATCTTTATTTCAGTTGGTAATACATAAGATATATTCTGTGGGTTAGATATAGGATTTCGACCTATAGATCTACATGCTCTCTTTTTTAAAATGTCACGGAAGGCTTCCGATGTGTTCAATTTTGTCTGTAAGGCGTCTACTGTTTCAAACATTTCTAATGCGATCTTGTTAAGAAAATCCCTTTGTAATGCCAAGGATAAATGATGGTTCGTTTGTTCTTCTCACGCATCCGGTTGTAACTGCCTGATTGCTCGGAGTTTACGCAGAACATATGACTTTATGGACTCATCTATTCCTTCTTGGACTTCGAATAACTCCTCTTCCGCCTTTTATGATGGAACCTTCGTTCCACTTAGCCGGACATAATTTCGGGATTGATTTATAAATTGGAAATTAAGAAGGAACTGTTCGATATCTATTTTACAATACCTACGCTACCAAGATCTGATATATATATATATATATATATATATATATATATATATATATATATATATATATATATATATATATATGTGTGTGTGTGTGTGTGTGTGTGTGTGTGCCTGGAGTTGAAGATCCGGATTGTGTAATTCTATGCGTCATATATACTGTATACGAGGTGCTACACAAAATATTTTCGAGCCGGCAAACCATTAGTAGTACAACATTCCGCCGCAAGGTCACTCGAGGTACATGTATGATCTCCTACACCGCAAAGTTGTGTTATCGTTCTCGCTTACAGTTCCTCAAATGAGAAAAAGAGGAACGTAACTTCAGAATGCGGCTTCATCTTTGGACATTATTTTGAAAGCTCAACTTGGTGTAAATGGACATCTGTTCTCCTTGTCGATCAGCTGTTGTAATGTAGCTGTATTACTATCTTATTAAAAACGCATCTCTCTCAGAAAATAATATTTTGTCGTCTCGCCTATAAACAGATGAAAATTGTGTTTTATTTATCAGGTTGTCATGCGACGAGTTGTGAGTTGTAGTTCACGTATATCAAGGCTCCAGCTATTTGTCAAATGTCTGACGTTATTAAACAACGGATTTGCTTCAAGTTCTGTATCAAGCTGCAGAAAATTGCAGCAGAACCCACCGCATGCTAAAATTGGCATCTGGCGAGAGTGCAAGGAATCAGTCAGAAACATTTGATTGGTTTAAGTGTTTCAAAGAAGTTTATAAATATTAGAGGATGATAAGCATTCTGGTAGACCGACAACATTCACAGCACTGGAAACTACCATGCAGTTACGTGATGTGCTTCATGAATACTGGAGACAGACAACTCAGGATGTTTGTAAAACACTTCGACTGCCCTACAGTAAATAATCAACATGAGACGAATAGCGGCAAAGTTTGTTCTTGCTTTTTCAGTATCCACCAATAAAACTTCAGGATTTAGACTTCCTCTGAGCTGGAACAAAGAGTTCCAGAGTTTGCACACTTATTATCCGAAGTCATTACAGGTGGTGAATGTTGGGTCTACGGTCGTGTCCAGGAAAATAATAACAATCATCACAATGGAAGACCTCATCCTCTCCAAGGCCGGAGAACAGTAGACAAGTTCGCAGCAACATCAAGTCGATTGTGATATCTTTTTGATGTTTGAGGAATTATGCATAAGGCGTTTGCTCTAACTATCAACGGTAAGTTTTACGAAAGGAAGATGTTTGGCGCAAATGGCCAGAACTGTGGCAAACGAAATACTGATTGCATTAACATACAAAGCTTCCGCGCAGTTCTTGCTGGTTTAGAGGGAATTTCTGACCAAAAGCAACTTGGTGATAGTTAATCACCATCCCTATTCTCATCACCTAGCCAGTTCCGAGTTCTGCCTGTTCCCGAAGATGTAACTCATGTCGAAAGGGCAAAGTTATACTCCATTGAGGACATTCAAGTGGAATCGCAACGGGTCCTAAACACTCTTTAGCTTGCGAACTTCCAAGAGTGCTTCTAAAAGTGAAAAAAAGAGTAGGATAGTTGCATTCATACTGGAGGAGAATATTTTAAAGGTGAAAGGGGACAAGAGGACATAAGTAAAGTTTTCTCATTTAACGGTGACATTTTCACATATTTTGAGGTTCAACCTCGTAATGTAACTACAATGCCATTTATTATTATTAATCAATAGAGACCGGAGTCAATCAAAACGCCTACTCTTTAATATTAAAGATATGATCAAAAATAAAGTTTTAAAATTTATATTGAATTATAGCTTAGATTTAGTCTAATTTTATTTTACCTCTTTTGTCTATTTCGCGCGTTACTGCATAAAAAGTTGCTTCGGTGCCTAATGTTGCCTATTTTATGTATTTTCCTTCATGCAGAATCCTTTTTAGAGCATCAGAAATTACGAAAGCAGAGAATGATCTTGAGAACTGAGGCGTGTTTTCTCGAGACACTCCCACTTTCTCATTCCACCAATTCGTCCATCATAATTGACTTGTTTTAATCAGTCTCCCTCAACCTAACACGAATAATCGTTGTACATTAAACGTAAAGATTTCATTTTCAAGCTGTAAC
This sequence comes from Thermobia domestica, assembly GCF_964235325.1. Classification (NCBI taxonomy): domain Eukaryota; kingdom Metazoa; phylum Arthropoda; class Insecta; order Zygentoma; family Lepismatidae; genus Thermobia; species Thermobia domestica. The sequence goes on from NC_137454.1 coordinate 376,961,719, forward strand.
CCAAACCAACCCGAACCGAATAACTTTCGTATTTGGTATGGCTCATTAACGTATTTTCACAAAAAAATGTATTCAGAAGAAAAGATGGGGAATCGTAATTCCATTCAAAAGCGAAAGAGTAGACTCATGATACCTTAACCGAAACGAAACCATTACATATCGTTTGGAACTTTTCCAAAATATATACGGATATTCTGAAAAGTGGCAATATGGTGCCTATTTTTAAACAAAACTGAACCAAATTACGGTTCGTTTTCTGAACTAAACGAACAAATTCTGTTTCAAGTTTAAACCGAACCCAAAGCAGTTAACACAGAGATGGTGTGGGCCAATGAAACCTTGACCCGCTACCCACTGACACAGAATTTGTCAGCCTTGACCCATGACCCACCATCCATAGTGACAATGTCCGACCCATGACCCACCGTGACACACAACCCATCGTCACCCACTGTGGAATAACATCCACTATGACCCACTCCGACCCACCATCCACCATGAACCACTGACCCGCTAAAACATATTATTAACTCTGACATGATTCAGGGTCTCTTTACCGACTACAGAGTTTACATTTGTAGTATATTCAGGTTGTGAAATTCTAACTAATCACTTTCAATTTCTATCGTCAATCATTTAAGCACCGCTCTGTTACTATAAGTATGGATCTGCCCTTTACGATATAAAATGGTAAGGTGTTTGTCATGGGTAAAATTACAATGAATTTCAATTAAATTATCATGGTCTAATTATTTCCTTGTTGAGTTATCGATACTTTTAAGTGGAAAAACGGATGAAAGTTTTGAAGTCCCAATTCAAGGTCAGTAGACCAACGTACAGAAGCTAATATTACAAAGTTTAGGTCTATTTTTCTCATAACTTTATGTGCTGATTGCCCTGTGCTTTAAGTGCTCCATATAATAAACAAGCTTCTGAACTTATTATAGCAGAAAGCGCATGGTAAGCAGGGGAGGATCCAAGGGGCCATTGTCCCTCAGAAGAGGAAACTTTCGTATTTTGTATATAAATAAAAGCCAGAGTACGGAGCTCTTACATGTATGACACACAGATATGTAACCAGTGTCTATGCAAATATATCTATCTCGTTTATTGTTTTGAATTTTGGTTTCAAACTTCATTCACCTCTGAAACATGAAATGGCGTTGCTGTTGTTCTCTAAATATAATCATTAATTATATCATTTGCACGTAATACATGCATAATGTATTAGTAACAAAACGTATTGTGCCCAAAACAGGTTGGTAAATGTGGATTTAATGTGAGCGTCTATATTTCCGTAACTCATTGATAGTTTGTTTTCAACTTCCAATCTTGAGATAGATATGCTAGCAACTGATAAGTACTGTATTAATTTTGAAGAATATATACACACAAATATATTATTTCACAACATACTTTATTGTGTTTGAAGTATGTGTAATAATGCGAACTGAACAATTGTAATACAAGTTTGTCGTAAATAATATTTGCTTCAGATAAACTTTTGCAATAATGCTATGTACGTATATAAACAAGATGACTTTTCAAACGACTAAATACACACACACACCCACAAACACACACACACATACACGCGCACACACACACGGGCTCAAGAGGAGGTGTTAGGGAAACTTTTTCCTCCAAATTATCGAAAACGAAATAATTGTCTTTAATAATTGACATTAACATTTAATTGTTTAATGGAACCATCTAACCTTTTCATAATTAAAGTTCTGTAATATTAAAATACATTACCAAATTGCAGTATAAACTTGGAAATAATTTATTTACGTAATATCCATTTCTAATAATAATAAAAGCCATAATAATAATGCTACTGCATTTATACTGGTTTAATCGTTTTCTGGGACAGTCTAATTTACTGACTACAACAACAACATTTACGTGATCACCGCCTATATTATGACGGCCAACTTCAAATATTCTCAAAATATATCACTCAATAACGCCGATACATCCACCAAGTTTCATTGAGTTGGGTTGAGTTGAATTTGACTTTAACATCCCGTTCAGCAGCGAGGCTATATGAGAAGTGAACTACCTAATTAACGTGGAATCCGAATCACATAAGCTCCCAACGGAAATCGAACCCGTGTCTCCCACGCGAAAATCACTTCCAGCAAGTTTGATTGAGGTATCATAATATTTACCTTATACTTAAAGGAAACATTACTTAAAATGTTAGTACAACTGTGACATCAAGGAAACTATGATGGCAACAAACTTCAAGTTTGGCGGAAATATATCTCTTAATATCTCCAATAATCTTACAAATTGTAAATAAAATACAACAAGACTAAGCATATATCTACATAACATTATGCTATAACGTGACAACTGCCGAAACTATGACGATCACGACTTTCAACTTGGCGAACACATTTCACCCAATATCATTAATATATCTGAAAGGTTTCATTGAAATATCGCAATTTTTAACATATAAAATATCATTCTAAATTTCATTCTAAAATTCTAAACTTGACCTATAAAGCTATGTAGGCCACCAATTTCAAATTTGGTGAAACTATATTGATATTTTAACTCATGGTAATCGAACTGTTCCTCCCACCATATTAAGCGACACAAAGATTAGACACCACGATCATTAATTCGTCTAAAACTGGTTGACTAAAACTGGTTGATAAAAGTCGTAAATGTATCATGTAACTGACTTGCCGAAAATAAAATTAATTTAGACAATGCAAGATGTACCAATTGCGATGACAACTAACAACAATAATTCTATAATTATTATTATTATTATTATTATTATTATTATTATTATTATTATTATTATTATTATTGGTATTGTTATTATTGATATATCTAACCCACAAACATAAACTTAACGTTGGGATGATTCACCCTCCTTGCCGTTAGTTAAACTAAATCTATACTTTCGAAAAGAACATGAATATTCTGAATATAATTTTGATTTTACTTATCCATATTTTCCGGAAACCCCATATTTAAATCAGATTGTAGAAGCTAAATTCATTTTTCTCATTATTAATCACATCAACTTCAAATGACGGGGATTAGTAGAAATCCTGAGAAAAGTATTCACTATGTATCTCGTATGTTGTGTTATATCTAAAAACATCGTTGAACATGTTTTATAGGAATTAATTAGCCATTAGCTATTCGTGGTTTATTATCTCTTTTGGAATCAGATTTTGCGAATTTGATTCCCGCTACTAACTCTGTTCAACGCTGTTTTTTTTAAATAAACATGTAACAAACTTCGGCCAAGCAAGACAAAATAAAAAGTTTAGTAACGGCCCAAATATGTATCAAGAATTGCGATCTTGTCCAATAATTAGTTTTTGGATAAGGGTCAATACATTTTCGAATGACTCCTAAACCGAATTTTCATATGTCTTACGGGATAAACACATTATACTGAGTTAAGTGATAGTTCGGGTTTGGCTACACTATATGTAGTTGTCCAGATATAAGGCTTACAAGAAAATTTTTGTTGCCCAATAATTAGTTTTTCGATCAGGCGAACAAAAATATTCAATGGTTCCTAAATCGAGTTTTCGTTTTTTTTATTTTTTATTTATTATTTTCTAACGGAATAAGCCCATCATACTGACTTAAGCGACACCTTGGGTTTGACAATACAGTATATTGTTCTCCAGAAATAATACTTACAAGGAAAGTTTTCATTCAAATATAATGGATCTTTTGATGCAAAAGTACGACAAACAAAGCCGTTGTGCTGACTAAATATTTTCGGTGAATGGAAGAAATGGCGTAATTTACAAAATCGTGGTTTAGTGTATGACTATCTTCCACCCTTATTTAACCAGCTGTACGAACCACAGTAATTTGATAGTTGAATTCCTTACGTTAACATACTATAACTTTCAGAAAATGGCATTTTGAAGCGAGTAGCAATAAATAACGTCAAACTATATATTTCAAATTGCTTACATGTACGTAAAATTATAACTTCCAAGATACCCCACTTAGCTGTTTCGCTGACGTTATCATCATAACAAAAAACTTGCAACAGAGAATCGTCCGTCAGAGATATAATGTCGTATATTTGACACTTGAGAGCTGCAACAATTATGATTATGTTAAAACCACTGTTAATTATAATTACTTTATATTATAATTAACAATAATTATTATAATATACAAGTGTCATTTTAAGCACTTGCGTTGTGACGATTATAACTACTTTTCTAATCAGTTTATTCCTCCGTATCAAGTTAATGGTTAACACTGATCCCGAGTCAAAATACTAGGAGAGGACTGTTCAGTGAATATTTACTGTTAAGATATGTGTATTTGGACACATGGCAAAATATCTTATTTTGAACAATGGGACATTTTATATTAGAAAAACATTACAGAAAAAAATGACCATTCATTTTAAGTTAAATCACCTTTTAACATTTTTTCTAAGTTCATTTGCCTTTACTGTCTGTCATTTACTTCTTACGTTTGTAATTTCTTAATTAATAAAACAACAGATTGTTTCCCCGTCCGCATTCCTACCATCACCTTACCTTGGTTAATCTACTAGCACGCGCTTTTTCATCGAAACGCAAATCAAAATAAATAACCAAAATATAAACTTAAAAAACGCTATACAAGATCAATTAAAAAACTTAAAAGAAAACAGTCAACATAAAATTAGCAACAAGTTAAAATGTAAACCGTAAACCTCATTTTAAATTTCACAACTAATATAACCTTGCTCTGTCCTATAAAGCACCTTTGTTTCAACTAACGTTAAATAAGATTTGAAGCTTTCCTGGCGGCGTATATGATAAAGTTCTTCTCGGGCAATCAGCCAGGTGAAAACATTATGATTCCCCTGCCCTGATGACAAGAACGATGACAACTCTCGAAACGTTGGCCTATCCACCATTTTCACCTGGCTGATTGCCCGAGAAGAACTTTATCATAACGTTAAATAGCTGTTAATAACAATGTATTAATGTTTTAAAAAAAAGTTTTAACTTTAACTAAAATAACGGTCTTCGTAAAGTTGGTTTCTCAGTCCGGGTTTCGCTAACTCTTAACCTTTGGTTACTTAAACGACTAGCCAGCCAAACAAAGAGATGGACGGACGTCGGCCCGCTGGAGGAATCGTCAAGAGGGCAACAATCAGACCTGGAAGTAAGTGCCAGTAGGTTAACCTATCCTAAAAGTTACTCCCTTCTTACCCCTTTTCTTCCCCTTTAACATCACAGTCTGTTTCTTTTGTACATGTCAAATTTTATTTAAATGCAACCCAGGTTAAATCCCGTACTTCACGTTTTATTAAGTTCTATGTTTGCAAATCCTGGGCGCAACTTGTCGGTTCTGTCATCCCCAATCACGTCATTTATAAATACATTATCTACGCTCTCAGACTGACAAGGGGCGCCCAGGATTTGAAAACGTAGAATTATATATTACGAAAGCACAATATTTATGTTGCTTACGAAACCTAATGACTGCATCTTAAGGAAACCTACAATCGATTGCTAGTAAGTATATATCAAGCGACTTTGAACGTAGCACAGAGCTGTAGTAAACAATTTACACACGTTTATGTCATTTATGCTGACTTCAAGAGCGCAAAGAATGAATCGAAAGCACAAGGTCTGTCCCGTAAGTAATGCGCCAAATTTTCTTCTGCAGCGTCTATCCGTCGCACAGCGTTGCCGCTTGCACGGACGGGAAGCTGGACATCGCGACTAGCTCCAGTCGCGTCAGAGCTCCTGGAGAGTCACAGTGTCTGTTTCAGTTAAACGTTGTGTGAGTGATCGGCCGAAATCCTGGCCAACCAGTCAGCGCCAAATTCTACGTCGAAGTACTGCAAAGGCTGAAGCTAGGGGTCAACCGCGTCCGGTGCGAGATTAAGAAGACGTGGGAGCTTCATCATGGCAATGCTCCAAGCCACACCACTTTCAGGACGACTGACTACCAGACTTTGGGTGGCATCTCAACGCTCCCCCAACCGCTCGCCCAACGACAGAGGGGATCCTCTTCCGGAAAAAGGTTCAGCAAGTAGAGACAAAAAGTAAAATGGTGGGTTCGTCGACTGTGAACTGTATGTGCTGAGCACATTGTAATTTTGTACAGAGAATAGAACCACAAATAGCTTTGAATCAAAACGAACTATTTATTCGAGATGTGTCACTAGAAAAATGAAACAAGTGTTATTATATAAGTTGAGTGTAAGCGAAGTGCAAAACTTACTGTAGGCGATAATTAGTATGTTAACGTAAAACATATATTCTGTGCTATAGTTATTAGAAAATTTCAACCAAAATTGTTCTATACTACCACAGTTAGTATATATATATATATATATATATATATATATATATATATATATATATATATATATATATATATATATATATACAGATAGATAGATTGATATAGATATGGCAAGAAGCAAAAGAACACTCATTATATTTTTAACTCTGTTAACCTCCGTTGTATTTCTGATATATAGTAAAATTATGGAATAAATCCATATTTTTTATTTATTTGTAATGCGGAGATGAGAGACCCATGTTATGCATTTGCGTAAGAAAAATTGATCATGCATTAGAGGGTTAAACTGAATTCAAAAGCTCATATTTCACCGACTGCTAATGATATTTTAACGTGTTGTACTTGGTAACTCTGTTTATAGGAAAGAAGGAAACATAAGGCTGGCGTTGTGTTCCTAACACAGAACTGACTATAAATCCAGTGACGAATTATATACAACGCATAGATACCAAGTTTTAGCTTATTATCCACTTCCCTTATTTAACTATAGCTCCAAAAAGCTACATTTTTTTATTCTAGGTACCTGTAAATTCGCCCTTTATTTCAGAACAACTGCGGCGAACGAACTTGGGCTAGTCCCAGCAAATTTATGAAACTCCAAAGAAAACTAACAACTTCATTCTTTTCCTCTTGTGCAAGGTATGTGTGCGCTGTGCGAGTTTAAGCTTCGACCTGCTCGTACTTTTCGACTGCTCATATTAAACTGATTTCCCACTCGATTACAGTATTATTAGATAATCCATATTTTTTTTTTATTTGTGTAAACTTTTCCCTATACTTTCTCAAATGAAACATATCAATTCCTACTTATATAAATATACCTATATTGATTAGATTTAAATTCTAGCCATCCACGACACTCTTGAGTGACTTATCGTATCATTTAATCTAACCTCAAACACACTAATATTGCACAACAGAGACATTAAATTATCAATACTAGTTTCATATTCTGCACACACGAAGAATATAATATATTTGATATTTCAAATGATCATTATTTTTAGTATTAATGACCAATTATTGGAGATTTCAAAGTCATTGCTGTATTAATACTATTACAAGATCATTTGGAAAATAAATTTGTTTTCTTAGTTTCTGGTACGATAGGCTAATAATGTAACATTACACTGCAAAATCAGTATCCTTAGAGGAAAATATATATTCGGGAAATCACAATGTTACATACTGGACTTTGGTTAACACACACAAAGTACGGCTTGCTACTTTCTCTATGTATGTAAATTAACCAAATAATAAACTTAGAACCATGGACAGCTCAGTCACAAATTCATTTCATATATTATTAGCGAGATTTTTCTGAGAAAAAAGGGGCTAAGAGCGAAGAGAGAAAACAATGTTTTATTACGGTATTCAGAAATTGAAAAAAAAAGTACAGTATCAAGATACATCATATACTCATATGATAGGCAAATTCTTCTGAATTTTAGGACAAAATTACAGGTAATACAAAAGATACGAAAAGCTATAAGTCATTTTTACAGTATTACTTATATTATCTACATATTTTGGTTTAGTACCAGTACAAACGTCTTAAGAGCAGTAAAGCTAAAAACCGTAACCAGCAAAAGTACACCTTAGAAAGGACCAATGAACTAGAGAAAAGTTTCCTACTCTAGGTATCGATCTATTCTTATAACTAGGGGGCGGAAGTAATTGGAATGTTGTCTTATTTCTGGTATCACGTACACAATGCCGCCCATTGTTACAACCTTTATAAATGTTTGGGTTGGGTACTGCATTATATACTTTAGTTATGTTTTTCACTTATAGCTTAGGCTTTCTAGTTTTTTTTTTTTTAACGACAAATAAATTTTGCTTTACATGTACCCTCTAATCACAACTAATTAGCACCAAAATGTAAATACAAATATGTAGTTTAATATAATCTATAGTTTCAAGTAAAAGAAAATATCAACAAAAATGTGTTTATAAAATATAGAATCCTGAACAAATACTCAATACGTTTTAGCAAAAACTATATGATATGAATCTAAAGAATCCATATAATACAACCTCATTTTTCTCTTGTTTAAAACATTTTCACTTTGACTTTCAATTGCAGCACTTATTTCCCAACACCCATCATAAGCATATAATATTACAGTTCGTTGTGGAACAAAACAAAATGTAATTTCAAAGCGCAATTTTTCACGTATTTGGTCAGTTTCCAGCTTTAAGGCATTTGTTTGATATTAGGTCTTCTCTTGTCATTTTCCCCTAAGTTTCGGTGATTTTGGCATGTTTTTCCACTCTATTATTACTCCTTGCCATTAATTTGATTTAGTACGTATTTTCTGCACTTTGCATTCAGGTAAAATAATTTTCTAATATGGAGGGAATTTACAAGTAAAGAAAGAGAAATTTAAAAATAAACATTAGTGTTCTGTTTTATGTAGACAAAACAATGGTGGTGCTCTGCAACCATGTGTAAGGTAAATAGAATACATGGTATTCTCAATTTTACTAAGTACTTCAAACATTAATTTGTGTGTCTGCATGTAATTTTTCGCATGTAATTTTTCGCTACTTCAGTGTGTCCATAATTTTCACTTTCTGAGTTCTCGTTTAAATGTTCATACTTTTAAAATATAAATGTACGATTTACGTGGAAACATTATTCCTTTATTTTTTACAGTAACGCAAAGGGTATGAAAACACATCACGCTACAGAGCAGGCTAAGATTCGTAAAATAATTGCATTCTACACTGGCTAGTTTCTAAAATGTTTCATAATAATTACAGTATTTAATTTAATATTATATTTTGGTATTTTCATTTAAAATCAAATATTCATATTTGAACTGAAGAAGCTATCTAATTTTCCTTTTATCGTGGACAATATATCTATCATTTGACAGTTTTGTTGTACTCTTTTCAAGTTAGATATACAAATTTAATCATTTTTACAACTTCCAGATAAATTCTTAATTTCTCTGTTATATGTTTTGAGGACATTTTATAGGTCATATGTCTATAATTTTAGATCATGAATTTCTGTTCCTTATTTATAAGGTTTTATTTGGGAGCAGTGGATTCTGTGACACAGAATTCTTAGCGCGCCAACTCTGATATTCTTTGCTTTGTTTAACGTACATAAGTGCTGATTTTCGTCCAGTTACTAAAACAATCCAGAGCACGTGTTAGTAAATTTTAAACAAGAAAAAAAGAGATAAATGTAACGCTTTAGGTTTAACTTATCAAACTAAATATTAGAACTTCGTGGAAGGCATTGTGCGCAATTTTGAAGTAATTGTAATGGCTAACAAAGGTTCATATTATTACAATATCGACTAAATATGCTTTATTATAATATGCTTCATGTTATTTACTTTATTCATGTTATTCAGACAGTACTTGGATAATATCTGAACTGGATTTAGGTGTAGAAGGCAACATATTCAAAATAATACTAATGGTGGTGGTTCACGAAACCTATTTACTAAATATATGATATATTATTGAATGTGGCGCCCTGAATCATATATGAAACAAGTTCAATTTGACATTTGCATGATTTTCAGGAACGTTAGATGGTAAAGCAAGATAGTTAGCTTTGTATTATGTACTCGAACGACTGAAAAAGACACTTATTCAAAGCTATTATCACAGTAATGCCTTTTCAACTTGGCGTGCGTATTCTTTATTTTGTAATAAATCATGGTGCTGTAATATTAAACAATAACATCCATTAATTTTATCTTTTCAAAACGGGACTGAATGTCTATCGGTAAGTAACGGTAGCATATATTCCTGAAACCTTTATGTTACCTGTAAATAGTTATGTTGTGTAAGTATACGGTTTTAATTGGAAAGAAAATATACTACGCAAATTGTTTCACTACGACTTTGAAATGGTTGGTAAAGACGTTTCTGCTAAACTTTGATATTGATAGCCCAAATTGGTAAGAAAGTAGTCATTCTTTAATGCAGAATGTGTATATCCATAGCTTTAGATTGATCGAATTGTAACCCTGATAACTACAAAGGTTAAAACTAGTTCTCTCATCGTTAGGGTAAGTACACTTCACCATACACATTTACTTTTATTTATTCAGAAATAAATAGTGGTATATAATGATTAATGAATTATCATTTTAGCCTTAAGTTCTGTGCTCAATCGGGCACCTCATGCTTCATTATCCATTGGAACTTGTTTATATTTCGCTATATGCTCATCCCGGTTCGTTTCAGAAATTATACCCGTGTTGAATAGAAGCCGAAGTAAATGTAGAAGATGTAATCATCGCTTCTTTTACGTCAGAAAATGTAATACAGTAGGAAATTTCAAAATTGGAGGGCTGATTATTTACTAGATGATAAATGCACATGTCTTTGTTATTATAACTAGAACTGAAGAAGGGTTACAGGCAGGGATGGTTACAGGTTGGGATACTAACGAGGGCGGAGGGTAAGTCTACCAAAAAGGTGCCCATATAAACGTGAATACGTATTATTTATGTATACATAGTGTCACATAATTAATATAGTAAACGTCGGGATATAAAATTCCTGTTCCCGATATAAAATGAAAAGTATAGATCAACCTGGGTGTAGAGATGTCTCAGAGCTTGGAATCACCGGACAATTTTCTAAATAATACAAAAACACCCATAGTTGAAAACAAAATGTCGGATCGAAATCCGGCAAAAGTGAATGTCCATTATTTTTAGTCATAGATTTCCATTAGTGTATAATTGGATGTACTGCAGTAGCGCTACAAGTGTGGCTCTCAAAGAAACTGCAGTATTCTTTCAAGTATTTTGTGAAACTTTGAATGAGGAAAATTAACAACAACAATAGAGTAGATGATTTCAATAATCAAAAGTAATAATACATAGTTGAAATTGTAACACTTATAATTTGAAGAAAGAGAGTATACATGTGTGATTGATATATTTTGTCTCAGCTGCACAGAGTAAACTCTTGGAAGTACAATTTAAATGAAAAGATGTCTTTAACGTATCACAGTTATATACTATGTTATGAAACGTAACCGGACACCCCCCAAAACATACGTTTCTCATATTACGTGCATTGTTCTGCCACCTATTGCCAGGTGCTCATTATCAGCGACCTTAGAGTTCATTAGACATCGTGAGAAAGCAGAATGGGGCGCTCCGCGGAACTCACGGACTTCGAGCGTGGTCAGGTGATTGGGTATCACTTGTGTCAGAAGCCTGTACGCGTGATTTTCACACTCCTAAACATCCCTAGGTCCACTGATGTGATGGTGAAGTAGAAACTTGAAGTGACATGTACAGCACAAACGCGTATAAACCGACCTCGTCTGTTGCCTGACAGACCGCCGACAGTTGAAGAGGGTCGTAAAGTTTAATAGGCAGACGTAGTAATGGGCAGTGGCAATATTCTCGGTGAGAAGCAAAATAAAAAATGGGAATATTCCCGGTTTCTTTGATGTCATATAAATTCCCGGGAAGGGATTTATTACCTTTTCTTTACTTTAACTTCCAAATTATAAGAACCATATGACTGATTACTTTATTTTTATTTAGTTTGAATTCATTCTAGGTTTTTGATAATTTGGAGGCTTAGAAAGTTACAATTCGTTGACTGTATTTACATAACTAATAATATGACTTTTTAAGTTCTATTTTCATTTGCACAAAAAAAGTAGCAAACAACTAATTTAGAAATGATGAAAAGTGACCAGTTTGCAATGTAATGTAGAATTTATGTAGAAATAGAGTTGAAGCAGCATCAATATACCCCGAACCACTGTTAATAATAGATGTCGATCTGTCTCCTGTCTCTGACTCGAATTTCTCAAGAGGTACTCGGACTTCTCTTATATGTGAATTTCGGGATATAGGTAGGAAGAGAGGTCGTAAGATCGTTTGGCAATATTGCATGCAAAGTTATAAAGATAAGTCAGTATCTTGTAAATATTCTGGACAGAAAATGTATGCACAAATGTTGAAAAAATGGTGAGACATGTGTCTTCTGGTAGTTACCCAAACTAATTTGTTTTTAACATTTAAAAATTTAATATGGTTATAATATCTGAAATAGAATCAAGTTTAGAAAATCCACCTACATATAAATTTAAACTGTTTAGCGGTTTAAAAGTATGTGGACTTATTATACCATTTTACCCACATATTTACTTGCATAGAACATATTGTAGCTAAATATAGATGTATTCGTACTCTCTAAATATAAAATATTAATAATATAACATAATACCGTTCAGTATGTACATTAAAAAATCCTCTGGAGACAACAGTAATAATACGCTGTGATAAAGAAACAAATTTAACTTTGAAATGTTATTATAGTAATAGAATGCACTTTTCATGACCACATATAAATTCCCGGAATCTTCCCATGTTTGGGAACTTTCCCGGGAATATTCCCAGATAATATTCCGTAAAAATATCTTCCCAGGAATTTACCCATCACTAAGCAGATATCTATCAGGACTTCTCACAGGAATTCCAAACTGCATCACGATCCACTATAAGTACTATGACAGTTAGACGTGATGAGAGAAAACTTGCATTTCATGATCGAGCGGCTACTCATTAGCCGCACATCATGCAGCTAAATGCCACACAATGCCTCGCCTGGTGTAGGGAGCGTAAGCACTGGACGCTTGAACAGTGGAAGAACGTTGTATGGGCTAACGAATCACAGTACACAATGTGGCGATCCGATTGCAGGGTGTGGGTATGGTGAACGCCAGGGAACGTCATCTGTCAGGGTGTGTAGTGCCAGCAGTAAAATTCGGAATTGGCGGTGTTATGGTGTGAACATGCTTTCTTGGAGTGGGCTTTCACCTCTTGTTGTTTTGCGAGTCACTCTCACAGTGCAGGCCTACATTGATGTTTTAAGCACCTCCTTGCTTCCCACTTCTGAAAAGCAATTGAGGGATGGCGATTGCATCTTTCAACACGATCGAGCACCTGTTCATACTGCACGGCCTGTGGCGGAGTGGTGACACGACCGTAACTTCCCTGTAATGAACTGGCTTGCAGAGAGTCCTGAATCCTATAGAACACTTGTAGGATGTTTTGGAACGCCGACTTCGTGTCAGGCCTCACCGATCTACATTGATACCTCTCCGCAGTTCAGCACTCCGTGAAGAATGAACTACCATTCCCCAAGAAACTTTCCAGCACCTGATTGAAAGTATGCCTGCGAGAGTAAAAGCTATCATCAAGACTAAGGGTGGGCCAACACCATATTGAATTCCAGCAGTACCGACGGAGGTCGCCACGAACTTGTAAGTCATTTTCAGCCAATTGTAGGGATACTTTTGATCACATAGTGTATCTTCTAGGCTAATGGTAATGGATAATAAATAGACGGTTTCCTGTCCCAGTTAAGAGTGTGTGAAAATGGAAGAAAATGCTTTGATCCAGACTAGATAAGGGCGCACTTAATCGCTATTGAATTTCCTATAAAGAACTGGTATGCAGAAAAACAATTAAACCTCCTTATGTGATGTTCTTCAGGGCGCACTGTACCACCACGGGTTCTTTACCAACAGTACCAGTATATATTCATTGTACAGAACTGTGCGTTATAGTAGAATAAATAAAACCATTTATCTTTGATATGGTATCGCGAGGGCACATTACGTAAGGAGCGCACTGTACTTATCACATTTTTGGGCAATAACAAGTGTAATAATTCATTATTAGAAGCAAAACTTGTACCTTTATTTATAATGAGATGTTTAGGAGGGCGCATCTGGACATATCCCGTTGTTCCAGTGGGCCTGATTACAGGGATGATTGACAAAAAATGGACACTGGGAAAGTATATGGAATTGAAAGGAACATCGAAAAACTGAAGTCCATGGCAAAAACTCCTGCAAACGTGCTCTTTGAGTGGGCCAAAGGAACTTGAACAGATCGATAACTACAAGTATCTGGGAACCATTTTGACGAGAGACGCTGACTGCACCAAAGAGATCACGTCAAGAATTGCCACACACAAAGAAGTGTTCAACAAGACGTAAGTCTTAACTATAAGGCATACTATTCCACTGAGGAAGAACTTGTTCAAGTGTTATATATGAAATATTAGACAGTATGATTCAGAAACATTGGCATAATATACATGTAGAGCTTCGAAATGTAGTGTTGGAGGAAGATGGGGAAGATAAAATGCACAGAAGGAATAACAAAGCATGTTTTAAAACGGATAGGAGAGAAGAGGACATTTCTGCCTACCATCCATCGTACAAATGCCAATTGGATTTGACATATATTGACAGGAAATTGTCTTCTTTATACCGCCATAAAAGGAGATGTGAAAAGAAAGCGACGAGTAGGAAGAATAACACAACAGATAAATGGTTACAAAAGTAGAAGATAATATGTTCACTTAAAAGAGGAAGCTAAAAATAGAGAAAATAGAAGAAACATTTCTAGGATTAAACCAATAAAAATAATAATAATAATAATAATAATAATAATAATAATAATAATAATAATAATAATAATAATAATAAGGAGAATAAATAAATTCAATGGTTCTTCCTGAGGTAAAAAAAATCCGGAGGTTAAATAGTCCCCAGTTCGGATCTCCGGGTGGGGACTGATCCGGGAAGGATCAGCAAAGGAGAAAATACTATAACTTTAATTTTAGCATAGGAAGCTGGAACGTACGGACTCTACGACGTGAGGGAAAACTTGAAAATTTTAAAGTGGAAATTGACAAATGCAAAATGTACATAGTGGGCTCGAGTGAAGTGAGACGGCCAGGGAAAGATGAGATAATATCGGAAAATTTCAGAATATACTATTCGGGTGGCGATAATGGCGAGAATTGTGTAGGAATGTTAATGAAGAACGAAGTAGCAAGACGTGTAACCAAAGTAGAATACTCCACTGACCAAAGTGGAATACTGGGAAGAGAAATCGAAAATGGAACTTAAAGCGACTAAGAAATATCGACGATGATGTGAAGGACGAAATTGAAGAAAATTTCTGTGCAATGGGTGGTGTTTTGAGGATAGTTGAGGAAACGTTTAACAGATTCTCTTTGGCACATTCCACAATCACATTAGCAGGATGGAAAGAACACCGAGAAAACCATGGATATCTCAATCAATGCTTAAGAAGATGGAGGAATGCAGAAGGGCAAAAAACAAGGACATCAAGAAGTACAGAAAGCTGAATAATGAGTTGAAAAGAGAGACACACAAAGGCAAAGCAAAATGCATGGGACAGATATGTGAAGAAATAATGAAATTTCAATGGCGCGGCAGATATGATCTGATGTAATAGAAAGCACAAGAATTAGAAGGGAAACTATCAAAAGTATACGAACGTTTGGCATCGAAGATCAAGAATGTAATGTAACCACTGACAATCAAAGAATCCTTAGAATTGGGGAGGAATACATAAAAGATCTGTATGATCGGAAGAACCGCCCCAAAGATATTGCGCTCGAGGAAGAGGAAGAGGTGGATGATGATGAAGAAAGACCCAGGATATTCAAAAGTGAAGTAGTGCAACCAATCAAAGACATGCGAAGGAGAAAGGCCACTGGAGGAGACGACATACCAGTAGATTTGCTCAAGGGATTAGAAGACAACGCAATGAGAGTACTAACTTCACTTATTAACAAGATCTACCGGAGTGCAGGATGTCCAAAGGATTTTCTTGATGTTACAATTATGGCATTGCCCAAGATAAAACAAGCAAAGAAGTGCAGCGATCACAGAACTATTAGCCTGATTTCCCATACTGGAAAGATCATTTCCCACACACTGAATAGGCGACTGAAAATTAAGATAGACGAGAGGTTAGAAGAAGATCGATTTAGATACCAGAAAGGAAAACGCACCGCAGATGCTTTTGGATTGATGAGAATTATATCAAAAAGAATTCTTGATGTATAAGAAGAGTTTTATTTGTACTTCTTCGACTGGCGGAAAGTTTTCGACCGAGTTAACTGAACGAAACTTCTGAAAATACTTAAAGAAATCGGAGTCAACTGGAGAGATCATCGAATCATTCAAAACCTGTACACAGGACAACAAGAGAAGCTGCGCTTAAATGAATGGAAAAACAATAGTGTGGAGATTAGAAGATGAGTTAGACAAGAATGTAGTTTGCCGCCCCAATTATTCAACATTTACAGCTAATGTTTAATGAAGGAAGCATTAATGGTAATTGGAGATTCGAGATTGGAGGAAATATCATTAACAAGATCGGGTATGCAGATGATACGGTTATAATGGCTAAAACGGAAGGATGACTACCTGAAATGAGTGGCAAAGTAGTTGACACTGGAAAACTGTATGGAATGGAAATTAACATCGAAAAGTCGAAAGTCTTGAGAATATCCCGAGGAAACATGCCCTTACGGATCAGAATAGAACAAAGGGAACTTGAAGAGGTCGAAACTTTCACTAATATGCGAGACACTTACTGCATCAAAGAGATCAGGCCAGGAATTGCCATAACGAAAGAAGCATTCAACAAGCAAGATCAACATTGGACTTAAGAAGAAGTTAATCAAGTGCTTTATATCGAGCATTGAACCGTATGGTTCAGAGTCTTGTACATTACGCAGGTTAGAAAAGAAATATTTGCAGAGCTTTGAAATGTGGTGTTGGAGGAAGATGAAGAAGATAAAATGGACAGAGAAAGCAACAAACGAAGATAATTTAAAACGGATAGAAGAAAAGAGGACACCTCTAGCCACCATCCTTCGTAGAAAGGCTAATTGGATTAGACACATCTTGAGAAGAATTTGTCTTCTTCACATCGCCATAAAGGAAAGATGGAAGGGAAGCGAGGAATAGGAAGAATAAGAACACAGTTGATCGATGATTTGAAAGTTAAGAGAAAATATTGGGAGTTAAAATAGAATGCTGCAGATCGACAATATTGGAAGAAACATTTCCGGGCCAAAATATAAAATCAACAAACAAACCCTCATTAGTCCAGGACCTGCCGAAAGGCAGAATACTTAGCAATAATTATAATAATAGAGTAAAACCTGTCAACGTGGCCACTCCTCTAAGTTGGTCACCTGATTATCTTGGCCTGGTTCGTCTTGAACCTGCATTTGCTCATAACACATTCGTTATTTATTACTCTGTAAGTATGCGACCTGTTCATATTTGAAGTTGGCCACGTTGAAGCAATGTTTATCCTATGTTGATAATGATAAATTTATCTTTATCTTGGATACGCGAATAGTTTTTTTATTTTTCTTAAATGTTTCGTATTTCCGTATGAGAGCCAAATATTGTGAATTTGTTACTGGAGGCAGAGAAGCATAGATTCCCACGATTTGTTCTTGGAGGTAAATAGCCAGAATACTACCCTGACAAAGGGGTGGTGAAGAAAGATGCGAGTAAGAACAAGCACGTACATAAATTCAGGAAATGGTTGTACGTATTTGTTTACCCTGTGCATTTTGGTAAAGCCATTAGCTATATCGGCTCCTTTCATCAGTGCGCAGCTTTAGTAATTCAGAAAAATTCTCAACGTTAAAGCTAACCATCTCAATTGTCATTTATAGATACGTGACTCCTTGTCGAAAGGTAGTGGAGGTTTTGAGATATAAATTCCCTTAAGATTTTCTCAAAACATCTTTCGCTCGAAGGTAAACACTTGTAGCTCATTAAGAAATGGCAGTTACTACAAACTTACAATGTTCATATGTGCAAAAAAGAATAAAAGACATACGTCTATACTGAACCACAATGAACAAAAATTTGTTGTTAATAACTGATTTGGTACTTTTCGAATGGTATCTACAGAAAATATTTGTCACTGCCGATAAAAATCATAAACTGCATATAAACTATTGAATTTATAACTTTGCTCTTCTTGTTTTCAATCTGAATACCAATACCAATTTGAATAAACTGCGTACATATATTTCGATTTTATAGTTGTTTGTATGATTGTGTTTTCCATCCGAATAATTCAGTGTACCGGACTAGTTTTCAGGAAGAAAAAGGTACACATATTAAATATACTCTAGTATTTGTCTTCTAGTACTGTGATTGTCATGATTACTCAATACACATTATTTAAAAATAGATGTCGTGGTATTGCTTAATAAAATTTTACAATCAAATTATACTATTAATTCTATTCTAAAAATAGACCAATCACACTTATTTTCTGTAAGTTGGTCACATTCTATGATAGAGCATAATATTTAACTAATAGGCAATACAACAGCTAACAATTTTGTTATGCGATGATTATTTTTGAAAAAAGTGTGAGATGCATACAGGTTAAATGGAATATTTGCTTTTTAATCTAATTACATGCTACCTATAATTAATAGAGAAGTCATGTATGATTTTAATTTAAACTTTGTTTCTAAAATGTGTTATATCATTCTTACCAGGTATAATTGTTAGTTCTAAATTAGGTATGATTGCTAATCTATCAAAAAACATTATATAGATTTATCTAATCGGAATTTGATTCATCGTAGAAGAAAATAAAAGATATGACTGCTAAGAAAAAACCCGTTTATCTACATAATTATTTATTAGGTTCATGACTAGAAATCATAAAGGCGTAATGTTAGTTAATGCCTATATCTTCATTCGTTACTAATCTCTATCCCAAATTCGTTAATTCACATGATAAATTTATAACAAAAATATGTGATTGTCTAACAGTGGCTTCCTTCTGTCCGCTATTCCATAGTATAATTCTCAGACGTAACGATATTTAAACTCTTTTTCTTGTAATATGTGGCTGGAGA
Organism: Thermobia domestica; assembly: GCF_964235325.1. NCBI lineage: Eukaryota > Metazoa > Arthropoda > Insecta > Zygentoma > Lepismatidae > Thermobia > Thermobia domestica. The sequence continues at coordinate 376,980,778 of NC_137454.1, forward strand.
GATTATCTCGACCAAATTCATCAACATTGGTAGATCGTTAATATCTTTAATGAGAATTTAATTTGTATCTTTACCTCAAATCATTAATATTACATGAAATTATATATTTGCCGTATGCTTTTGCAAGACATTACTGGAACATTAATCTTATCAAGTTCATTAATTAATCCAATTTGATGATATCTTTACGGTATTGGCGAATTACACCTCTCAGTTACACCACATGATAACTCTTCAAGGAAAACACTTTTTAGAAATTGTGTCTCAATAAATAGTTTGAACCACTATCTCAGTATTGTTCTTCATGAACGAACAAGTTAACATATTTACTTGTAACTGCAATTTTAAGGTGCCCGTCCATATCACATTTACTGCAATTGGAATAAAGTTGTAGAATCGTAGGTTGCTGCACATTTCACTTCGCATTCCGATAGTGAATGTCATGTGGGCCTAGGTAGTGCAGTCGCTAACCTTCTCGCCTTTCCTACGAAAGGTCCATTGTTCAATTTTGTGGAGACATTTGGTCGAAAAGTTTATTTCCTTTACGTGGACCACCCTCATTGAGATATCCTTAGGATTTGCACATTCGCACCAGGCAAATGACGAAATAGAATGTCAGAGTTTTGAGTTTCTCTTGAACAACTCAACTGCTGACAGTACAGAGTCGTACTGATGCTTTTACTGGCTGGCATCAATTCACAATGCACGATGCCGCGAACAGGCCACTAAACATGCAGGAAGACCTTCTGATGTACTGCTGGTTACGGTTGTTTAGGAACCGGTTCATGGAATGCTTACCAATGATGATCGCGCCGTAGACCTTGGTACAGGACCCACTTCTCAACACATGTCAACACCTTATACAGAAACTGCTCCTTCCTCAGACGACACACCAAAGAAACACAGGTGTCTGCTCGTGTTGCCTTCTGGCTTGGGGTCAAATCATGTGGGACCCGTAGACTAAAGTTGTAGTACTTCTCAATTTGATGGAGGTCATGCAGAATTGTTTCTAGACTCATTCTGAATTGTAGTCACAGTTCGTCCCATGTCTGTCCGCTGTTCGCCTCAATTGCTGCCTAAAGATCATCATTTCGTACCGACTTGGTCTTCCGGCACGCGGTGTTTCTACTGGTGTTTCGTCACCATTATTAAACTTATTACACCACCACTGCACTGTCCCATAGTCACGACACCCTCACCAAAGGTGTGGCATATCTTCCACCCGTTGCAGCGTCGTTCGACTCCAGTTCGAAGTAGTACAGCACAAATGCTCTTATAACACTGCGGAGGTCCAATGTGCATACGCAGGTTCACGGCGCACTAAACTGCCCCAACCAGGCAGTATGTAGGATATACCCATAAAAACAACTGGCGTTCATCTTATAACTATTGGTATTCTAGTGTGGGTGTGAGGGCCAATTGATCTCATACCTCCACAAAAAGCGACAGAACTTTCTTGCTTACATGTTTTCCTTCATATAAAATTGTCGGCGGCATTACAGACTTAAAATAAATTTAACAAAGATAAGTAGTAGAACTACAGTACTTTTGCCAAATTGTCCTTGCGGATTAACTCTATTTCTGAAGTGAAGGTTCTGACGCAGCATATACGGTATAAAATTCGGAAATAGTACTCACATTTAGATTGAAAGATTATCTGGCAAAATATTCTTTTTATTACTGTCAAGGCTCATATGGAATACATATAATCGACGTTAATGAATCATTTACAAGAGCATACAATTAAGTACAAACTTCAACTGCATAACCAATATTTAAAAAAAGCAATTTTCTGAGATTTAATACAAACAGGATTACTAAATTAAATATGAAAGTGGCATAACTATAATGAAAATGACACTATATTGCACTCTTATTTTAGCTTAAAATTGGTCCACCATTTGTACTTGTTCTTCTATCACTTTTACAATTCATTTATTGTAAAAAAAATAATTTATTGTACAAACTTAAACTCGGAACTTCGCCACTCTAGAACTGATCGTAATTCTAAAAATCCGCTTAATAAACCCCTAACAATAGCGATAACATAGAGTCATGATTCTAGAACAGCGAGTGTTTCTACCAAAATATAAATGTCTCATATATAAATAAATTATTTTGAAATACTTATATATGGGACAAACATACAACTTAAATCTTCCTCGTACCTCTATAAATTTTAGCTATAACTCTAAGTACTTGTTAAGAGAAAGAAGGCGAAGCTACCGTTTGGGCTACTCTGAAAACAAAGCTACAGCTTTGCAAAGTTTGAGGGGCCAACTTCACGTTAGCCCCCAAAGTGTTTGGGCCAGACGAGGTTTTTATTGGGCGGGATAGTACTTAGTTTTGGCTGATTGGACCAGCAACGTTTACCGCTTGTGCTCACACAGTTTTGGAGATATTTGGTATTACATTTATTGAAAAGTGATTTTCCTGTTTTTTGTCGGGGTGACTTCACTAATATGATATTTCTGACAAATACGTTTATTGGAATCAATATCTAACAGTATTGCACGGTTCAAGAGTTCGGCTATACTTGAAACAGAGTTATATTTTCACTTAGTTTGGGGCCGAACTTTACATTAGCCACCAAGTAATTGGGTCAGACGAGACTTTTATTGGGCTGGATAGTATTTCGTTTGTGCTGGTTGGCTCAGATACTTTTAGCGTTTGGGCTGTTATATTTTCAAAGATATGGGCTATTACATTTATTAAAAAATGATTTTCCATCTTTTTGTCAGAGCTAATTTCAGTAATATGATATTTCTATAAAATATCATTATTGGAATTCTCAATAGCTTGGTCGACTAACAGTGTTGCAAGCGTCAAAACTTGGACTGTATTTGAAACAGAGTTATACCTTCAGGAAGTTTGGAGGAAAAGCTCACATTAGCCCCGAACGTGATTGGGGCAGACGATATTTTTATTGGTCTGGTTAGTATTTGGTTTGAGCTTATTGAGTTAGGAAGTATTTGCTTTTGGGTTATTAACATTTGGGCTGTATTTGAAAGAGAGTTAGACTTTCACACTTTTGGCTGTTAGAAATAATAGATTTCCATCTAATTAGCGAGAATTTTTCTTCTTATTAACTCTTTTTACTATACATCGCTGGAGCGCAAAATAGTGAAGAGTGATGCAACGTTGCTAACTTTCACACAATATACCAGAGGTTTTGGAACAGAATTACATCATTATTAATTTCCACTAAATTACTAAATTTAAATTTGGTAGAAGTTGGAAGTGGTCACCCAAAACCATTATAAAGTAGGTCATGTAATTACGATTTTCATTTATTCACGACCGTAAAGGCAGCAACCCTGATCTCTTTTTGACCCGTTGCATCACCCCGGTTGTTCCAGGCTAGATACGCCTCTTGATCGAGGATGCATATTCCAACCAAAACCAAGGCTAAATGTGCAAGAAGACAAAAACTGACAAGAACTCCAGTAAAAATACGATCTACCTTCCTTCTTACTTTTATAAATAGACGAGAAATACCTAAAAGCTTTAATCTTGTAACACGCTGTTAATAACCTCCGTGATGGATTACTGGTTTAAACGATTGCAATTATTTCATATTATGAGGCTAGACGTTAAACGTAAATGCTTAGGGAAAAGTGATACAGAGAACTAATTCTTATATGCAAATAACAAAATGTCAAGAACTGATTAAGAATGAGCCTTAGTTCTACAAACTTATAACTCGAGTCTGTATGAAATATTACTCTACTATTTTCTTTTATAAGGTATTGGGGCATTCGTTAAATGAAAGTTTCTATATACTTTTTTTCCAAAAATTTATATTAATAAATTCAAAAACTATGACATATAACAACTTATTGGAAGAGAAGTAAGAAGGTAGGACGTAACGATATTTTCTTATGCAATTAAGCTAAGCAATATATAAGTCGAAAAGTGTTAAACGAAATACCGAGAACGAAGTCCAATATCGAGAATAAATCAATGAGCAATTTAACAATTATTAATTTAAAGAACATTGGCCACCGGATATGATTCTCATAATGTTCGAATCCAATATATCTCCCAGTATAGTAATTCTACCATACCCCTTTGATCTCTCTTACGAAAACTCATAACGCAACTTTATGTAATTTATGCACTTTCTATTACACCCCTTAAACTTATGAATAACCACTCGTCTTATTATATAGAAATAGAAATAGACACTCGTCAAATTTATAAACCTTGATTCACTGGAGAACATATAAACTTTAAAATCTTATAACAATTATTAAAGTTGTAATCTATAAGCAAGATCGTAGAACTTCTAGGCACATATGTTACTCATTTCTATACATTGCTTCGAATAGCTTTAACGTCCGTAAGACACTCACTCAAAGGTCTCACGATATTAAATCTTTCCACAAGAAGCGCTATAATAAATCGGTGGTTCGGTCCGGTTTGTATAACCTCCCGATTACATATATTAAAATTAGATTCTTTTTAAAGTCGTAAAGTTAGCACAGGCAATAAATCTCCTACCCACTGCGCGATAAAATGTTGGCACAGCTTTTTATTCGATAGTCTTCTTTATTTAAATAATCCTTCTTTAAAATAATTCTTAATAGTCTTAATTGTCATCAGCCTGCGTACGTCCTCATCAGTATACTCAACGACTACACCATTATTCCAATTATTATTTCTAACTAACCCACTACCACTTTTCATCCAAACCAACGGAACAAAACATAACTAAATAAAATATTCACTTTAAAAACAAACAACAGTCTCCATAGTCAGATTGCTATTCATAAATTCATAAATCTTTTAAGGTATAATATTTCCACAAAAACTTCCATATGAAACTTCTGGAATTTATAAGAGATTAAAATGATTTTTAACATCTTTCTTACATTCCAATTATGTGCAAAAGTACAATAACGATAATATAGAATACATCTTCTATTATTATTACGCATCCATTTAGTACCGTCATTCCTTAATTTTTGATCAAGCATCAACTACACTTGGATCACATAGGAGCCATAAAAATCTGCCAAGATTATTACATCGACATGACACAATTCCCGAACACTTTCAAGACAATTATACAAACACATCCAGATCTGGAATACTGATGAAACAAGAATTAATAACACATTAAAAATTAATAAACCATATGTGCATACAAGTATCTTGTTAAATTAAGATAGATTATTAAAGAATTTAATTATGCGATATCACAGATCCTACTCTACAAAAATTTAGAAAGTTTCAAATCTATTATTCTTTTTTTAAGGTGCATCCCCTCTTCTTTCTCTGTATTTTTTTCGTTTGAATTACATGGCATTTTCTTACATCTCTTGGATTTTCAACATTTCTTCATTGAATTGTGTTCGGGCGTAAACAGCGCTCTAAGAGGTACGAGATACGTCCAGCAGAGTGATTGTTTCTTTTATGTCTCAAAAAAGACAAAAACTGAGATTTAATTAAGATTGTATCCCGTATAAGATACGTAGTCTCAATACGCCTTTCTTTTTACGGTTCCAAGCCTTCTCCATATTCTGAATAGCCTGATTCCATAACTTTGGATCTCTAGGATTTTAATACAGAGTGCGTATCTTCCACTTAACATCTAACGGGTTACAGACATCATAATTAAACACTAATTCCATAGGACTACATTTGGTTTCTTCATGAACTGCATCATTAACTGAAAATTCAGTTTCCCGTAATTCCTTATCCCAAGAGCTTCGCTTATCACTTAGATTTGATGCCACGTGGTATAGTGATACACTAATACCCCTAATGCCATTTGTATACATAAAGTCTTTTAATTTCGCTGATTTAAGGACTGCATGGCTGTCATGACAAATACTGAAGACGAACCCATTTCTACACATAAATTAATGAAGTTTGTTGATTATAGTCTATGCAGAAATAATCTTTATACGTTGCAGAAAAGCTCTGTTTGAAAAAGAATCAATCACACTCTCACAAAATTGTAAATTTCGAACAGTAAAATATCCAACATTAATCAACATAGAAGGTTGAAATTTGGTATATCTCAATTTTGCTATATCTGCAAGTGACGTAAAAAACATCAAATATCATCTATACTTGGCGTAAACAGTGTATTCAAAAAAGGTGGTGATTGCGATCAGAGTAGTTCACCATACGGGAAGATCAGTTTTTTAACAGAAAAAATAAGGAAAAGCCCACTCGCTATTAATCGATTGTATTAAATCAGAATTTAACATTCCATCCAGAGTTTTATCCTATCGTGTTTTAGAAGCACGCAACAGATGATAGACCCTTTTACGTTTCGGGGTGTAATCATACAATATAATTTTATACGTACCAACGTATAATATTACCAACATTATGAGAAAACACTTTAGGAAATGTAGTTGATATCTCATTAACGTACCCCTGTAGTTATTGATTTTTCTTTAAGACATCAGGATCCATCCTCAACTGATTAGTCGGTCTCATCAGTTTTAATAGTGGAATCAATTTCCGTATTTTGTCTGGAAATCACAGAGATTGCAACACTGTGAGCTCCCCAATTTGGTCCAAAGACAATGTCTCGCTGTTAATTTGGAAACCTTGTCCCGAGGCGTTGCAACACGAGAAGTATTCCGAAGGAATAATTTAGAAAACTTTTGGAATGGTTGACTGCAAAATAAATAAACGGAACGAGTATCTCCAGATAAACAAGGGGAAGGTCTAGGTTTTAAGGGAAAGTTCTATTGAACAAAATGTTTTTCAAAGAAAGATATAACTTATTATTCACCATGTCTATTTGTGCCTTTAAATGTTTTATTTCATTAATACAAAATATAAAAACTGGGTCCAGATATTCCACTAAGAAAACTTTAACTTATACAATTGATTTTTTAATATAATTGGCATAATAACACACTGTTCCAAACTTAATTTTTGTTTGTCAACATCTGCACCAGTGAGGTTTTCATTAATTACTTTCACTGTTATTTTAACTGTTGACATCATTTATGAAAGTTCTGCATCTTTATTAATGAAGCTGTTGAGCATGTCTTTAGGCCCCCTCACATACGAAAACCCAGAACGTACGCATCCACAAGTGGAGGACGTAATGTTCCCGACGAATATTTTCAGTGTATTCACAATTTTTATTAATGCTAGTTTTATTTTTATCACGAGTTTTTCGGTTTATCTTCCCCATCACCTTTCCTTGGCACCCAATTACGAAAAATATTAGTGTTATTGTTGTAGGGCGACGCACCAACATAACTGGTGTTCCCTCTAGAACAGCCATTATGTCCTAAACTCCTTTTTCATCTTCTACCTTTGACTTATTTGTTAAAGGTACGTTAGGTGTTTCCTCATACTTTACTAGATGTTCACAACTTATAAGTTTATTTTCTCCTCGTGGGTTCGAACCAGTGCCCCTGACTAGGAGTCACACGTCGATCCTCATACCCCATTCCTCATACACTATCTCCAATTGCATTATTTCCACAATTCTATAAAGTTAACTCATAAGCAAAAGTTTTAGGTTTTCGAATCTCGCGCCTCCCCATATAGGTCTTAATGAGAGACCGGTTACTATTTACTACAAAACGTCATTTATTTTTTCCTTCTTCACTATTTAATTGCTTACTGCAATTCTGAACTTCTGCAATATATTGATAATCAGACACTTGAACGCCTGACCACATTACAAGAGTTGGAGTATTTAACCGGTCACAAGTAGCTGCCGAGCGTCTATCGGGATTCATACCTATATTCACTTTAAACCAGTGTTAGTTTAACACATACTGCTTCGCACTGTTAGAAATTCTGTGTTGGTCACCACAGATTATAATAGCCCAAACGGTACAAATTGATTACCAATTCAGCCCAAATGTAGTACTATCCAGTCCAATAAAAAAACTCGTCTCACCCTATCATTTGGGAGCTAATGTGAAGTTGGCCCCACATATTTTGTGTAGGTCTAACTCCGATTCAAATACAGCCAAAGTCTTGAAACTTGCCACACTGCTAGTCGCCACAAAGTACTACAAATTCCAATGAACGTGCTTTTCAGAAGTGTCATATTAGTAAGATTGGCCCCGACAAAGCAGCAGGAAAATCACTTTTCAATAAATGTAATAGCCCATATCTCAGAAACTGCAATAGGCCAAACGCTAAAATTTGCTGGCCCAATCAGCTCAAACGAAGTTTTATGAAGCCCAATAAAAATCTCGCCTGGATGAACGCTTGGGAGGCTACGTGAAGTTAGCACCTCCAATTTTGTGAAGGTGTAGCTTTGTTTCCAGAATAGTAAACATGATAAAAGTTGCTAGCCCAAGCATCCCAAAGTAAGTACTTTCTGGCCCAATAAAGATCTCGTGTAGCCCTAACATTTGAGGGGCTAACTTCACGCAAGCATTTGTCGTCAAAGTTATAAGTTGTAGAGAGTTGTAGTTTTGTTTATGAAATACGTTTATGTGCTGAACCCATTTCAGAGCAGATATTTACAAATTCTATAAATTATAACAAATTTCCAATTGCATTTGGAAGCATTTCTTGACGAAATATTCCTTCAAATGACTGAAAAGTGTTTAGTAAAAGAATATGTCTTTTAAAGTAACATCTCTATTTACATTATGGCAAGATGTAACATGTTTGCTAACAGTTTTAGGATAATTACTATATTTTTATGCAGTTGTTTTCATTTTATTTACATGTTCTTATTGTTTCCTCGGTTTTCTGTGTATTTTCCTTTCCTTCTATAGTAAATATTTTTGTTGATTGTATAGATACAATATTTTCCTAAGCAACATTAGCGTATGGTTATTGTCCCTATTTGTTGTTATGTAAATATTTCAAATAATTGACTTTAATGTAGGTTCTACTATTGGTATTTTATCTGTAAATGTTTTTTGATATTTTTCTTATAAATATTTTTAAACTAAAACGCACGCCTTTCGGAAGAAAAGAAAAGATCTATACAAAGTTATATTGAAAACCCCTTGTTCTGTCTGGATATGCATTTCAATTGAAGTATAAAATACTAGGTAGACACAAGTATTAACTAGGGCCAAATTCAAATGTTTTTTATCTCACATCGTCCGGTATAGCTAGGATATGTGTCAACTTGTTTTGAATAGCAATCTCTATTGTAAGCTTTATTTTCCATCATTCTAGTAATATACACTATTTTTCGCATACACTTTGAACATTTTCTCCCTAAGAACATAGCGTTCAATATAAGTGACATTATGAAACTGTGGCTAGTGACATACGATACCAACCAATTTCGAGCGATGTATCTGTTTTCACGTAATGATAGGACAACGTGGATTTGAGTATGTAGGAAAAGTAATATAGAATTAATCGTTCCATTGTAAGGGCTGAATTTGAAGAAAAACTGGGAATAGTATTCGTTTTCTTTTAAGTAATGAGCTTATACATTGAGATTAATTCCTCTAACTTCACAGTCTCCTGTGAATTTCTTCAAGTCAGTCTCTCCTTATGGTACAAATTTTGCTACAGGTGACATGACTAAAACCTAATCTGACACAAGTGTTTTCACCCTTTTAAAGAATCAATCTTATAATATGTTTCGGCAATATTATGACATGGACAAGCGTGTTGTGAGTCTTCATGTGTTGAGACGGACATTACGATTCCTCTTTTCCTTCCCGAAACGTTGTGGCACATACCCGCCTCTTTTTAATGAGGAGTTTATACATCATGTTTCATCTTCCAAAAATGGGGAGCTTGTGAGATACTTAACTTTTGACAAATTGAAAAGCCGTCTCCCTCTTATGACAATAAAAATAAGATGACAGAACCTTATTCCAAGAAGGTATTATCTGTCACATGAAAATAATACGTAGTCTTTTTGTGGTTTTATCCCTGAAAGTAGTGTAGCGTATGTGATAATAAGTACATGTAAAAATTTGATTCATTTCATAGATTGTAAAGACCTCAATCTTGAGAATAATATGTATATTACGTGTGCAAACGTAGTTTATACAACACATAAGAAAATAGTGTTAGAAGTAAATAAAGCAAAATAAGTATTACATATTAAGTTCCAAACAGTAGAAATTTAAAGATCACATGAATAATTAAATTTAATAGTAAGAATGCATGTCGGGAATATTTCGCATAGTGACTATTGTTCATATGATTAATGAATAAGGTTGCTAACATATTTGAGATTCAAGAATCGAATTGGTGGTGTGTATTTCATACATTCTAGAAAATTGTGTTTCAGGATTAAGTAAAATATTATTTCAATTTTCATACCTCGCACTCCATTGTAGTCAATTTTAGTATAAACCATTGCTTAATTATCACAAAATTGTTATTATGATTGTAAAATCGCATTTGATACTATCAAGTATAAATATATACATATATCTTTCATTTGTTGATGTAGAAAATTGTGAGTTCCTTCGTGGTTAAGTAGTTAACGTGCGCGCCTTTTTTAATGGAAACTATGATTTCGATCCCCGATGGGAGCTTATGTGGTTGGGATCCCAAGTTAGTGTGCATGACTGAGTTTCACATTGACTTGTTTCTTCCAGGAACGCTAAACTCTCGTCAAGAAACTAACCATCAACTATTTTTAATCGCATAATACAAACATCGGAAACTTAGTATTAAACGAAATGAGTCACGGTCTTTAGAGATCAAGTACAAATAGATTAATACTCAAAGAATCCAGTATTAAGTGCAGGTAATTTGTCATTTTTCTCACTTTTTACTTACTAATAAGGCTCTAGTCAGAACTCAAAGAGGCTACTTAATAATGAGCAACACATTGGAAAGGATCGTCAATTATTAGTTAGTTGAAAGGTACGTTTCATGGCCAATGGCATAGGAATCATTTATTTTACTGCATGTGACTACAAAATTGTTTAGACACTACATCAAACAATAGGTTCGTTTGAACATCTTAAATAATCACTGGATAACGAAAGAACTTCCTGTTTGTTTGTGCCAGATTTGATGGCCGGTAAGCATATTTGTAACATTTAAAATGGATTTCACATTAAAAAATACTTTTTATTTATACTCTATTTATATCGTTACGATTAATTGATTGGTGCGCGCCCAGTAGCAACCTTTTCACTTACAAACATAATCGGTGCCGAAAAGAAAAGGTAAACACTAACAGCTGGTATAAATAATTATACTTATATACAGTTTCCTTGATGATCTTATTTAGAAAGTATAAATATTCAGAATATTTAAGAACTTAATCTCACATGTATAATTCGATGAGAAGTAGGTCTAGGAATTGTGTCTATTACAATGACGCCACTTCCGAGACTGAGGCAGTAGGTGAACATTTTACCCAACAGGGAAGGGACAGTTTTTACTATATTGAAATTTCGCATTATTCATTGCCAAAGTGCCGAATGTTTGGATTTCCCTAAGTTGGTAATTAAAAAACTTCGGTGTCAAAACTTTTGTATAAAACAACGAAACCATACGTTCAGTATTTTGGAAATTTCCACTCCTTAGAGGAAGAATTGTTGTCGATTCAATGTAAAAATAATTTCCCTCTCTTATTTTAGAAATTATTCAATGTATGGGTATTTGATGTTAAGATATAATATTTGGTATGTGACCTCAAATAAAAATAAGCGAAGTTGTATTTCAAAGTTTCTCTTTAAATTCGCTTCTAATTGGGAAAAATGGGGTCGATTCTATCATATTTAAAATTCTTTGTAAAACAACCTTTAATAACGTCTAAAATTGTGAAAATTTGCTTAAGTGTCAGATGTGAAAATTATTATATATACACTTAAATAAAAAATACAACATTTCAGCATCTGGGAACATTTCTGCTCTGAGAAATGTAAGTGTAAAATTTCTTTATATTAAGATTTCCAATTATTTAATTCTGAAAATGCTTAATGCAAGAATTACTTTGTTATAAATGTGAAATTCGTTGTATAAAATCGAAATTGGAAATAAAGGAAACACGTATTTCAAAAATTTAGAAAATTTCGATTGTTGAAAGGAAGCTCACAAAATATGTCGTTACATTGACGAGTGAGGGAGACTCACTCAAAATTCTCTCAATTTAATATATATAATCGTGATACTTGGCGTGAAATCTGCTCCTAATAAGAGAGTAGCCTAGTTAATAAGTAAACACTTCTTTAGTGTGTATGTTAAATGGGAGGCGAAAGTGGAAAGATAATTCAAACATTTTATGCAGAATTTTTATATTACATAAACCACTGAAGTTATGGAGATATAACTCCACATAGAACTCGTCCTTAAAAATAAGCGGACGAGTTCCCCAGCATTTCTCAAAATTAGTTTTTAAGAGTAAAGCAACTATTTCCATTATTTTGTCTTCGATTTCAAAGCAATATTGTCAGTTTCTTTCACGGTACGGCATTGGAAAGATACTTATATTGATTGGAGTCTGGTGTTTCAGGGCACTGTACTATACGGATCCATAGTAAAAGTAATAATAATAATAATAATAATAATAATAATAATAATAATAATAATAATAATAATAATAATAATAGTAATAAGTAGAAGTAGTAGTGGTAGTAGTAGTAGCATCATTGATAGTTATATTACTTATGTAGGATACTTGAAGAAAGTACTTGAAAATACAGTCACCACATTTGGCTCGATCTTCTTCGTTTTGAATCGAATCGAATCGAAACTCGATTCAAGTTAGAGGAAATTTTTCGAGTTGAGTTCTCAAGTCGAGCTCAAAGATGTATGTTTTGAGTCGAGTCTAGTATGAGTGAAAACTCACTCGAACTCGCTTGAGCCCATCCCTACAATTCTTCTTTACCTTCTAGTTTCCAAAGAAGAAAAGACTACAGAAATTATTTTCACATTCTTTGAATTATATCAACACGTGTAGAAATAGTGTGTGCTATGATTATCTAACATAACTTCTAGTTTATTTTAAATTCTTTGTCTGAGTAATTGATGGCAAAGTGTGAGAGCAGAGAACTGCCGTTACATTCACCCGGGTTCGAATCCCGGTGTGGCATTTATCATTTTTCTCGATTGGAAGGTATTTTTTACGTAATTGATATTGTAATTCTGCTATTCCTCAGATGTGATTTTTACTCTCCTCAATGTTTCTGAGTTGTTGTTCCTCTTCTTAAAGAGTTAGTGGAAAAACGATAAAAGTGAGTAAAACTGAGTAAAACGCGTAAAAATAGGAAACAAAGCACTGCGAATGGTTCGATAAATTAATTAACTCAAAAAGCATAATCCACTGCCGTGAAACACCAGATTCCAATCAATATAAGTGTCTGTCCAGTGCCGTGCCGTGAAGAATCAGGGCCCGATGCGAGAGTATATGGCAGTGTATACGTACATATGAGTTGTCAATTCAAAGTTGACTTCTCTGGATTGTTCTTTCTGTATAATACTTTACTATTTTATCATGACTGAAATCAGAAAGTTTCAGCAGTGGAGGTGTAAAAATGTAATTAATGAATTCGCTACAGTTAAGTTTTTCCTTCTGCCAGCACAGTGATGTCTTAGAGTAGTGGCTTAAGCGTTAGTTTCATAATGTTGGGGACGCGAGATCGATTTTGGGTGTGGCAAATTAGTTGATTTTTACAATCAACAAAACTCGAACTTCCGATATATACTAACATGAAAAATATTCAATTTCTCTGGGTCTAAGAGTTGAGACGACCTCCTTCACAGGTTAAATGTCAACAACACAAAATTACATAATCCGTATCAACTTCATTCGTAACCGTCTGGCAACTGGCGTGTTTGGACAAGAATTGATGAATACATAAGGGCTAAACACGTCCTTACTGCTGTAGTATGGGCCAAAACTGAGTTCCAAGGAATTGTTCGTAGCTGTGCACAAATTGCTAATAGTAATCCAGCTTACAATAGGGACCGCTAGTCACGAGAATGATCCTATTTCAGATGTACCCTCACCTATCTACCTAGAAGAACGGCGAAACAAAATGCATTACTTTTATCAAGCTAAACGTAATGATATTATTGCGTTCATATGTAAATCTAAGAAACATCTGACATATTCGATATCTTTTCAGTTCCTATGAATACCTTCGACTATGTTACTTTTTCTTTCCTTCTGTGGTAATAATAATAATAATAATAATAATAATAATAATAATAATAATAATAATAATAATAATAATAATAATAAAGGAATGACATAATTACATCAGTTACATAAACATTAACTTCCCATTTAGAAAACATAATAATTCCAACGACGGGATTTGAACCCAGGTAGCTGCAATGGGAGTTTCCTGCTTTAACAATTTCTTTCAAAAACAAATCACTCCAACCGGAGTATTGTTCGCCACTGACACCTCATGTCCTTTCGACAAATTCCAAACACTACAGGAACACGAACACCGAAATACTGAGGACAGTTAAAATTCCGACCTTGCTCTTCAGAGGAATCGAACCCCTAGTGGATTGCACCTCATGATCAGCAGCCTCATGATCATGTGGCCCCAAATTGCCGCAAATTTCTCATATGAACAGAAGAAAATTAACTAGTAGTTATGGAACCTAAACAATGAACTGTCTATTTCTACGCTTGTTGATGCAATTTGAAGAATATGAAAATAATTGCTGTCGTCTTTTCGACTTTGGAAATTAAAAGTTATGTAAAAGACGAAATGTAATGTAAATCGGGACCATAAGTGCAACCGATGACCAGCGCCGTAACGTATATTTCTTCTGAGGGGATGCCATCATTAATAAGCTTATTTGGGGCCCATAGAAAAAATTGTTCTTCTGATTCTTGGATCCCCCCTTTCCAACTTTATTTTAATCTTCATGGACCTCCCGAAGCCTGTGTGCTCTCCCGCACGGCAAGGTCTGCCTTTCTGTTAGTTATTCCCTGGACCCATTCTATAATAACAAAATTATTAAGGTGACAATATTGATAAATCTCAAAGTCATACGAATAAATATTATTTCTAGAACCCATAATAGTAGACATTTTTACTGAAATGGGTCCAAGACTCATTTTTGCTCTTTTACCTTTTATGTTCTGTTTTGTTTATGTAATGTAGCGACCCTATTTCATGCTTCGTTTCTAATTTCATGTTTTCCGGTATTTATACTTGCTAGAGTAATAATCCTGTCCTAACTTAAAATGAGTTATTCTAAGGAAAGACTTTTGGAGTACATCAAGTTTGTTTACGAAAGTTTTATTAAGGGTGTTAAAAATCAGCTATATGTTCTACGTTTGATACTTACTGTAATTTATATAAAAAAAGTGTAACTACCTGACTGACAAAAGAACGACCGGTAATTAAACAAGTAAGTAACATTTTTCTTGCTTTATTACACATATTCTGTATTGAAACACTAAAGCGTAATGACCGCGAACATTGCTATGAAAGTATCACTACTCAAAAACGCCAGTTTTCAGTAAATAGCACTTGAAAGTGTTGGTAATACATTCACCGTAATGTTATTCGCTAGTGAAACAAGTACTCTCCAACAGCTTCTAGTAAATCTAGAACAATGATTCTGATACTACAAGATAGAGGACAGCTTCACAAATCTGAATATATACAGATTTTAAAAATGACAATTTTTGAGTTGTGGCACAGTTCTAGCAAACGTGCGACTTAGCAAATAATACCTAAATCGTGAATTTGTCTACTTCCTTTATTATAGTACTGTGTATTTCGTATTGACACACATATATATGCAATTTGTTACTACAGGCCATACATTTAATCCTTAAACATTAATAATAATATTAATAATATTATAATAACAATAATAATAATAATAATAATAATAATAATAATAATAATAATAATAATAATAATACAATCAAGAAGAAGAATCTTGCATTCCTGCTTCTACAAACAGTTACGACATCCCTGTATGTAACTATTAGTTGATCTTCACATACGTTTACGATCACATCTGTGTATTTGTAGTCTGGCCTCATCATTAGTATAATTGTAAGATTTTTGTTTTGCTTGTCTCAAAATTAGAAGTTTTTTTCAATGACGTATCGCAGCCAATTAATTCTCTTTAGGCCAAGAAAAAAATTTTTTCACTCGATGTTTCAGATAGAACGTGCACTTACTAGAGATCACAAGTGGCTGGGGTACAAGGATACAACGATATACGAATGCGAATCAAATGTAGACTTCTGCCTGGCTCACGGCTTATATTTAATAGATCATAAAAAGCAACTCTTGTAAGAACTATTTTCTTTTCATTTAGGTAAAAATACACCATTTAATTATGAGTTCTTACAGATTAAAATAGAGCATGCATTGCATATAATTATCAAGTGTTAAGATAGAAGAATATATTTCCAAAATGAGATAGGAAATCACAATAGACACTCTTGTTCCTCCACAATATCCGTTATCACGGATCATGAAAGCGGCAAAAATTTTTGTAAGTGTGGTGCACAGGATTTGATAAATTAATGAAATGATCATGAAGCAACAAGCATTTTCTTTATGTAATTATATGTTTGTGTAACACACTGTTCACAAGGTGGTCATCATTTAATTAAATAATTAGTTTTATCGGACTCTGGAAAAAGAATTAACAATTAAATGGTGACCATTTCTTAAAAATTGTTTCACGGGAAAAACATAGTTTTGTTATTATTATCTTTATCTTTCGATAAGACGAAGAAGTTAGCGGAGGACCGTGCAGCATGGAAGCTTCTCAGCTGCGGCAAGTGACCTGCCAATAAAGGCAGAATATTTGGGTGTCAATATTCACCATGAAGATGTGTTAATGGGGACGGAACTTGTATTTGAATGGTATTGATGGTACCACAATGGATCTGACCGGCACTAACAAGTGTCTTTTTGATATTAATGTCGACCGTTTCCCATTATTTTCATACGCCAATCACTACTACTTCTCTCTAGTTGGGGTAGGTGGTCTAAGCCTATAGCATTTGTTTCCAGAATATAAGTTTTATTAGAAGACAAATTCTGACCGAAGCATATATTCTGACGAAACTGTAGCTCTACTTTTTAATAGTTAATATATGCTTTGGTCAGGATTTGTCTTTTGATTTATACAAGAAGTTCCGAAGCTAGTATGAGAGGTATAGATATAAGTTTTATGTTTTACGGCATTTGTTCCAATTGTTCCAGTCGCCCAAAAGGTTATAATGGACCATACGTATATCCTCTCTATATATATTACGTTTCTAATATAAAATTTTCTATACTTTAAATACTCTTTCATGAATGTATATTAATAATATAACGTTAGTCTGATTATATGATTGTGGAGTTCAATGAAAGATAAAATTACGTATCAGGCAACGTATTGATTTGAAAGTAGACGACAAACAACCTATTGCATAATAAAGCGGGCACATTCTTGTTTCAATACTCAAGCCTTGACATAGATATTGAACATCGATCTCAGACGTCATAAGCACGTTGTTACCACTGCTGTAGATTTCAGATTAGTATAAAGAGAAAATAAGTTTATGCAAGAAAATTTGTTCTTCACATTAAATTGGTGGTAGGAGAACATATCCATTTTCAAATGTTTACAATAAATGAGGAACACTTTATTACGGCTAAACGTTTCTTCTGAACTTTGTGCATAAAGATAAATAGTTCATTAACAGAAGATTTTCAGAGGTTACAGAATCGTTTCACAGGAGTGCAGGTGTATACCCATGGGGGACAAGTTGGGACACAAACCTCCAAATGAGTTTTTGCCTCGCGAAAGGAGTTCGACTAATAGATGCTTATAAGAAAGTGTTCTCTAAAGAAAAGGACGTATGCTTATAATAGAATACATTCAAATGCACACTCTTTCGGCAAGAAAAAGGTATAATGAATATGAGTGGAAATTTTACTATTTCAAAAATTGTCCTTATTTTTTTCCGTTAAGGAGCAATATTTTCGGATACGCTGCAACACGTCTTTACTAATTTTTAATTATTAGTTTATATATCGAATTTCATGTCTTCAGCTTAAGCGAATAAAGCACATTTTCTGCATACAAAATAGAAAAGCTTAATACTGGAAATTATCTCCTCTAGGAGCAGAAATTTTAAAAAGGCTGACACATGTTTCAGATTAATTTCAATCACGAGTTTATATGCTACACTTCTTAAGGGAGCAGACTACTAAAATTTGTTTTCAAAAGCTAACAATTTTTATTTTGCCCTTTTTGCGTAAATGAAAAGCGATAATGAAAGGTAATTTACCACAATAATAGAATTTCATTCTACACCTGAAAATATGAATCAGAATAATAATCAGTGTAGCCATCCATAGAAATGACAGTGTGGCCAAATTTTGAATTACCCAGATTTTTGAAAGTAAGATACTAGAAAAATTAACTCAATGGTAATTGATCACTTATCATGGCATCTGTATTCCTTGTCAACTACTTTTAAATATTATTTGTATTTATTTCGTAATATCTTATTAATTTTCTAAAACCATATGTAACTCTATTATTAGGTAATATCTAATAATATATTCCAATCCATCGCACACAAACCGCAAAATTTCACAACAATTACTGGTAGAGCACCATGCCACTATGAAAGCACTTCGCCCTCGTAATGATCAAGAACCACATTATATTGTACGTCTCCTAGCTACATTTCATGAATCAACCGACGCCTTACTACGAACGGTTCTATCTCTATAAGTAATGACGTTTAACCCTTCCAAACTGTGGATCAAGTTCCTCAAGGAGGCCTTCTACAATGATTTTGCTCTATACTTGCGTGTGACGTGAGATGAGAAACGGCAGGTGACCCCTACTTGTGGACAAAATATCAAGCTGAAACTTTACAGACCACAGACTCAGCTTTAACTTGATGTCCAACTATCACTTAGTCCTCATGCCGCAACATGAAAGAGGACTTGTTAGGTGCATATTCTTTAAGATGTCAGAATTTTGCTACATAGCAAAAGACGAAACAATTTAAAGCTTCACAGTCCTTTCAAACTTGGTTCGAGTACATCCTGTAAAATATTAGATTTGGTTCTGAAGAGAGAACATACGTTGGATAATTTGCGAAACATCCCAGCAAAGAAAATAAAGTATTTAAACATTTAAACCAAATGGAAGATAAGAATTTAAAGTGATCAATATTTATTGCCTTTCTTATTTACAACATTACTTTTACAATACATGATGTTTGAAAAAAGCAAAGGTAATATTTGATGAATATCTAAATAAAGTATTTAAACCAAATGGAAGATAAAAATTTAAATTGATCAATATTTATTTCCTTTCTTATTTACAACATTACTTTTACAATACATGATGTTTGACAAAACAAAGGTAATATATGATGAATATGTAATGCATTAAATCACTTATGAAGTCAATATTAACAGGATAAGTATTACTAGTACCCGTGCCACAATAAACACAAATTGAGCAATATGTGAATTTACTTCCATAATCCATTACTGTTGTTGCATTAGTTTCACAATATATCTTTATTGTTTCCGTCTGTTGGCTACTTTTTGTCATCCTTTGATATCCTAATATTTTTATACTTGGAACTTCGTATTCAATTTCTCATCACTTTTCTCTTCATCCTGGTTCCTAACAGAATAGTTGACCTGCATAGAATACACAAACATCTGTATAGTACTATTAATTTTATTAAATTTAAGTTACAGGCGTAATTTTCAGAAGATATTTTTAAAAATATTGTTTTGGGTATATGCATCGGAACCTTCAAATCATATTGTTTATTTAAAAATATTATTGTTATTTTTGGATGTAAATTTGCTAGTGTTTTTATTTAGTCCCCATGTTCAATATCTTAATTGGACTTTGTTACTACTAAATGCTAGTTCTAGTTTTAACCGTAGTATATTGCACTCTAGTGTAATATACTTAAACTCCACATCAATGCATGTATCTCACTGGTTTTGCATTAATTGAATTACTGTTGCATTACCGAGAATAGAAGAAGTATATAAGTTATTCGTAATTCACTTCTATTAGTCCTTATTTCATAAGTCTTGGGACAATCTATATACAAATCTGATTGTATAGAATATAGTTAACCAGGTTCAAAATAACTAATAGATTGTCACACATATATTTTTATAAATATATCAAAATTAATTCTTACTTTTATGTTGGAATGTTTACCTATTCTCTTGTAAAATTTCGTTACAACATTTGAAATCATGAGTTGATGTTATCTTCACAGATGTGTTTGAACACTAGCGTTTTTCAAACGACGAAATATGTTACGATGTTTTAGAAATATTCTGTCGGAAACTTCTTTTCATGGTTTTCGACACGTTGCGAAGAAAAACAGATCTATTTGGGAAAGGTAAGAAGAACGATTTAATTCGTAACC
This sequence comes from Thermobia domestica, assembly GCF_964235325.1. Taxonomy (NCBI): domain Eukaryota; kingdom Metazoa; phylum Arthropoda; class Insecta; order Zygentoma; family Lepismatidae; genus Thermobia; species Thermobia domestica. Next base: position 377,001,077 of record NC_137454.1, read on the forward strand.
TAATCATTTTTTCCATATATGTATATTCTATAACTTACACATTGGTTAGAAATAATGCTTCACGAAGTTAAATAGTGACAATAGCTACTTTTATATATTGATATAGTGATGTATTGTACATACTGCATTGACACTTATGAAAATTATGTTGCCATCAACTGTTTGAAATACATACTAACATAGTGAATTCCTTCAAGTATAAAGTTACATCAATTTCTATAAACAATATTATTTATGGAACTATCAGAAAAAGATTCTAAAATCTGAATAATTTAATTCCCACGTACATTTGTGTTGGCAAATGCACTAATTACTAATCTCTTGTGTGATCGCAATCCAAATAATGAAGTAATATATTTCGTCTTTCTCATTTTAAAATTTTAATTATCTTTCTGAATGCTAAAGATAAAGCACCTATATTTTACCTGTACATTGAATTAACTAAACGGAGTAAGAATTTCGTGTAAATAGGTAACCGTTTTCCGGTGCTGTCCCCTTCTGTCTCACCAATGAGTATTTTCAAGAGACCTGAACTTACGTGGTTAAGACATTCAAGAACACTTCCAAAATGAGATTGCAGATGTTCCCTAAATTGCCCGCCGTTCTCAATAATGAGATAAACATTAGACACTGAGAGATTCGGATGTCTCGTCTGGAAATCCTCACGGACTTTCAGACGGTAACTCAGACCACAACGCATAAAAACGTCACTCATACATGTAGCAAAAACCCATTAATTAAAATGCCATACGATGGTTCTGACGTAGTAAGTATTTTGTACAATAGGGTAAGATTATGAAAATTTCTTCTTCCAACTAACGTCAGCCATGACAGTTTTTTCTAAAAAGATGTGAGATGTTCCCTGTAAGTTATATTGAAAATAAATCTAATGCAGTCATTTTGCACTTATTGCAAGCGCTTTGATTGATTTTCTGTTATATCAGAATAGACTAAGTCGCAATAGTCGACGTGTTGGAACACCAGTACCTTGACAAGTTGGATCTTCAAAGATATTGGTAAGAAATTTCTTAGTCGATTTAACGTATGTAGGGCACCAAATACTCTCTTACAAACTCCATTTATTTGATCTGACCAGGAGAGATTTTGATTTATTATGACTCCCAAATTTTTGACAGTTGTAGAGAATGGAATAACAGTATTGGACAATTTTATATTTGGGAGCTGATAGATATTAATAGAAGATAGAGTTCTTGAGGAGGTAATTAAGAAGCACTGCGATTTTGTTGAATTTAATTTTAACCCATGAGCCATAGACCAGTCGCTGATTTTGTTTAACTCAGTATTTATTTTCTCAATTGCATTATTAATATCTTGTTGGGGAAAAGAAGCATATAACTGAAAATCATTAGCGTAAATACGGTATTTACAATAGGTGAGAATTTTAGGGAGATCATTAATGTAAAGGGCAAAGAAAAGGGGACCTAGGACGCTACCCTGCGGCACTCCACTGCTGATACAATGCCATGTGGATATGTGATTCTGATTGATCACTACTCTTTGTTTACGTTCGTGAAGGTAAGAATGAGACCATTTAACCACTGATTCAGAAAAATTAAACAATAATGATAATTTCTGAAGTAATATGTCAAAATCAATCGTTTGAAATGCCTTACTATAGTCAAGTACAGTAAGGAGCGTCAGTTGTCTGTTATCAATTGCCCATCTTATATCCTCCATTACGTTTCCTAGTGCAGTGCATGTGGTTTGATTACTTCGAAACCGATATTGAGATGTATCCAATAAATTATTTGTTGTTAAGTATTGCCGAATTTGATCATTTACAATATATTCAAAAACTTTTGAAAGCACAGGATGGACACTGATAGGACGATAGTCTTCAATATTATCAGCGTTGTTCTTTTTTGGAAGTGGGTGGACCTTAGCGAGTTTCAATACTGTGGGAAAAGTACCTGTGACAAGAGATTAATTAAAATGTCAGTGATAGGATTAAGTACATGCGGTAGGATTTTCCTGATCATGGTTATTGAAATGACATCTGTACCAATGGCATTATATTTAATTATTTGGATCGCTTTTAATACATGTGCAGGCTGTACGTGAGAAAACGAGAACAGATAGTTAATTTCCTAAGCTACAATATTATTCATTGTTTGCAGTTTCATGGAGGCTGGTATCATACGGCTTTGACAAAAAAAAAGTGTTCAATTCATCTGGCGTATAGTTAACTGCGTTCTTGACTATGTTTCTCCCAACACCTAATACTTTTAGCCGTTTCCAAAGAACTGCTCCATTATTTTCGAATTCAAATATTTCATAGGCAAAGCGCCGTTTTGTCTTCCTTACTTCTGGAGTGCAACGGTTTTCTAATTTTGTATTGGGATTTATTGTGCTGTCACTGGAATGATCACTATTTTTAACATGTCTCCTGTAAGCTCTATGAGCTTTATCTCTCCACGCCAATACAAAATGTGTCATTCATTGTCCTATCCTGAGCAGATAAACAGATGCAATGCAATATAATATACTTGAAATGTTTACCAGAATCCCTTCTCCATACATACGTACAAGAAAATCGATAGTTCTACTTACCAGAATATTCATCAAAAACAAAACCAAGACGAAACACCGACATAACAGCAAAATAATAGCATGAAGTCATACAGAAAGAACAAAACGTATCCTGCCGACACTGGATTCATAAACAACACAACTACATACACAAGATATTAGACACACGAGGAGAATGATGTAGGCACTGCACAAGAAAAATATATGTAACTTACACATCCCTAGTTTTGCAATATGAAGTGGGGTACAAATACAAATTGAAATAGTTATTGATAGATACGTTAAATACACTGAACTATAAAAATAATTCACGAAACTAGCAACAAACAAAAAAAAATAAGTTGAAAAGAAACATATTGCAAGAAAGTGTTCATAATTATTCACAGAAGCATGCTACCAGATTGCACTTATATGTTGTCCATCTGAGCAAAGCTACTAATATAATGCTTAATATTTCCATGTTTCACTACAATTTGTCCATCGTAAGTGCAAGTGTTCATAAAGCCAAACCGAGCTGATGCTACTTTGTAGAGCTGCAAGTGCTGAGAACACAAGTCTTCAGGAATTGTTATTTTCGTTCCTTTCCGTTTGTTCTTATTTGCAAACATCTCTGCCCCTGGTCTGATAATTGGTGAATTTAACTATGATAGGTCTAAGTTTGCCTGAGGCAAAGGGGACCAACACGATGGCTGCGACACACTTCATTTGGTGTAACTTCCACACCCATTTTTTCCCTGAACAGTGAGATAACCGATTCTGTAGCATCTTAATCTGCCTTGTGTGGTACACCAAAAATGCGTACACTATTCCTTCGTGAATATTGTTCTAGATGAACTACTCTCTCGTGAAGATTGGAAATTTCAATCTACCAGAAAGATGTGTGTTCTTATTCAGTGGATATTTAGAATCATTAAGCTCACCTTATTGAATTTTTTGGATGAGTATGTGGAAAAATGAAACGAAGCAGTTGTTTTTCGTCCTATGCTTTGCCGGCTAATCTAAAGGAGATGATGATGTTGATAAATGAATGAAATTGTGGAACGAAGAAAGTGGATGGGAACGGGAGATCCCCTAGAAAACTCATGTGTACGGTGTTTGTGAACGAAAAATTCACTTGGTTCGGGATGAGATCGAACCAAAGAGTCCATGCTCCATTGGAGAACGCTCTATCACGGAGCCACTGCGGCCCACTATAGAACAGATATACGTCTGTTATCAGTGGGTGCATAAGGACTTTATCAGATTTAGTCGAAGAAATGTATTATCTTAAAAGAGTTTGTTAATAGCTATCAAAATAATCTAATATGGATATTTATGAAAAATTGCTCCCTATATTGATAAAAAGATATGATTCTTCCAAAGGAAATCATTACAAAAAACAGTAACCTAAACATGTTTATCAGCAAGCGTCTCATGAAACGAAAGACATCGCCAAGACGACCAAATTTGAATGCGTAACGAAAATAATATTTAAGGGAAATATGTCTTTACTTGAAGAGTAATGAGTTCCGAAAGGTAATGGACCGATAGTACTACTTATTAGATCAATGTAAGATATTTTCCAACCGAAAATAATATACTTGATAAGATAAAAATAATGTACCGTCATTAGAATCACAAGCGAATTAATTTGTTCATTTGAATTCTTAATTGGAAAAGGTTGGTAGAACTATCATATTTGGCTAGAATGTAAAAAACACATTACATACGATAATACTATATTTGGGTAATATAGTTTTGAGCAATAATGAATTAGCTTACTAAATAACTCAGCTTACAGAGGTTACATCATAATCATGCGTTCTATATTTACGGTTTACAATAAAATATACTTGTTATATAAATGTCGTCAAAAAGTGTATACAGATCAATTTGAATGAAACCTCACTCGATACGCACAACGAACGTATTAAGTGTTTCTCTAACAGAATTAGACGTTTTATGTGATGTTCTTATCTTTATACTCTTATGTTTTATTTTAAAGAATACTTTGGATTGGACTCGTCATAATTGGTATTTCGCTTGCAATCTTTCTTGTTTATGAGGCATGGAAGAAATTTGAAGAACATCCTGTAGTGGTAACTATAGAAAGAAGTTATAATGAATGGACGATCCCTAAGCCAGCAATAACGCTTTGCCCGCCAAATCCGCTTACTCGGAAGTTCAAAAATGTCATAAGACAGTGAGTATTTCAATTTTTCAGTATGTTTTGAACTGTACCAAACGGAATATTGTACAGTAACATCATGATGGATTATGTAGATAGAAGTATATCATAAGGCTAGAATGCGTATTTATGGTCTGTGACTATCAATGAACTATACTACACATATTCTAATACACAGCTACTGTTACTACTTTATCATTACTCATTATTTATCAATGTATAATCATTTTTGTTAATATCAAAATCTCAGAGGGTCGTATATAGATATATACTTTCATTTTCCATTACATTAAATATGTTTGCAGAGAAGTTTTTTTTCGAATCTTGTTGTTCGGCTGATGTTAAGTATTTGCATTTTGTGAAAAATGCGTTAAGTTACATGCGATCTCTTCTGATACTGTATTAACTAGCTTTTGTTTCAGAGTGTTAAATTACGATACAATTCTTAACCATGTAAAATCAATACTAAACCTTTGAGTACAGCATCTATGACTATTAACTGAAATGTAGAAATCAGATGAAAGACACATGTTACACAAAAAAAAAAATGATCCATATAAAAAGTACTTTAATTACTTAATGATTTCACTCTAAGGATATTAACACTGTAATTAGAAGTGCTCACGGATGTTCATAACCATCGGTTGTGTAATTGTTTGTTACAAATTTTAATTCATATCAGAAAACGTATTATTGATATCTACTTCCGTTATATAAAATATATGGTCAAAGGTATAACCAGAATTCGTAGATTTAAACTTCTTTCGGGGGACAAATACATAAGAATTACAATCAACTCATCATAACAATGATGTATTTAAGTAGATATATCGTACCGGTCCTGCTCTGTAGATATAAGTATCGACAGCGCAAGTACATGTAAAATTTAGACACTTTAGATTTTGAAAGATTATTGCGGGTACAAACCAAAGACCACCACATATGTTACCATTCCATCACTGTAGATATAAATGTTGAAATCGAGAGTACCAGTATATTTTAACACTTTCAGTTTTCTTAAATTATTGAAGGCGACGATGATGGCATATTCTTTTGAGATTTAGAGAGTTGCATAAGACTGCATATTGCTATCCATTCATATTTTTGTCTTATGATGATCAGGATTGAAACTGGAAATTGCTTATATCTAACACCTCCATTTGGATGAGAGGTACGGCAGAATTTTATCCTACAGTTGGAACGCTGAATCATTTGTTTAAGAAAATTCTCTCGATAACCCTTACCCCTATTATATTATATAAATAATATTAAAATCGGAAAAACTACCAAATATCAATAAGTATGAGCTTCCAAATGGTATTGTCTGTCATTTCATTTTTTCTTTAGCCACCGAACGAATTGCGTAATGCACTTGATTTTATCCCGAAGCTGAACCGAAAATTGTTGAGTTTTACCTCTTAAGGTTTGAACAGAGGCCTCATGATTAACTTTACTGTTCGTCTCCTATGGAATTTAATATTGTAGCTGGAAGAACCAGAAGCGCTAAACGCTTTTCAAATTCGATGAATAATTGTTTGTTCTCTTTAGATGTTGAGCTGATTGCAAAAATCCACTTTTCCCTATAAGTCATCATTTTTTGTACATCAATAAACGTTCAGATAAGAAGGGTTTATGTGCACCACCTACATTTACTTAGTGTTAAACTTTATTGCGAGTTAGGAAATACCGAACACAACCTAACATAAAATTTAAAACCAACCCATATGATCAACAAATCAATCCCAAAATGTAAGGTTTTATGCAGTCAAACATTGTCGCTGAATCCTTGGAACTAGTGTTTATGTTGGTGTCGAATGGAATACATTGTTGCATATTCATATATCTACCCAAATGTGTTTCACAAGGAAAATCTAACACTATAACATTTTGAACTTCCATGTATGCTGTCCAATCACTTGTTAATAATCGTAATTAGTCCAGTACGAATTAAACCTTGTCTATTGACTAATCCTGTTTTATTTCGAGTTTTGTGTATATAAATTAGAACTATTTCGTGTGAGTGCAAGCACATATTTATCCACTTAGGCGTGCTATACTCTACGAGATCAGTCCTAGGAAATATCTTAGGATTTATCTTCGGAAAAATGTTATGGCATATCTTCTAGGAAATCCTACGCTTTTTGTGCCTTACACTTGAGGAATTTTCCTGTCTGACCGAATGAAGTGTATCAACATTGTAAAATACTTATATTTAATAAAACTTCAAAATTGATGAATTATTGTGCTAACTACACTCCACATCTTACTGATATTAATACCAGCGTTGCGTTGTTAAAATGGATACCTCTAAAAAAAGAAAAAAGCATAAAAGTCAGAAGGGTGCTGGTATACTTTTAGCGAACCACATTTTAGATCATTTAGAAGTAAAATTTAATACTTTGCATGTAAAGACATATTTATAAGGAATACATTTCTGCAAGCAACATAATTAAATACAATGTAATACACCTGTATTTTATGTTTACAACTGTAGGGTTACTACTGTAAAAAAATCATAAATGTTTTAACGATAGACAAAATAAGTGAGGGACAATGTTTAGCGGAAAGGTTCCAGCTAATTTTTCTAAGAAATGTTACAATTTCTATTCGCATTAGTTTATTTTATGTTGGTTCAGGTTAGTTATGGTTATGTTACGTTAGATTATATTAATATCCAGCACAATTTTCAAAGAGCGATATAATTTCGCTTACTTTTATTAATATTAGGTTAGTTTAAGTTAATTAATTTCATTAGGTTAGACTTGGTTAGGTTAAGTCTAAGCACTTACATCTTCCATTTTTCCTGTAAATATTTTAGGTTTTGCCTACTTCTGGTCCCTTCTGCGAAACATTTACCTAAGTGTGTGCATATGAAAGATGACCCTGATACTATTTTCCACCACCGGTGTATTTCTGCATAGTTTAAAGAAGCTATAATTTATGTTTACAAGTGGAGCGCTACTACCACGATACCATGACAAGTGCTATTCAAATTCGTATCATTGCCAAAACCCACTCGTTTTCACTACATTCACTGCTTCCTTCGCTCGCAACCCCTGGTTGGACCTATGGCCCCTTCTGCCCGGTTACATAGCATTCGTACTTTCCAGGAGCCACGTAGTACAACTTGGTTTGCCTTTTTTTGCCCTATAGTTTCTATACTATGCATTTGGATCTAGTATTTGTACGCAAATTGTAAGAGAATTGTAGTTTATCAACAATTGAGGGGGTGAGTCCGACAGTGGTCTAACCCACATTTTTCTAAAGTGGAGAAAAATCAAGTGAAAGTTAAGCACATGTGCTTTTTGTAAAATATACCAAAAGCAACAAGTGATTGAATGTGTCATACATATTATATATATATATATATATATATATATATTGTATATAAACACATGTGGGTTACACCACTGTTGCGCTCATCCCATCAATTGCTTTTGATGGTCCCCTTGAGGGATTTTATCTATGCTATGTGAGATATTTTCATGTCGGACAACGCAAATCATTTAGGAAACAGTGACAAATTATAACTTTTCAACAATTATTTCGAGTGGTCCCTAGACCTAAAGTAAACCTGGACGATCAGAAGATACCTCATCAGATATGTTTTCAGTTATTTTGTTTCGTCTTTCTCTCACCTGATGTTGCTTAAATCGAAATATTATGAATTTTCTTTCCGAAATAGAGAGTGCTCTAAACAAGAGAGATCTCAAGGGGTCGTTCAGAACACAAGAAATGGCATGCGATCTGATGTCATACACGTTGAGAGTTTGACTCTAGGACAAATTCTAAGAGATTTCCTAGGATCTATCCTATAGTGTATGGCGGGCCTTACTTCACAGCTATAATTTGACGTGGAAAGTAGTTTGTTAAGAGGGGTTCGCCGTGGATCACTTTTAGAATGTTCACCTCTGGTGTTTTTGGTTCCGGGTTCAGTAGCAGCTCCCGCCAAGTGGAATTTGTGATGGACAAACCCCGTGTCAGGGAGTCTTCAGGCAGTTCTCCCGTTTCCTCCCACTTTCTTTATTCCACCATTTCAGTCTTTTCTCTTCATCACTGTCTCCTTTAGTCTAGCCTCCATAATAATGGGACGTAAAACAAAGATTTCATTTTATTTAATTTTGGTTTGTTAATAACGAATGGACTTCTACAGAAACATCAACTGCGAAACTATCTGAATTGTTAATTGTTACAGAGCACGATTGACTTCGGTTAAAGCGTAAGTAAACAGTACAAATTTACAATAGATTTTAATACTAATTTTTAAATTGGTATAAAGAAATTGCTATATACCTACAGTGGATGAGATTATCACAATTTGCCTTTCAGATCACCATAATTTTGTGGTATAACACTACATTGTTAATTGTATTATGAAACAGACAGAGTAATACACAGAAACAATCGATTTTCTTCAATCGCTTTAGCGTTTCAAGAGATAACTGCACAACACTCTGCTGAAATCTGAAATGATAGCATTTACTAGTACTTGCGGTTTCTGTACTACTAACATGGGGCAAAAGCTTCTAAAATAGTAACAAACTGTTGTCTTCAATTGATTAATACAGGAATATGTTTTATCGCCTCTGCTAACACTGCACTGGAAGCGGAAGGATTGAGTCAAATCTTGTTTCAACTTTTATTGCAATAAAACAAATACAGTGACATATACCGAAAAGTGTTTCCTTGCAATTGATTAACTTCCCCAAGAAACCATATCGCCACCTGTAGCATTCTACTGAAGGTAGAAGTGGTTAAAGTTACCAGTATGTCTGGTTTCAATACTGGTCTCTATGAAGCAAGAACGATCAATTATAAACAACAAATCTTTTTTTATATAATTTAGTAAATGTTCCAGAAATTTGATCCATCTTCTGCGTTAACCCTCTATCAAAATTAAGCTTCATAATTCAATCATTTTCGTTTTCAATATTAATCGCAATACAAAGTTAGTAGTTCAGCGAAAATTATGTCTTGGTAATTGATTCAGAGTATCAGCAGAACATGTCCAACAGATTACAAAATACTAGCGATGTAGTAAGTGTTCCACATACACTATCACTTTCAATTCCAGTACTGATTTCCATGAATCAGAAACTATAACAGAAGTTGAGAATAACCATTCTGTTCTTTTTAAGCCAACAGATAGCTATGGTAGACCTTATCAATGGATTTCTTAAATGCTACCAATTTATGGGTTCTGGAACAATATATTGTATCTCAAATTATTGGTGAAACTGAACAACTACTGCACATAAAGATTTACATAAAGAAGTATATGTATAGTAAATCCCGATTGCCGGAAGAAATAAACTGCTTCCAAACATATACAAACCTTACAATTTAGAAATTTTTAATAAATTTTAATTTAAAACTGGCACTAAAATTTTCAATAAAATAGTTTCATTTGAATAGAAATGTGATGCAATATAATGCTTATGAAATACATTCAGTGACCTTGTATTCATTCAGTAAGAACATCCAACAGTGGTTAAAAGAAATACAAGTCTGTTTCATATTGTCTATCTATTTCATATTCATATTAAATCGATGAGCCGACTAGTTGCGCAACTCAAATTCCAGGGGATTCATATTATTTACAGATAACTGCAAAATATTCAGAAAAGTGAACAGTATTGAAGACTCCGAGCTATTTCGAAACTTCATAGAAAATCCTTTATCCTGACAAAACACATAGCTTCTAAAAGTTCATCCTGAAAAGAATAAATCCATAATGTTTGCGCTAAAGAAAAATATTATGCACATTTCGTACAACATAAATGGTTTACACATTACGAGAGTCAATAGTCATAAGGATTTCGAAATTACAGTTGACACAAAACTAACTTTCACAGAATATATAAATATTATCATTAAGCATTGGATGCGTCATCTTGGACTTCCGTATAGATTAACAAAAATATGGATCATCTTACCTTAGCAACTTTCTAGCAGAGTATAATTTCTCCTAAATTCGAATATTGTTCACTTATCTGGACAAGAGAGCTCCTACAAACTTATCCCGACTCAACTCTGTTCCAAACATCTTCATTGCTATAGTATGCTTTCCACGTACTACTTCGCACTCGTGTGATGATAAAACATGAACTGTTACAAACATTATATATTCAACCACATAATACTCTTCATAAATCTAATACATACGTTTTTCATATAGTACGACCTAGACATTCAATAGATCAACATTTTCTGTTCTACAGGCTTCATGAACTAATCAACAAAATGTCACATACACTCATAGATGTATTTAATTCTGAAGTTGAACATAGCGTTGTAGTACGACGTAATTTTAGTGGATAAGAGATAGTGGGCTGTTGCCAACCTTTCTTGTTATAACTTACACTCTGCTACATTGTTATTATTATTATTGAATTATCTTTTACGTATTAGATTTATTAGATAATCCAGTGTAAACAGGCATTCAGCTCCTTCCGCAACGATGTTCATAAATAAATAAAGCATATATAAAAACTAAAAATGTTTCTATATATAGACTCTCCAAAGCTTACGTTACCCTTTTCTCTGAAGGATGTTTGGAAATGTGAATAAGCAGGAACTCACTTTTCTGAAAGAATTCCTTCAAGATGTAGCTTCTCTGAGTGCTGATTCTATCAAAAACATGCTCAACTACGAAAACAACGAAGTGCTATTAAATGTGAATGTGACGGAGCTTCAGACAAAGGTATTGTAACTCAGTTACTTTATCTCTGTGAAATGTTGTATTGTAATGTGTCTATAAAGTTTAATGAGTAATTAAGAATTTGAAACCTGTTAAAAAGAAAACTATCAATAATATCGAAATGCTTTCAGGTTCTTGTTCTGAGTACTATCCTTTTATTACAGATGAACATTTATATTTTAGTACTGACCACGATTCTTAAAAGACTATTATTTATTTAAGCATTACGCAAATAATTTGACTATCCAAAGTAAAATTAAAATATTTTCATAACTATGATATAAAGATGCCAAATTTTATAGAAGAGTTTCTAATAGATTCAAATTATCTTAGAAAACAATTAGTTTGTAGTAAAACTTAGGAATAATGACATGTGGGGACATGTGTAAAAGGACGGCTACTTAAAGTATTAAAATGTCGTTGTTAAAATTGTATGAGAGACTGCAGCCAGTCCAATCAGATTTCTTAAGTACTTTATGACAATTTATATGCTTTGACGCAAGCTATTTTTTTTTTGAGAATTAAAAGAATGGAATGAATGAGAATAAAATTGGGGCTTTAAGAAATTTGGTTGAATAGTATTCATCGAAATTTATGAGCACTCTCAAAAGTAGGAACGCCTGTGTGTCAGCGGCTGTTGTCATGAATCAGATAAATTCGAAAGTGTAGCGATCCTCTTTGCCAATTTTAAATTGCACGTCGCAGATTATTTAGTGTTTGGCAATACATGTATTTGCACTAAGATCTGGTTTCAAGCATTCCATAAGAGTCACACACATTCGATAGGAAAACCTGGTGGTAATACATTTTAATTGTATTTGTTGGAATTTATTGGGTTTAGTAGACCCTGGATGCTGCACTTGTATTTACTGCTGGCTTGACTCGCTAGCCGAGTATGTTATCCATATTTCATTCCACATACCTTGTGAGAAAAAATATCACCATTTTTTTGCCAGTGGATAAAACTGACGATCGACCATCATTCTTTGCTTTCCGGTAAAATATGTCACCATTTTTGACACCTACCGTGCATAGTGTGTGTGATATTCCAACTTATGTGCCATAATTCCACTCAGCATTCTCTCAGGTACTTCTGGAAACTATTTGGCGCATTGAGCTATTGTACGATTGAATCCCACTCTCTTGTTAGCGCGTTCCAACAAATCGTACATAAAAACGGAAGGAATTCTACTACGCTCATCGTCATTTGCATTTGAATGGCCTTTTCAGAGCTCTCTTGACTAATTTCTGTTCTTCTTGGGAGGGGATTTACTAACTTTCGAGGGGGCTTAAGCCCGGGAGCCCCCCTCCAAATTGTTGAATGCCACACAATACCCAATGAGAGTAAGCTTCATTCAGTTCTTTGGTATTCAGAATTCCCATGACATATATACTTCATATTTGGCGGATCTATATTACGGCAGGAACTTTCCCCTACTGCCATTGTCATTTACCAACCTGCTACTTCACTCTGACGATTCTATCTCTTTTGTAAACACAGAATAGTAAGGCAAGTTAAAGGGCATGGTTCACTTCTTCAGTGTTGCGGTCCCCACGTGAAAGAAATACTTTTGAATTTTGCTTCTCGTGTGTCTTCTTTTACGTTAAAGAAGGGAAGTGTAAATATATGGGCCAATTAAGTAATTATACAAGTGTGTTTCACACTAGGCTTGTAAGACCAATGAATTTCTATTCGTGAATTAACAATACCAAAAAGATAGGTTAGTCGCAGTGTTGTATCGGATATACCAACAAGGCTGACTATATATTCACTAGGCAACACGGTTAGGAAACTGAATTCGGGTCAGAGCATTTCAGTTATTTCCACTAAAGATAGATTCTAGTTGTCCCCTTAGTATCGATACGGGTTAAAGATACATATATAGTTGAGTCGTTTAAACATTAATTTAAATACGCTGAAAGAGAAAACGAACTAAATATTTTGATGCATTAAAATATAATTTAAGCTTTCATATTATATATCATTGGTTTAAATTCAAAAGAATATCTAAAATGTAGATTCGTAATTAATATTACAACACTTAAAATTCATTACTCATTCACTTTACTTAAATTTCAAATTAGAATATATATTGGTTCATAAATTTGCCTAGTTTTGACATGATAATCCACTTTTTATATTATTCCCAATAATTAGGCTTTGTTCTATTGCCACGGACGACCTGTTGGTTACAGGTTTATTCGTCACACTTGTTACACTATCACTGACAACAGAAATAACCTCTTAGTTATTTTCGTGGAGTGTATTTTTTTTCAGACCAACAATTGTCCTTGGCGTTCAATTATATGTTATCACGCGTTTCTTCGTTTTTAGAATTGATTTGTCGTTAACGTTTCACGTGTACTTTATGGTTTCTTTCGGAAGAGACGGATTCATTGGCCTAACGCTCTACATCATTGCGTATTTTAAACAATTCTTTTTGCAATATCTTGACTGTGAATATATATAATTTAAGGTAAATTACATATTGTACTCTCCGTTTGTTGCGCTGGTCATTTGTCGTACCGACACTACTCGAATCATAATGGTCCTATGTTGTTTTATGTTCTCGTGATTTAGTCAGACTAACCTGCTTCATTCGCCCGTTTCGTTGTGCTCTTGCTCAAAAGGGAAAATACCTGTTTTGATGAAAACGCAACCAACTGATACAATATAGAGGTTTTATTATTATTTTATACATTGGAAAGCAGTGTGGGGAGCTTTTCCTTTCTTTTTGACCAAATAAGGACAAGTGAAAACGTTCCCAGCGATTTCCAAGGTTATTTATTTATTTATTTATCTTAATATTTATTTAACAATCACCAGATACAACTCAAAAGCCATTTTACACTGGATATACAGCAACAACAATAACAATGGAAAGGATTTGGGAAGGTATCGGCCAGGGGCCTCTTTAGTAGGTACCATCCCGGCATTTGTCTGGTAGAAGTGAGGGAAACGTAGGAAGACCTTAGTCAGGATCATCGGCAGCTGGAATCAAACCCACGACCTTCCGAATGCGAAGCTAACGCTCTACCACTTGAGCAACTTCGCTCGGTTTTGTTAACAAACCAGTATATATGTATGTATATTTGTGGAGAGAGGATTTAATAGAACGATAGCTTATTTTTAAAAAAGTACATACGTTGCACTAATTTCTTATGGAACTGCCAATACTCTTGTAAGTAGTGTACAAATTGTTCTTGAAATAAATTAAATATACTTATTGTTCAAATTGTATGTTGTCACAAGTGGTACTTGTGAAAATGCATATGCTTCATCTTTTAATTTTTAGCAGTTAACTAATCATATCAGCGTGTGTCAGGCACCTTATATTCATGTGCATTTTTGAGTGTCTAGTAAACTTCAAAATGGCCAAAATTTATCTAAGATGGAAAATGTTAGATAATGAAACTAATATTAATTAAAATAAAGTGGGAATACATATATTTCCACTGGAGAAAAGATTATTTTGTTTTAAGATTCAGAATAACATTCATTCTATTATTCATTAAAAATAAGAGAACAATGTTCTGGTAAGAATAGCGAGCTTGACTCGAAATATAACTGGTAAGAAAGGTAAATAAAGCAATTTATTTTGTCGCTAAAAGAAGATCTAGCAGAGTTTTCGTGTGAGGAAAATGTTGGATTACTTTACAATTCTATATAGTTACGATCGGAAGTTATTTGTATCCTAATAGTGATCATCTCTCTGTAAGTACGAAGAAACATTGATTCCGAACATAAAATGATAATGTAGTTTTACAGGTTAAAATATTGCATAAATAAAAGTATCGGGTGGCGCACAAAAAACCGACCTGCAAAGGACACTCAAACTGCAAACTCTCCCTTGTTGCGACAGCATTTTTATCGTCTATTGTTGCGATAATGTTTGCGCAGTGTATTGGCAGTTTTCAGTACAAAAGCCTTGAAGAATTTTTTTAAGATGTAAAAAGTAAATTTCAGCGATATAAATTCTCTACAAGAAAGAATTGCATTAATGAAGACGTATGAGTCTACTAGTTTATATGAGAAACACAGACCATTATTCAAGGAAGTTTTCTGTCGTTTCCGTACTGGCAAACCGCTGTATACAGAATTTTCTGAAGAAGTGGCGTAGTATAGGTTCACCGTTTAACCAAAAAAGAAAAAGAAATCGAGCTCTGTTTGGTCAAGCAGCTACTTCGATCACGAATATTCAAGCACGAATGATCCAGAGTCCAAAGATGTCGACACCAAAATTGTAGCAAGAAGTGAACATTTTGTGTAGGTCTTGTCAATGTGTCTTAAAAGGTCTACGGAAGAAGTCGTAGATGTGAAGTGAAATCTATCCAAGAGACAAGCAAAAACAAGTCAATTAATGCACTTGTTTACTCCAAATGGTTCAAAAGGGAATGTTAGACCCAATGCTGTATTTTATGAGTGATGCAGCCTGATTTCATCTGACAGGGCATGTAAACACATAAAACAGCAGAAACTGGTCAACAACCAATCCACATAAGATTCATGGGGAATCTTATAACGATCATAAAGTAGGAGTCTGGTGTGCTGTGTCATTAAATCAGATTGTGGATCCCAAGTGTTTTGAAACAACAGTAAACAGTGATATGTATATGCAAATATTTGAAGAATTATAAGGGAAGCTGACGCCCGGTAAACATTTATATGCCTTCTTTTAATAGGATGGGACAACCTGTCACACTTCACGCGAGTTGCGACAACGATTTCATGAAAGACTCTCAGAAGAAAGGACTGTCAGCAAAGAGTCGTGGCCACCGCGTTCGACGAACCTGACTACTTTCGAATTTTATCTGTGGAGTAATCTAAAGTGAAAAATGCACGAAAATAATCCAAGAGTTGAAGGATAATATTCGCAATGAGAGTTTGGGAATTGATGTTCAGATTTGCAAAGTGTATAATATGTTAGTGGGCGCACAAAAATGCTTTGAAACACAAGGTTGTCATTTTCAGCATATACTGTAAAAGACAAAACAAGACCAGAAGATTACATCAGGAAATAAATTAAGTAAGAAGTGAAAGTAAGTGTATTTCACTAACCAAACCTTTCCGCTTTATACGTATTCTTGTATATTAACGTGGCATGCCGGGCCGGTTTTTCGTGCGCCACTCCGCATTAGTAACCTTAACCTAAAGAAACTTATAAACGGATTAAATGAAATATGAACTAGAATACAACAAATATGATTGTGTAATTATTTGTTCTTCAGGTAATTATTGTCATATTTCATTACGATATGTTATTAGGATCACTACAGGTGCAACTTTTAATATAGTAATATTCATATCTATATGTCCTATCATATAGAAAAAAGTTGCTCAATACCAGTGGTTCCAAAATTAACCTTATATGTTTATATCTTCACAAGAATGTTTAAGCTTGTCCGCCTCTTACTGCACATTACAGCTATTCGAGGATAAGCGATCTTTGATTTTCCACATTTGA
Source organism: Thermobia domestica (assembly GCF_964235325.1). NCBI lineage: Eukaryota > Metazoa > Arthropoda > Insecta > Zygentoma > Lepismatidae > Thermobia > Thermobia domestica. Next base: position 377,017,959 of record NC_137454.1, read on the forward strand.
ATATATAATTAGAAAAATTATTCGGTGGGAGCATTTGAATTGAACACATTCATCCGCAACTTTAAAAGGAAGGATGACTTTCACAGAATCTATTGGTATCCCATTTATACTGTCGAAGCAAATAATTATAATTCTTGAGTACTATAGGTTACCTATTGCTCCTTATTTAGCACCATATTATTCCGAATATTTACTTATATCGAAAGAAATTGAAACTACAAGAAATAAATATATATTTTAGTAATCTTCTTTATAGTCATTACAATTGTTTTTTTTTTCATTTTCTTTAAACACTAATACTTTAAATTATATTTAAATTTGGTTGTCTAAAAGGCATTGTAACTTTGTCGCACGAGACGGTTAGTATCATATATCTTAGTGTATACGATTCGGAGTAGATACCGCATTAAGTCATTTGGCAGCTCACAGCGATAGCTAGCAGAAGTGTATAGTAAATAAGCAGAACTTCGGAATTTCTATAAATAAATTTAAATTTTTACGTCTCTATCGATGATATGAAAAATTGTTACACTCAAATAAAGATTACCATTTTGACTTAATGCACTTATTTTAATTACGATATATAAACTTTCTTCAGTATATACCAAAATATGAATGAAATAATTTACATCTGAAGCGTTGAAAAGGTCCGATATGTTGACATAAATTTCAACCGTAAGTTAGCGTACTCTAAACAAGGGAATTATAAAAAATTAAGTTATTTAGTTCAAAAGCTATTTAATCACACAATAATTGCTGGTGATGTTTCACAGCTTTCAACATTTGATTTCCGTTTCAAGCGAAAGGAGCATTAAGAAACACACACGTTTAAGGCAAATTAAATTATAGCTCAATTAATGATATGAAAGAAAAAGAGCAGGAATACTTACTTTATTTGTAAGTCTGTAGTGATTTAGGTTTTATTGTGATATGAAATAGAACTCTATTCAATTGATAATATATTTGAAATACGTTAGCCCAATTCTAACAATTAATATCTATTGTCAGAAAGAAAGGAAGCATGCCTCAATGTAACAATCATAAAAATAAAAAAAATCCATTCAAAATTTACAGTAATGCAAACTGTGGAATTAGTGAGTGACTGAAAAATGATAATTGCAGGATTTCTTCAGGGACATTCTCGAAGTTTACTTTTAGTTTACTTGCGAAGTCTGAAGTAGTAATCAAGTAAATGTGATTAAGGTATTGCATTCAAATTTGACTTTTAGTTCTCAATAATTATAAGTCAATAATTACAACTAATAATGCAGGTAGTAAGTACACCATTTTTAGAAGACAATATTTGGAGGAAGAACACCTACCACTATTTTGCATGATAATAAGTGGGACTAGAAGAAAATTATAAAATGTGCTTTACTGATAATAAGGCAATTTATGTTTGTATCAAGTCTACTAACTAACTCACTCAATGGTGTATGGAACATGGAGGTTCAATGCCGCGCTCACAAAAGCTCTCTACTGACTTCTATCCTTAGCTAACTGCATCCAGTTTCTACTTTTATTCCAATCCCTGCGAGATCCATCTGAATGCTGTCTCCCCATCTGCGTCTAGGTTTTTCTAATGGTCGTTTTCCGATTGGTCTTCCTGTCAAGAGTTTGAAAGCGTTTCTACTTTCTTCCATTCTAGCTACATGACCCGCCCACCTAAGCCTCCTAGACTTCACGACCCTAACAATGTTGGGTAAACCATATAAATTATGTAGTTCCTCGTTATGCAGTTTCCGCCATTCCCCATTCCCTTTCCTCTTGGGTCCGAATATTCGTCTCACGATATTCTTCCCAAATACTTTCAGTGTAATTTCTTACCAAGCGACCATGTTTCGCAACTATACAAAAAACAGGCATGATTATCGTTTTGTATATTTTGAGCTTCTGATTTCTCGACAGAATTCGCGACGACAAGAGATTTTGAGCCGAATAGTAACACGAATTCCCTGCTTTTAGTCAACATTTAATTTCTTCGTGAATAAGATTTTCCTCTCTTAATATTGATCCTAGATATATGAAACTATCCACTTTATCAAAAGCATTATTTAATATTTAACGCTCCATAATTTGCTTTATTACGATCACGCCGCACTTCCATGTATTTAATTTTCTCTGCATTTACTTCTAAACCTATAACCTAGCAAGCGTTTTATAAGATCTCTGCATTTCTTTTCATTGTTCTCCTACCATCCCCTATGAAATTTACATCATCAGCATATGCCATAACCTGGTGAATACCGTTCATCTCTAGGTTGCTATACGTGATTTGTCTGATAGAGTATTCCAGAACAAAATTAAATAATAATGGTGACAATGCATGTCCTTGTTTCAGGTCATTTTCGACGTGTAAGCTCGTGGACAAAAATTTGGGAATTTACTTTAGGATTCATTTAAACAGTTCCTAATTAATCTAATTAGCTTTGTCGGTATTCCAAGTTCTGTAAGAACGTTGTATAATGTTTCTCTCCTAACCCACTCGTACGCCTTTCTAAAATCAATAAATAGTTGATGTACCGGTGTATTGTACGAGGCGTATTCCCACTGTTAGCGAGAATTTGGCGAATAATAAATATTTGGTCGATAGTTCATCGATTGTCTAAATCCGCACTGAAAATCTTCAGCAATTTCATCTGCGTATCGAGTCAATCGTGCTAAGAGAGTGTTGACAGAAGAGAAACTCCTCGATAATTATTACAGTCAGTTTTGTCGCCTTTCTTTTGAATTGGAACAATAATTGATTCTTTCCACTGTTGTGGCAATTCTTCCTTGTTCCAGATAACAGGAATGAGTTTGTGTATCTAGTTCCACAATTTTTCGCCTCCAGCTAAAATTACATCAGTTGGAATTTCATCTGCACCCGGAGATTTGTGTTTCTGTAATTTCTTTATAGCAGTTTCTACTTCTGTTCGTTTGGCTTCTGGAATATACGGTTGTGCGGTTTGTATCCCCTTTTCTGCACGCACACTAGTTTTTGGTTGCATGTTATGCGAATCATCAAAGATTTAAGATGCTATCCGTACGAGTGTCAGTAAGAACTGAACGGTCAGGTTTCTTTAATATACAAGCGCAAGGTTTATTTTTACCATTATCTTCAAGTTCCCTAATTTTATCTTCCAAAAAATCGCGTTTGTTGTTCTAAACGTTTTGGAAGTTTCCCGCCTGATATCTGCGAAATTTTGTGTAGTTATTTCATTCGGATTTTGTAGCCAGCGTAATTTTGCCTGTTAGTTTAATGCAGTTCTGGTTGAACCATTGTTTGCACCTATGTATTTCCACGTCTCCCAATTTGTCTTTTGCTGAAATTTTAATGCTATCCGTAATTTCAATCCAGGTATCATCAACGATTTTGCTCTCCGAATCTTCTAAAGCCAAGAATCTATTCGAAACTTCAATCTGGTATTCCTCTCTTAACTTGCTTTCTTCTAATTTCTTTAATTTGAATCTCTCCGTTTTCGGACTATGAGTATTACATTTATTCAACGATAATCTCTCGCGTACTACCGCATCTACCCGATAGTGGTCAGTGTCAGAATCAGCCCTTCTTAATGACCGGACATCAATTATGCTAGATTGACTTCTTCTATCTACGAAAACGTGATCAATTTGATTATGTTTTTTTCCGTCTGGTGATGCATTAATTTATCAAGTGTACTAATTTATAGAATTCACATGTTTGATATAAATAAATTATTAATATATCATATGAAACATATTATATCCAGATTTAAAATTAGGTATTTATAATACTTTTACGATGTTTATATTGCTTAATATATACGGGCTAAGTGCTTTTACATTCATTACCGCTACGATCATTATGCACAAACGTAAAATACTGACAATTACAGCATATATTAGTTTTGTAGTCACTTATTATACTTTTTGAATTATATTATCGTTTTGATAGATTTTTAGTTATTCGTAGAGTTTTTGATTCGTGTGTTGGTCCTCCAATTGAAATGGGCTTACTTGTCGCTTACAATGTATTCATTAATTTGAAGATCAACTCCACAACTTAATTTTATAAACTGAATATTCATTTCTGGACATAGAGAGTGTAACTGTTGACGCTAGGAAATAGAGTTTCAAGTAAAAAAACATGGAACCATGTGTCATGTTCTTCAAATTGAACTCAGTATGAGTGAGAGAGACTAAACGTATGGCAATTGAACTGAAATATTTGCTGAAAGTACGGGCATAATGCCGCCAGAGACAGAAAGGTAACAAAATGTATTTTTTGTCTTAAGGAGGAAAATTTTGACATTAATGATTCCAAATTCAGAAAGACTTTCGGAGTTTTACGAAAACGGTTTTAACATATTGGCTCACAACTATCCACTTCACTGTGTCCAAGGACTCGCAAATGTTATTAACCGTAATCATACCACCATCATGAGACATTTGGAAGCAATGAGAAAGATTTAAGTTTCGGGTTTATGGATAATGATGCCCTAACCCAAAACACAACTATCTAAATATCAACAGGATGCCATATCTGCATCATTGTATATTTCGTCACTGGATAGCTTGCGTTTAACGTCGAATGCCTCTTTCGAATGTCCCTGAAGAGGATTACAAAAGGAATACTTATACTAACATAAAGAAACAAATGGAATGGTTGAACCTGAATAGAATCCAAGAATCGTATAACGGTCGTCGCGTACCCACAAAGAATAATACTTTGTTCTTAAATGTTCAATTTTCAATTCTTTGATACTCCATTTTATAGCGTTCATGTGTCCACTTACTCACTTCATGTGTCCACTAAAGCATAATAATTGAACTTCCAGACCAAAGTGAATATAGGGTAATAAACTCATAGCAACCGGAGTACCAAGAAGCGAAAGGAAAGCTCCACGGATGTATATGCGAACGTAGTACTTTAATGTATGTGCAAAAAATAAAATAGAATGTTTCAAATACTGTAAGTGAATAAAATTAGTTTCATTATGTTCCATGTTAATAAAATTAGAATACATTGAATTTTAAGACCATTGTAAAAATAGTCGTTTCACGAAGGACATCGAAAACGCAAAATTTCATAAATGAAACATCATTTGCCAACTTCAAATTTCGTTTTCTCATTATTTAGCTTAAAATAATGCCAATTTGTTACGAAACTATTTAAAGCAATTCATACATTTTGTTCAACAGTTGTCTTTAATTTAAAAAGAAAATGATCATCAAATTTCTTAACCCAATACGAACTATGATAGTCTACTATAATAATAAATGGCGTAAAAGGCATTCAGAAAGTGAGTCATATCATTGTTCCCAATTTCTCTGCATATAGCTTAAGAAGCAAATTTTCCATTTTGTATTCCGTTCTTGTTAAGTACTCCATTAATGAGAATGAAACATATGTCATCAAGCAAAAATCTACTGTGTAATTATAATTATATTACTACCAACATGAAAAATATGAATTCTATTTGTTGTATATATATATATATATTTAGATCAGTATCTGTATCTGTATTTGTGTGTGTATATGTGTAAAACAATTTCTTAAATGGACATCATGCATTTTAACTGTAAGTAAGGAATAAAAACATTCTATTTATAGGGAGGTTCCTGGTTCAAATTCCTGACACTATATATATATATATATATATATATATATATATATATATATATATATATACTAATGCTTTCTAAAAATCTTTAAAAAATACCGTGTATTGAATATGTTGCAACATCAATCATCAAATTACATCAATCAGTGTTATTGCAAGAAGCAGACAGTCCAGAGGATAAGGCTAGACTTCTCGCTTCCTCATCAGCAATTTCACGTGCTTGTCTACAGGTATTACCTTCACACACCCTAGGACTGCACCTTCCAAACGAAAGTTTTCGAATTGCAGTTGCACTTCGCCTAGGAGTAGACATCTGTGAATCACACAACTGCTCTAAATGTGGTGCATCAGTCAAGCAGAATGGTCTACACAGTCTGTCTTGTATAAGTAGATCAGGAAGACATGTGAGGCATTCGAACGTGAATGACATTATCTGGAGAGCACTCACATCGGCGGAAGTTCCTCTGTTTGTGAACCTGTGGTGTGTAACAGATCTGTTGGCAAAAGACCAGATGGCATGACGCTGGTACCATGGAAGAGGGGAAGGATTCTTCTCTGGGATTTCGCCTGCTCTGACACTTTCGCGTCATCTAATCTCACTCTTTCTTCATCTTGAGAAGGAGCTATTGCAGCCCGCAGACAATGCGAGAAAAGAAGGAAATATAAAGATCTGCTGAATAGATACATGTTCGTGCCCGTAGTCATTGAATTGAGCCGCATTTGGGGCCTCGAAGGGCTCAATTTCATTAAAGAAGTAGGCCAATGTATAACACACCTTACTGGTGACAAGCGGGCTACTACTTTTCTGATACAACGTATCAGCGTGGCGGTTGAGCGAGGAATTGTGGCTTCCATTTTAGGTACATTACCTCCTGGAAAATTATTAGAAGAAGTTTTTCTTTTATAACTAACTGTTCAGAATTTGCTGTTTATCATTCTGTAAAAAATGTCAAATATGTTCCAATTTATAGATTAAAAATATTCTATTTAAATTGTAATTTATATGAATACAGTGAAATTATGTCATTTCGGTTAATAAATTATTTCATTAACTAAAAAATGTTGCAACTTAACATATACGCTTTTATACTTATTTTTCTGTTCACGTACTATCCAAAAATATTATTTAAATAAAATGAAATGTTTGAGTTTCACGTCCAACGGTTATGCTGACAAGGAAAAAGAAGACGTCGTTGATGAAAAATGGTTTGAAATCGTTGAACGAAGAAAGTGGGAGGAAACGGGAGAACCTCAAAGAAACTCAAGCATTGTCCCTTGAAAGTCTTAAATATTGTTATATATTTCATTTTATGAAGTTGTTTGTGTCTAGGTTTTGTACGATTACAGGTAATGGTTTCAAATGTTTCGGTAACAAAGCTATACTTATACTCTCTTTCAGATCCGAGCAACTCCAAAATGGACAGTTCTCGATTTAACGGAGAATAAAGATGTATCAAATATTGCACAAGCAAAAGTGATAGAAGGACATTTTGTATACAGCCCCCATGGAGCTTGCATGGGGTATTATTCTGCATTGCCTTTCCTTGCAAGGTACAAGTAAATTCTATTTATTCTTGCATTTCTAATCGCAACTTATACATCAACTTTATTACATATCTGGATTTACATGTGATTTATTTAAGTTTTTGCCCATGTTTATAACTGCAGATGTGAATAGAACTCTGGTAAATAGTTACATGTGTTATTGGACATAAATAATTACATGTGTTATTGGACATAAATAATTACATGTGTTATTGGACAGTCTTCAAATATATTAGCTAAATTAATTTCCTAGATAAAATTGCAAATACTTTAAGGGAGCAATAAACGGTTATCTTATAATATTTCTTATACCTGAACCTATATTATTATACTTGAATTAAAACCTAATAATGAAGCACATATTAACGTATATTAACCAGACTCGTCTGGATAGGAAGCACTAAGATAATAAATTTTTGTGTTCGAATCTCATGTATGTGCCTCTATTGTTAGTTAAGCGATTTTCTTACGTTAACACCACATTTCGAGTTATAGTAAGCATTTACTGCAAGGATATATAAGATAAGTCTATATACTAATTTTTATCCAATACTGTAAGAAAAAATCCGAAATCATGCTCTGCATAACGTCTATTTGGGAAAATTATAAATAATAAACTGTTCAGAACCGATAATTAATTTTAATGATTTTGTTTTTCCAATCATGATGCATCTTTAATAGTTCTACCTTAAGCTCCAATAGTCATATGATTATCTTCTTAAACGTAAACTAAAATTTAACAAAAGAATTCCCGAATAAATACAGCTTTGCTACAATATTAAAAATAATATATCAAAATTTGTATTCTAACTTACTAACATTAAGATCAGAAAAATATATCTTAAACTTTAAATAATTTTCTAAATCATTTCATTTGAAAATTCTATAGTTTATTAATTTTATGAGTCATAATACAGCTTAAACAAATAATCAAGACTTTCGGGAAAATACCATGCAATTTAATCGTCTGAGGTTTAATTCAGGAAATGCTATATTTCAGGTAAATAATTAGCAATAAGCATATATTCACATTGAAATTACATCCTAAAATATCATAATATAAGCTACGTTGTTATAAAAGTTATAGATGAATTATCTGGATATGCGTAAATAATTATTATTAATTATACCAAATATATGGAAACTAAAATTAGTTGCTACAAAACTTGATAATAAAAACTATCTAGTAAAGTAAAAAGTCATATTTGGAACCTATTGTTAAAATAGACAATGTAAAATCAATACATTAATATATCTCGTATTGTAAATATACAAGTTTCAACTCGCGATAGATATTAAATTTCTTACAGTCTTAAAATTTTATGTTTTTCTTCTTCAGTATATTTAGCTGACACTAATGAAAGAATAACCTTCTCTTTGACCATTTACAAAACTAATTGTTTTTGCTGGCATAACTATAGCAGTTTATTGATTAAATATCAGAAAGTCCCGAATTTGCAATTACTGTATATTGTTTGATAAAACGTATAAATTTTGTTACGGATCCTATTTGAATTGATTATTAACAATAATACCAGTCTTCGTATCTCAACGTAACGAACCACCATATTTAGGAACATTTCTGCGACTGTTAAAGTCGCAAATGAAAGCACAACTATTTAACTACATTTCGCTACATATTGTATCGTGGCGGATATTAGTCTCATCAGATAAAGGAGACTACATTGAAACAAATGCAGAGTGTGAGTATTAAATATGTCTATCTTCTTGTATAGAAGAAACAAACTTGTGAACCAAAGGTTAAAAACAGCACACGTTATTATTACAAACTTTGCCGAAGATAAATTTATATCATCATAAAAAAAGTACGAAAGATTTTTTGAAACAAAAAATTACATACAACATTGCAACGGAGGCAAAGAAACCAAATGTAACCAGAAGAAAGACGAATCATTACAGCGTAGTATCGTGGTTCAGTGATCAAGCCGCTTGGCCAGTAATCTCGAGGTTTTGGATCAAATCCACGACCGGCATTTTTACCTTAAGAATTTTGGTGGCAATTGATCGGCGATGACACACGTTGTATTATATTTGGATATGTGAATACTCGGATGTTTCAATACTTCAACTATCATATCTTCAGGAAATATAATGATTAAAATTATTATTTTCTCGTAGAAGATTAAAAATTAGAATACAAGCAGAAACGTGACATTACTGTTAGGAGTATGAGGCTTAGTGTATGGAATGAGGCTTGAGTAATACGTTAGGGTCAAAAGTATTTTAGTATTAGAACTGTACTAGTAAAAGCGAGAGAGAGAAGAAGACCTGAGAATGGTTGCTATGTAGTTATGAAGATATCAAGTTAGTTCTTTATGGTATTTAGAGAGATATCAGGTTAGTTGTTGTTTCGGAGCTTGTTGCAGAATAATGTTGTAAAGTGATAAACAGAGTTAGGTGAGAGAAAAGAGATATAATTATTCAAGCGATGTGATGGTATTCAGAGAATATGCTATTGTAGAAGTGTGAAATAAAGAGTATTGTGAAAAACACATATTATTGTATATGAGCAGTGAACAGGAAGGTCAGAAGCTTTAAAGAAGTTTATAGAGTACTATTTTAGGCAAGAGTTTACCTTAACAGATTCTATTAGAAACAACCCAACAGATTGGCGCAGTCTAAAAAAGAAGTCTACGCTTCCAATTGAGACAATGGCGCAATATTATGGAAATGAAACTACGTATAAGGATACGCTGAAACATATGAAAAAAACGAGTGAAAAAGAACTTAATCTGTGGATTCTGGAGGAATTCAGTAAACGTGATTTTGTAATTTGTAAATTACAAGAAGAAATTTGAAGCTAAAATCTATGCAAAATCAGGATAGATATACATCATTTGGATTAAATTCTCCCAGAAGGATAAACAAAAGAGTTAGATATTCATCATCATACGACTCTACGTGTCCGAACAAGGAAAGACAAACTAGATGTAATAAATGTAAGAAATCCCATATAAGAGGAAAGTGTCCAGCAAGCGTTGTTTTAAATGCACTGGCTTACACCATTTTGCAGGCTATACAATCGATTTACATTACCAATGTGACCGGCATTACTGGTTAGCTTACGCCAACATGGACATTCCATTGCAATCTCCTTTAACATGCCATCAGGGAGACAACCGTATGCCCTGTAGCCACTCAACTATATATATCGAATGTATAAAATATAGATAAACAGAGCCCTTCCACAAAGTCACCTTGAATCATGGGATTCATCTACCGAGTCGGAATCAGACGAATCCTCCCAGGGATTACAATCATTGTTTTCAGAAGCCGTTCTGCATGATAATAGATTTTAATTTTCTCCAACGCCCGTCGTTGCTGGCCGCCTGGGCCAATTAATACTAGTGAGTCCACTCCAGTTGGTAATTCCTCCGCCTGGTTCCCAGATAGTAACCGCCAGGATCAATCTAACTATGAGGATGATAGTCTTCAGCCTGCTGACACCTCACCTACGCTCAGACCGTCGTCCCCGTTCCTGACCCAAATACTAAAAACAACGATCGCGAACTTTCCAACTTTCTCACGTTCCTACGCACATACGTCACATAGGTTACATTGTAGTATTACTCGACCGTGAACTTGAGTTACTCACCGGCACGAACCCTGCGTAATTCACGCTTATTGTACCGGATAAACATTTTCACCGTCATCTTTAAACTTCCAGAGCTAGAGTACTGCCGGAGAAGTTTCTGGAGCCTTGGTCCCGTTAAAACTATCCAACTCTCCATCTTATCCGTAGAGATCAAGAGATTTATTGTGATACCCTCTCGTACCACATTATTGAAAGTTATTTTTTGGTCATCCTGTATTTTTGTGAATACTTACACCCAACAATTGGCAATTATGTATGTTTGTTTTGTTTCAAAGTCCACTAGCCCGTCTCTGACGAGAGTGAGCAGGAGAGATTTGGGGAATGGGGTCACCTTAGCAAAAATCGTTATAACTTAGCTCGTAAAGCACGAAAAGTATCCGCGATAAATCAATTCCATAGGTAATTCTGTCAAGTTTATTGTCACCAATTTCAAAATAGAGCTCTTATTTCATTGCCAAGCTGAAAATGAAAATTGAGCATACCCAATTGACCGTTATTTCCCAAACGGTTTGGTAATGGCAGTCAGGGATGTCCCCATATGGAAAAACAAATTCAACACCATTAAGATTTGAAGTTTATTCATTAACTTTAGAATAGTTGGGTATGTACAGAAACAGATAATAAACTGCAGTTTCGTGTAAAGAAGATTTAAAAATACTTATTCATTGAAGTAACCTTTATTTTTCGTCAACACCTTAATACGTTTGAAATATGAATCTATTAGTATTGGCAAAAATAATCATCAAATGAATATATACATCTGGATCCAGGGGAAGTTCCTTGTTCAACTTCATCATCTCTGGCCTCTGAATTAGATTATACTTGAAGTGAGTAGTTTGGGGGTTGTTTGTCAAAACTTATTTATTATCGTTTATTTTATTACCCCATCCGTTTGACAGGCGCAAGCCAAAACGCATGTTTTGAGTAAAGCACGGTCAACACCAACATAAAAACGAATGAATGCATTAATTTATATATTGCTTTAGAACTATATAAGCATAATATCTACCTAAAAAGACACTTAAATATCAATTGGAATATTACTTACAATGTTGAATACTTTGCCTAATATTACATCAAAGGCAACGAGAAAAAACACGCTTTAATTTAATACCTATCAATCAAACAATGGCATCGCTCTCAAAATTACTTTATCTGACAGCTGCCAGTAAGGCACCACGACCTTCTTCTGTTTACGACTAGTTTTTCACCCTATATCGAACTGACCTGGGCTACCTCACTCTACTCGACTATTCCCATTCAGCTAACGTTTTGTGTACAATGAACACTATGACTTGTTGGTTAGCGCCTTGCGACATCCTACTTCTTCTCATGTCTGAAAAACTCATTCATTTCTCTGGCTAATGCGCGTAAATGTATCACCCTGACTCCTCTGACTTGGGACATTATATCAAAAACGGAGACGAGTTTATGTTTACAACTCTCCCAATTTCTACCTTCACATCATTAGCTTTTACTTATCCGCAGATCTCCAATATTTAGTCCGCCAATTTAAGAGCATTAAATTGCTAAACCTCCGCTTCCGACAGCTATTTTTCGGCTGGCTGCGAATTTCTACCGCTCGAATGATCGCTTTCATATATAATGCGTATTTACGATACGGATATAATTTCTGGATCACTACATCTATCCTCCCTCGAGGGACTTTGCAACTTTGCATTTTTGGCGTCACTCATTACGTTGTATACCCGTAAACCGAGAAACTTTTATCGTGTAATCTACCATTTCGGAGGGTTTCTTAAGGATTACCCGCAATACACGTCATTATTTCCTAGGCCTCACATATCCGGCTAATAATGGCTTATAATTACTGCTACAATATCTCACCAGGCCGGAACTGTACTTTGTTTTTATCAACTGATAAGTTGAGAGGCTTGCACTTAATTACTATTTCAACATAGCTGGCTTATGACAGCCGCGGCCTTGTACACACGACTCAAAAAGTGCAATACCACCTACAATTTTCCTTTTCCTGCAATAGTAGGCAACCTAAAATCTCGGCGGTTGGGTTGGTTGTGAATTCGACAGGCGTTGGACCAAATCTCAATTTTGTAACAAATATATCAGTGTATCAAACTGCAAATAACACAATAAAACAAATCGATAAGAATGACAATTTTATTATCTTGAAGGAGTTGGATGACAAAATGTTACAAAATGATCTTACTTAAGCAGTTCAAACAATATGAATGGCAACAAGCAGATATCAGAAGAAATCATTCTCTCCTTCGCCCCCAAAAAGAATCTCATAAAAAAGAAAAAGAGTGATATAATGTAAATGTTTAATATAAAAGACCCACCCAAAATTTTAAAATTTGACACCCGAAAGGCAAGAACAACTGAACCGAAGTGAATGAAATTTTGCACAGATATTGCAGACGTAAAATGAGTGAATACGGATTTTGTATTTTAATGGAAACAACTATTGGGTGGGCCTAGTGATGGGCAGTGGGAATATTCCCGGTGGGAAGGAATTTAAAAATGAGAATATTCCCGGTTTTTTTCCCTGACCTATAAATTCCAGGGAAGGAATTTATTTCCATTTCTTTACTTTATCTTCCAAATTATAAGAACCATATGACTAATTAATTTATTTTTATATATTATGATTTATTCTAGGTTTTAAAGAATTTGGAGATTTAAAAATTTAAAATTATTTGACGGTACTCTATATAACTAATAATATGATTTTTAAGTCCCATTGCCATTTGCACTAAAAAGTAGGGTAATTGTTTAGTATTGGAGGCCAAAACTAGCAAAATGTAGGATGATTTACGGAAGAAATGAGTTAATAGTGGTGTTCAAGTAGTCAAGAAAGTATCGAACATATTTTTTTAAGGCACTAGGGGATTTATTCAAAACGGAAAACAAAGTGTAATTGGTTTATGTAAGAAAAGAAAGTGAATTGTTGGTAACGAAGATAGAAAACAACGTGCCATGCGGAGCTCTAACCCGCTTTCATTCGCTAACGCTCGCTCTGCAATGCTGTCTGAATTTAATGTTGGTAACGCAATTTAACGTATGAAACCATAAAACAACCGCATCGGAATACAACGTCGCAAAAACGTAGGTGCAAAAGCTAGTCCCCAATGCTAAAGAATGGCCAAAATTAGCAAAGTATTAATTTACAAATGATGAAGAGAACCATTTTGTAAAGTAATTTAGAATTATGTAGAAATAGAGATGAAGTACTATTAACAAACCCTGAACCACCATTAGTAATAGACTTCGGTCTGTCTCCTCTCTCTGACTCGAATTTCGGAAGAGGTACTCGGACTTCATTTACATGTGAATTAACGTATGGAATTTCGAGAAATATGTTGAGTGAAAGGTCGTGTATGGCAATGTTACGTGCTAAAATATAAAGATAAGTAAATATCTTGCAAATTTTGTGAACATAAATAAGTATGCGCAAATATTGATAAATTGGTGAGACATGTATCTTCTAGCATTAACCCAATGTAATTGGTTTATAACACTTATAAATTTAATGTGTTTATAATATCAGTAATAGAGTCAAGTTGAGCAAATCCATTTAAATATAAATTTAAACTGTTACTATATAATTTTTACACATATTTAATTGATAGAACATATTGTAATTAAATATACATTTATGCGTACTCTCTAAATATAATAAAGTGTTAATAAAGTAACATCGTACCGTTTAGGATATACATTTTAAAGAATCCTCTGTGAACAACAGTAATAATATGCTGTGATATAAAACTTAATTCAACTTTGAAATCATAATATAGTAATAGAAAGCAATTTTCTTTCTGATTATACATAAATTCCCGGATAAATTCCCATTTTAGGAATCTTCCCTTGAATATTCCCTGGGAATATTCCCGAAAAATATCTTCCCGGGAATTTACCCATCACTAGGTGGGCCACGGGGCCCTCCAAGCATTTGATCACGAAAAATCAAAAGTGCTGGTAAGAGTATGTCACATGTGTGTAAAGAACATGAAGAATTGCAACGAAAATTTACGTATGGAGAACACGCAAAAAAAAAACGAATTGCGTTCTTTATTTTCTGCGGAAAAAACGGTTTTAGGGGGCAAAAGCAACAACTTAAAATTTTGATAGTTGACACCCAAAAAGCGAAAAGAAGTGAACCGAAGTTAATGATGTTGTGCAAAGATATTGTAGACATAAAATGAGAAAAAAAGGTTTCGAATTTTCTTGCAAAAAACGGTTGGATAGGGTACGAACCCTCCAAAACTTTGATCACAAAATATCAAAAGTCCTAGTAATAGTATGTCAGATGTGTGTAAATGATATGGAGAATTGAAACATAACTTTGTGTATGGACAATACGCAAAAATAAACGAACACGTTTTTTTTATGTTCTGTGGAAAAACGATTTTAGAGGTCATAAACCCTCACCCTAAATTTTGAAAGTTGACACCCGAAAGGCAAAAACAAGTGAACCCGAGTGAATGCAATTGTACACAGATACTGCAGACGTAAACTGATGATACGGTTTTTTGTATTTTCCTTCAGAAAACGGTTGGGTAGGGGACCAAACACTCCAAACATATGATCATGAAAAGCAAAAGTGCTAGTAACAGTATGTCAGATGTATGTAAAGGACAAGAAGAATTGCAACATAACTCTGTGTATGGACAATACGCAAAAAGTAAACGAACACGGGATTTTATATTCTAAGGAAAAAGGGTTATAGGGTTCAAAAACCTCCATCCAAAAGATGAAAGTTGGCGCCCGGAAGGCAAGAAGAAGTGAACTGCAGTGAATGAAATTTTGCAGATATAGTAGACATACAATGAAGGAATACGGGTTCCGTATTTTCCTGCAAATCATTGTGAGGTGGGGCACCGACCCCTCCAAACCCTTGATCACAAAAAATCAAAAGTGATAGTACAGTGTGTCAGATGTGTGTAAAGGACATGAAGAACTGCAACGAAACTTTTTGTAAAGACAAACCTCCAAAAATAAACGAATACGGTGTTTTTTTATTTTCCCCCCAAGAACGATTTTTACGTTGCACAAGAACTCATCCCAAAATTTTGGAAGTTGTCGCCGAATGCTAAGAATAAGGGAACCAAAGTGAATGTAATATTGCACAGATATTGTAGACATAGAATAATTTACGAGTTTCATATTTTCCTGGAAAAGAACGGTAAGGTGGGGCAAAGGTCACTCCAAATATTTGATCACGAAATATCAAAAGTGCTAATAACCTTATGTCCGATATGTGTAAAGACATGAAGAATTGAAACATAATTTTGTGTATGGACAATACGCAAAAATAAACAAATTCTGGATTTTTATTTTCTGCAGAAAAACGACTTTTATTTTCTGCAAAATGGCCCTACCGAAAATTTTGAAATTTGCAGGAAATGCAGGAAGAAGTGAACCGAAGTGAATGAAATTGTGCGCAGATTTTTCAACCTTAAACTTAGAATACGATTTCTCGTATTTGCCTTTAGAAAACGGTAGGGTAGGGCACCGAACCCTCCAAACGTTTGATCATGAAAAATCAAAAGTGCTAGTAACAGTTTGTCAGATGTGTGTAAAGGACATGAAGAATTGCAACATAACTTTGTGTATTGACAGTACACAAGAAATAAATGAATGTTGTTTCTTTTATTTTCGGCGGAAAAACGGTTTTAGGGGTCAAAATCCCCCATAAGAAGAAGAATCTCATGAAAAGAAGAAAAATACCTAATGCAAAGGTTTAATATAAAATCCCCACCCAAAATTATGAAAGTTGACACCGGAAAGGCAAGAACAAATGAACCGAAGTTATACAGTTTTACATAGAAATAAGAGACTTAAAATGAGAGAATACGGGTTTCGTAATTTCCTGGAGAAAGCGGTTGGGTGGAGCATGGACCCATCCAAATATTTGATCAGGAAATATCATAAGTGCTAGTAACGGTATGTCAGATGTGTGTAAAGAACACGAAGAACTGCAACATAACTTTTTGTATGGACAATACGCCAAAAATAAAGAAACACGGGTTTTTAATGTTGACCGGAAAGACGGTTTTAGGGACAAAACCCGCATCCAAAATTTTGAAAGTTTACACCCGAAAGGAAAAAAATTAACCAAATGAATGAAGTTGTGCAAATAGATTGTAGACATAAAATTAGGGAATAAAGTTTTAGTACTTTCGTGGAGGAAACGGTTGGGTTAGGCACCTGCCCCTCCAAATATTTGATCAAGAAATATCAATAGTTCTAGTAACAGTATGTCAGATGTGTGTAAAGGACATGCAAAATTGCAACGAAACATTTTGTGTTTACAATACTAAAAAAATAAAGGAATAAGGGTTATTATTTTCTGCGGAAAAATGGTTTAGTTTCAAAAGAAATTCACCCCAACATGTGGACAGTTGATGGCCGAAAAGCAAGAATAAATGGACCGCAGTGAATGAAAATTTGCAGATATTGCAGACGTGAAATCATTATACGTGTTTCGTATTTTCATGGAAAAAAGATGTGGGTGGGTCACTGACCCTTAAAAACTTTTTTATCATAATATATCAAAAGTTCTAGTAACAGGATGTCAGACGTGGCTATAGGACATGAAGAATTGCAACAAAACTTTTGGTATGAACAATAGGAAAAAATAAACGAATACCTCTCTTAATTTTCCGGGAAACTGTTTCTGTGGGAAAGAGCCCCGTCCAAAATTTTGGAATTATGGCCCAAAAGACAAGAAGAAGTGGACCGAAGTGAAAAACATGCGCACAAATATTGTAGTGGTAAGGTAAAGGAATACGTGTTTCGTATTTTCCTGAAAGAAAATGGAACTGTGGAGTGGACCGAGGCGTTGAGTGGCTGAATGTGTGTAATGAAGCGAATTGTATGTAGATATAGGATATGTAAAATGTGGTCTTTCTTGTTTCACGAGTGTTTTGTCTCCATCCGATATTTCTTCTAAATTGGCAGATCGAATACAAGCACAAACGGTCTAGCGTGTTGTATAGTATTTTTTGAGGGACCTTTAACCCTTACAAAGTTTTGCACTTAAAAAAGAAGACGTGTCGATTTATGACCAGTTTGCTGTTGATCTGTCAAATTGAAGCAAAACGGATAGGGACACTTGGAAAAAACGAAATGCCCTATTTTACATCGGGACTATATAATATCTACACTCAATTTCATTTGCTTAGGTCCAGTCCTTCCTACGCTATTACAGTAATATTTACATTTTCTGATGGGGCCTAGGCCTCAACACTGTTTTTTCCGCAAATATTAAAACACATTTAATTTATTGTTTGCAAATTGTCCCATAGAAGTTTCGTTGCAATTCTCAATATTCTTTACGAACTTTTGACGTATGTTTATTTGCATCTTTGATATTTCGTAATCAACGGTTTAAAAGGTTGGTGACTCATTAAACTGTCGTGCATCAAATTTCAAAATTTTTGGGTGGGGGCTTATGCCACATTAAAACCTGTTTTCCGCAGAAAATTAAAACAACATTTACTTTTATTTTGAGTATATTGTCCCTACACAAGTTTTCGTTCCAATTCTTCATGTCCTTCAAGCACTTCTGACATACAGTTATTAGCAGTTTTGATATTTCACGATCAAAGATTTGGAGGGGACTGTGTCCCACATAAACAGCTTTGCTTTTTTTAAGGAAAACAAGAAACCCTTATTCCTCACGGTGGCGACGAACAAACATTCGCTCTTAGAATTTTAAATGTCATAGGTCTTTTTAATTTGGCTTTATTAAAACATAATAAGATTACGACTGAGTTTACTTTTACCCCAGACTGTGACTGATGACGCCATTCATCTTTTGTATAGTTCCCTTATTTTTGGCAACACCTGAAACCATCCCTAACGTGTGCATGTATCATTAGAGTACAACGTAAAGAAAACGAGATGAAGATACTACTTAAATCCAGTCAAAGAGCCATAGTAGAGAATGCGTTTTGGAGGCTCTTTACTCACTCTTCGACTCCGGTCCCTTCTTCCCCCATCCACATTGTAGCGGTCACCCTCTGATGTAACTGACAGGAATCGGCCATCACCTCTGATTTGCACGCCATTGGTTGTGGTTTGTAAAGATCTTCATGTACGTGAGACACTGATGTGGCTAACAGCACGCTCGCACAATGGATTTATTACACTTCTTATTGTTCCATTTTCTAGACAATTCTTCTGCATGTGAGAAATGTTGTATCCGTGTTATGTTGTTTAGAGTAACATAACCTCCATGTAACTTATTATCTCTAGGTTGACGCAGAGTATCTCGTTACTTTCATTCAACTGTTTCGTTTTGGTTTAACATACACACTCGGTGGTCTAACATCATCATTCAAATTTCTTATACGCTCTGTGCGAGTAGGATGCTTTTGACGGCATGCTACCAGGTTTCCATTGAATATATTTTATAACTTTTTCTATCTCGTCATTACGTTTTCCATACCAATGTATAATAATTGAACCGCTGTTCAAAACAATGCAACTTCACTCCATATCATCCATGAACATCAGGTGACTCTGCTTCGTAGCTTCATAAAATATTTTCAGATTATAAGTTAACATGTACAGTAAAAGTTAAATAATGTTAATCTTCACCTGGCATGAACAAACACGCAAAGAAAAGAAGTTATGACGGGTTTCGTGTTACTTATAACAACACTTATTTAATTATTGATATGTTTTATTAATTACGTAAAATATTTAAAATTTAAACTTGAACTCTTTCTTTTCGTCTAATTTTTAGGAATGGAATAGACTTTGCCGAAACCTTCGTCAAAAATCAGTCCTTTCAAAGCAGCAGCAGACAACTTGTGATTGCAACAGCTTATTTACTGAAGGGAACAGAGGTAGGATTATTATTATGATACTTATTTTTTCTTACTGAATGCAATAGTAACATGTATTTTTTTTTTTAAATTTCTCCACGATTATTAGTAATAGCTGAGAACATTTGCTGTTCTCAAGTAATTATATTGTTATAGATAGTGGCATTGAACCTAAAGAAATATTTCCCACACACTTATTATATTTATTACAATATTATATTTATTACAATTATATATTTATTAGAATATTACAATAATTATTACAATGTCTACTTCATTTCCTACATTACGATATTGAAATGAAACTAATTACTTAGTTTTATGTTCCGCTTGTACGAGTTTCAAGGTATAAAATTAATTTGATTATTGGAACTGTCTGATTATCTAAAAACGGGAAACGAGAATGTGTCTGGATTAATAACAATTTATAGTAACCTCACAAATACGATGTTGTCCTCCACAAACTAGCGAAGCCTAGTGTAGTACCAAGAACCTAAGTGCAACAGGTTAACAGTCAACAATGTAGCCACTTATACCACTAAACGTTATGGTGTATAATGGTCTTACTCTGGCATATATGTATAGAGATGCTGTAATAATTATCAAAATCTCTAAGGATAATTTATTGATAGTTGCTGTTCAATTCAAGCTGTATATTTTAATGAACAAAGCATCATTTCATTAATTTCTTCACTTAAAATACAATAATTTTACTATATTACATTTTGCATTGTTTTTGAGTTGGTGTTAATACTGATCTGAATACAATGCAAAAGTTTGACGAGTACATAAAGAATAATGGAAGGTAGGTAGTAGCAACTTTGTACTCAGAAAAAAATAAAACAGTGACTGCCGAAACA
This sequence comes from Thermobia domestica, assembly GCF_964235325.1. Classification (NCBI taxonomy): domain Eukaryota; kingdom Metazoa; phylum Arthropoda; class Insecta; order Zygentoma; family Lepismatidae; genus Thermobia; species Thermobia domestica. The sequence continues at coordinate 377,038,384 of NC_137454.1, forward strand.
TTAAAATTTATAAAATTATTAATTTCAAAGGAGTGTTATTTACCGCTCTACAAACTTTCTGAATTGAAAACCGAAGTATAAAACATGATATTTAAAGTGCAAACACATGCCGCTATCAAAGGATCCATTTCAAATTAAACACCGATTTGGTCTGGAACTAGGGATAACTTCCTTCTTCATATGCACTTAAAATGAACATACCATCAACGTTACACGTTAATTTACAAAATTTAAAAACCTTATCTAATTGCATTCGCTATATATTATGCACATCCTGCACACATGTATTTAATAACATGGAATTGGATGAGAATAATAAATTCACCTTATGTTAATTTACTTCAGCTTTTAGTAATTAATATCTCGAGCATCCGAAATTAATTTTGAAGGACAACGTAGTAAAACGAAAACTGTCACAAATGTTTAACATTAAAATTTTTATTCGACCGATACTAAATAAAAAAGAAATATATTATTATGTTCGTGGTAAGCCATATTATAAAATGATTGAAATTATAATTAATACACTTATTACTATTATCATTAGTTGGCCTTTCGTATTTTAGCCTTGATATCCACGTAGTTGGGAGCGTAATAACTTTGAGAGTAAACATTTCTATGCACAATAACAAACGCTATAAGCTTAAATTCAAAATAGAACTTTTTAATCATACCCTTGCACTTAATTCAAATAGTCCACTTGAAGCATATTTAACCTTAATCAAATGTAAAATAAATTACAAATTTTTCATAATATTACTAGTACTAATGATGTATTAATATACGAAATTTAAATATAATATTATATTTATTGCGGACAGATGACTATGTCTGTAAATTTGGTTCCTTAAAGCCGTGGTAAATGTATATACGATTTTAATTCCCTCATCTACTGTTATTATAAATATATAAAAAAAAGTTTATACAAGCGACATAGAGTCCCTGTGACCAAGAATCATTTTCTTTAAAATCCTACAATGTTTCTCTAATGACTATTTTGTAGTTAGATTAAATGATTCTCCGGGAGGTTGTTTACAGTACAATAGCTAGAGAGGTTGAGTGATTAAGGACGCTACGGTCCACAAAAGTGCAAACAGCGACTCTTAGCACAAAGCAACATATAAGGTATAATGATCTCTCTAGTTTACTTTTGCCATAGAAGGTAAAAAGTTGTCTAGCCAAGGCAGCCGGAAAAGGTAGATGAGATTGATGAGTTCTAACACAATCTTATCTCGACGGAGGTCGTGCGGCGTTTTTATATCCTCTTCGTGAATTTTGGTGAGGCTGCTGTTCCTCTTCAGTTCCGTGTCTATGCAACGGTAACCAAGTATCATTTTGTTCATCTAGTTTACTTCACACATGTGGAGATAGGGATCACTTGGAGTGAATATTACATCCTCAAATGAGGGTAAAAATAAACTTGGAGACTATTTATTGACGAAGTAAGATTTCACATAGATTGGGAAGCACTGTGGATAAAGAAGAAAAATTAAATGCACTCTGGAATACTCATTTATTATACGGTATTTCAGTGGGTCTACTGCAAGATTTTCCATACTACGTCTTTCCACCAATGATAGGGATGTTCACTGGTGTATTAATAGATATAAACCAGATAAGTAATAATAAGTATCACACTTAAAGGCGTAAGTTGTGAAGTAGCGGTTCTTTCTAGGTTCGAAATTGTCCTTTGAATTGGTAAAGAGATGACAAGTATGGGGCGTCAAGATGTTATTTGTTTGCTGCTTAGCCTTTGGTAAACAAAAAGATCTTTATGAGAAATACCACAATAACTTTTATTGCTAAGTAGATTGGTATTATTATTATTAGCCCAATGAAAGAACGAAGATAGAAGTCACTGTTGCTTTCAACAAGCACAGTACCCATACTATTTTATAAGAAATTTGAAAAGATGCCAATTCCAACAAAGAGTAAGATAATTGATCCAAAATAAAAGTAATCTTTCACGGAAAGTGTCGTGGAATTGAAATTTGAAAAACCTATCAGTTAAATGGTTCTGATCTCCGGAATGAATCCATTGAGAGTCGGTTATTGAAGAGTCTGTAGGTTGAACAAAGTTAACCATAGAAAGGCAAATTTCACTATTGACCCATTAAAGGTAAACATACGTAATATTTACATACACACTAAATAATGATCTATAAATATACGACTCATATAGAAACTATCATTGTTGCTTTGCTCAAGGTTCCAAAATTGACGTTTTATTGTTTAGATAGTATTACAGTATTACTATTATCCAGGGCCATATTTTGTGGGGACAGAGGTGACAACTGCAACCTAGAGATGCTCCCCGCCGTTCAAGTTGCCCCATTTTTAGACAAAATTTTCTTACTCCATATACGTTACGAACATAAAATTATAAATAAATCATCAAACAGGTTCGCTACATTACATAAACAAAACACTATACAAAAGGTAAATAAAACAAAAATGAGCCGTGAGTCCATTTCAGTAACAAATATCTACTATTAGGGGCCCTAGAAATAATATTCATTCGTATGGTTTTGAGATTTGTCAATATTGTCCTCTTAATTAATTTGTCATGTATGGAACCAGGGGCGTAAGTAACGGCCCTGCAAACCTTGCCGTGTGAGAGGGTCCACAGGCTCAGGGGGTCCATAAAGAGTAAAGAGAAAATGGAAGGAGCTGGGGCCCAAGAATTAGAAACACAACTATTTCTAGGGAGCCCAAATACGCGCATTAATGTTTGCTCCACCCCCAGAAAAAATCTAAGTTACGGCGTTCCTGTTATCTTAAATCTTTTAGAAGTATATAGAAGAAGAGCAAAATAAACATTATTAACACTTAAGAACAAACCTCTGTGAAAGTCTAGATACAGATGGTGATCAGAAAAATGGTAACACCTGAGCGAAATTGCAACTTACGAGATTAATATGGTGTCGGGCCATCTTTCGCCTTCAGAACAGCCTTGATGCGACGTGGGATGGAGGCATAGATGTCGTGAATTGTAGCAAGTGGAATTTTACACCATTCCTCGTGCAGGGCTTCAGCCAGTTCTGTGAGAGAGGATGGAGGTGGAAATCGTCGCCGGAGTCGTGTTTCCAAGACGGACCACAGATGTTCAATTATGTTGAGATCTGGGGATTGGATGGGCCAATGGAGGTGTTAAACTTCATCCCGATGTTCCTCAAACCACGCCGGAACAACGTCAACTGTGTGAATGGTTGCATTATCATCCTTTAAGATGGCATCATTGTCTGGGAACAACGTACGGACCATAGGATGTAAGTGGTCCCCTAAAATTGCGACATAATCGTTGGCAGTGATTCCGTGTTGGGAATAGGGTGAAGGATGACTCATCCGACCACTTCCAGTCCTCAACGGCCCAAGTGGCATGGTCGCGGCACCATTTGCGACGTGGGAAAACGTTATGGTTCCTGATGAGCGGTTTGGCCCGTGAAACACGACCCCGTAAGTTCATGTCATGTAATTCGCGACGGACTGTATTGTCGAAACAGGGTGGGGGAGGTGCTGATTGAGTTCCTCCGTCACTTTCTCCGCAGTGGCACGACGGTTCTGCGTGACAATGCGCTTTAATACTCGGCGTAACCTGTCACTCATGATTTTCTTCCGCCCACTGTTTCGCTTCCTCGATGTGGTTTTCCCGTGTGTTGTGGAGGCCGTCATCACCTTCGACACTGTCCCATGCGACACACCTAAGAGTAGCTAATGCAGTGACAATCACTCTACATAACCGCGCACCAACAATTTGCCCACTTTGAAAATCTGAGAGGTCTCCCATTTTACACTACCTCCGTCTGCTCAGCCACTGGCCAGTGCTGTTCCACTGAGCCTGACGTAGTATGGAGACCGACCTAACACACCACCACCAGCGGTCCGGCGCTGTGGGCGCCACAACACTACTACCAACCCATACATCTGACGTGTTGCCAACTACAGGTGTTTCCATTTTTCTAATCACCATCTGTATATTACTCATTATTTTTCTTAATACGAAATATTTAATTCATATTGAATAGTTCTTTTACATTACATCTGAGATTGGTTCGCAAATCACACACAGTTATAACACATTTTGATCTGGTCTTCACCACATACTGGCTTACTGCAGTTATGGCAGTGTTCCTTCTTCCCACTAGAATTTGGCATTTATTTATTTATTTCGGAAAAACAACAGGCAAATGCCTAATTACAGTTTTCCCTTATTGTGTGGTAATACACTTTAAAATACATTTCTAATAGCATAATAATATGACCTCAATTATATCGTAATACACTCCAAAATAAATATATAATAAAATAGTGAAATGAAAGCAAAATATACGTTAAAATACAGATAGGTATACAACAAATTTATGTAGAATGAAAATTTTGTTTTAACTAAAAATATCTATATCTGGGTGTTCTTGTGACATCTTATTATACAATATACACATTTTTCTGACAGGCCATACATCTAATGCGTTAGTCCTTTGCGCAGAGAGGTGGAATACGTCATTATGAGGTATCGTTGCTCTGTGTGAAACGCGAATTTTGATTTCTGATAACAAATATTCTGAATGTGTTGTACCATAAATTATTTTATGTAAGAAAGATAATATAAAATGACTTTTTCTGCTTTCAAAAGATTGTAATAAATATTTGTTTCGAAGACCTTCGTAGTTCTCAAACTTTGGATATACCGGTATACCTGTTTCTTTATATGTCAAAGAGCGCACAAATTTATTTTAAATATTTTCGATTTTATTTATATATTTCTTACTATTAGAACCCTGTATTATCGCTGCATATTCCGCCTTAGACCGCACATAGGCAGTGTATAATGTTTGGAGAGCAGTAGTATTAGAAACATCACCTCCTAATCTCATCAAAAAGCCAAGATTCCTAAAGGTCTCACCAAGTACTCTGTTGACATGAATATCGAATGATAGGTTTGACTCCAGAGTGACTCCAAGGTCAGTAACATAATCCACTCTCTCAATTGGCGTTTGATTAATAGTATACACATTGCGTACATATTTTATTTTCCTGGTGTATGATACTACTTTACATTTTCTAATATTTAGTAGCAACTTGGTTGATTCACACCATTGAGAAATAGCATTAATGTCATTTTGCAAAGAAATTGCGTCTAATTCCGTGGAGATAGTGCGATAGATTTTTAGATCGTCAGCAAACAACAGTTTGTGGGAAGATGTTATTACAGGTGGTAAATTGTTAACAAATAGTATATAAATAATAGAGGTCCTAAGTTCGATCCCTGAGGCGCACCAGATTCTACGACATATTCCATAGTTAACATATTTTTATATCGAACGCGATGTTTCTTTTGGCAAAGATAGACGCTATAACCTGTTGAAGATTTTGTGAAAAATTGAATGCCACAAGTTTGCTGAGAAGCATATCATGATTGATTACGTCGAACGCCTTGGAGAAATCCGTATAAATTACATCTACTTGTTCCTTCTTATCATTTTGATTAGCTATAAAATGTGATAGTTCTGAGAGATTGGTTATAGTTGATCTCTTTGACATGAAACCATGTTGAAAGGGATATATTATTGACTGTATATGGGAATATTTTTTTTTCGTAATTAATAATTTCAAATATCTTATATGGGGCAGATAGTAGGATTACCGGTCGATAATTTTTTAATTGGTCTGTAAGACAGAATATTTTGGGAATGGGACAGACGTCACCAATCTTCCATTTCGTAGGGAATGTGGAAGAAGCTATTGACTTGTTAACAATAACTTGTAGAGGATGTTTCAGTATTTCTGAGCAGCCTTTAATGATATATGGGGGTATTTTGTCCGGTCCACAAGATGGTCGTAGTTTAAGTTTTTTAATAGCATTCTCCACATCTTCGATTTCTATAAAGTTAATGTTTAAATTGTTCAGGATTTCCGAATTATTGTGTTGTTCTATAGACATTGTCATTGGATTTGTGTTTCAGGGAAAACCATTCTTTCCTAGCAATTCAGTAACGCCACTACCTTTCACTTGCCTTTCGTTAAATGACCTTTCACTTTGCCTTCTCATCTCTAAAATATACTGCCCACTCTGTGTGATTTTATCCAGATTCTTCTCTTGAATGCGTGGCGAGACTGCTTTTTTCGTTTTTACTACATGTGGAAACTTTCCGCTTTTTTGGTTGGATTTGAGGTTTCACATTTAAAAGTTCAAATTGCTGACACAAAATATTGTTCAATATCATATTCACTGGGAGAGTAATCTTTGTCGGAGTCATCTGCTTCTTCAACGTTATCTTCCTCCATTTCTGAATCCGAGGTTCCTCTAATATCCGTAAAATCGCTTTCTCGCTATTTATTGACCACACTCGTCCATTTTTGTAGTAATAATTAAATCTTTACGAATGAATATGGTTCATAGATTTTAAACATACGTACAAAATGCGTGCATGAAAACTAACGCTAAAGGTAAACACTCATGCTAAAGTTACGTGTAAGATTTTACGTTAAAATGTAAACATAGGAAAATTTACGTATAAGGTCCTACACTCAATCGTTTGGCACAGAGAACGTAACATCTACCGAAGTAGTTAACGTCGGAACTTCAAGGCAACTAACCAACGATAGCATATCTAGAGATTTGAATTTCTATAAACAGTTCCTAATACGTCACATCAGTGTTTCCAACTCTTACACGTAAAATTTACGTAGTTTACCTTTGTCACGTCAAAATTGTATTTGCCAAACCACATTATATGTTATGTTGTAAAGTTTTCTGAGTGCTCTGATGGTAGGTCTACTGAGTTAGTGATGATATGGTCAAATTGTTTGTAACGAAGGAAAGTACGTTAATGAAACATTAACAAAGTCTGCCTGCAAAATGTGATTTCCTTGTTTCGTAACTTTCTTAGGTTTTCTTATCGCTAAGTGCACAACCATAGGTGTGGAAGGATATAATGTCGGTTTGAGATAACTGTTTGATGTCGAATTCTTAGAAATTAAATTCTAAACGTAGTCCGTTGTTGGGACCTCACCCTTAAGCTTTGTAGATCGAAAACATTTGATGAGTTGAAGTTGTATTAGACATTCTCGGAAAACTTTTACAAGGAAAAGTCAGGAAATAAGTTTTAGAATTTAATGAAAGAATCAAATCTTTTTGTATTTAATCATACATTAAACACACACAAAATTTGATATCGCAGTGGAAAGGAAGGATATTGTATTATCTTTGCACATTGTGCTTTGTCTAATCAGTGGTAGATACTAGACTACCTATTTTATTCTCCATCATATCTTTTGTTTGTCAGGTAGAGCACAAAAGAATGCGAAACTACAAATACATTGTAGATACGATTCGGTTTACTCCAGTTATTTTCCAAAACAAATAATGACGTTAAATTCAGGAAAGTAAAAGTATTTATAGTAATGTTATTATTGAGAAAACATAGAACATTATCACGAACACAATATAATGATATTTGTCATGAGAAACAATTGCACTTTTGTTAAGTGTTTTGAAGTTACCGTAATTATTTACACATTTCTTTTGAACCTTATTCTAAATATTTTTATTGAAGTTATTTCTGTGAAAACGTAAATTTGATATAGGTAGCTTAAATAAAATATTGTTTTTTGGTGGGAAGTGTCCAAAGAAACTTGATACACTAAAAATAGTGGATATGACGAGAACGTCGCAGGTAGACGGCCGAACAGCAAGATTTCGTGTCAATACTATCAGTTAAATGTTTGTGAGAGAAGTGAATTGTCGTAGCCATCGTGATGGGAACACGACAAGAATAACCGTCGATTAAGCATGTGAAGATAGTTTCTGCTAGAAGAATTTATCATTTGCCTTCGTAAAAAGTTCAGATATTGATATTCCCTCGTTCAAAAGTTTCAAGTGTAGACCTGGAGTACATCATTGGAGATAATACGACCTATTAGGGAGAACGCAGTGATCCCACATCTATGAAGGATGAAAGAGATCTGAGACATCAGAAGTCAATACAGAACGTTTTTATGATCAATATAGAACATTTTCAGAGATAATACAGTGTGTTTTAGTCTACCTGCTGTCTCGAACGCACAGGCCGATTTGTCTCAGTACTAACTACTGGTTGTTGGTGAGCGCGACCTACATGAGTTCACTTAAACATGGATTAGAACTTAGATGAGTGGCATAGAGTAATGCTTCTATTAGGGACGTAGTAGTGTTGTAATCTTGATTAGAAAAAGTAATATTAGGGTATATGTTAAAGTTCTCAACAGAACCGCGTCTGCAATGGTTGTGGAGATGCTCTGCAATAGTTGTGAGCGCATTTCTATGCCATAGTTTGTGTCAACTGGTCCACTTCAGCCAAATATCGACCTATCATTACTACGCTCACCTGCATAGAGACGATCTCTAGCGATATTTGAATTCGAAACTTTCTCTATCGAAACTTTTTCTGTAGATCATTATGCATGTCTCTCACTATTACTCATTCTAACATAACAATGATAATGCAGTAAACACTAGAAATCTTGGGAAACATTCCAAATATGTTTTTCTTCTAATGAAGGTATTAGAAATCCATTGATAAACAGTGATCTTTGAACCAATACTTTCTTTCAGGGTTACTTTTAAATAGTGTCACGGTACTAGGGTTATCAACACTTTAGATGTCAGATATTATATAGTCCTTAGTTTGTAACATCAAAAAATAAAAGTGCTTTTATGCTTCTGGTTCACGAAATGAATCCAAATTCACAATAGTCTGCCGAAGTGCTATTTTAAATAAACAAAATATATGTTCGGCTGAAAATAGTTTTAATATGATTATATTGGTGGTACATCTAAGACCGTATCATGTCTATAGTAGCATGAAACACTATTTCAATAACTTTCGTCAATAAATTTGCAATTTGCAACGGATTTTGAAAACAAGAAGTTGGAAGTAAAATTAACTTACAATACTGTGACTTTCATCATTTGGCAATTTGATAATAGGTTCATGCGTTTGGGTTCCCGGGAAGGAAAATTAAGCAGAGTTGCTACTGGGTTGTTCAGAATTAAACCGATAGAGTTGTCGCGTACGGATATAGATGTGTTTGTGCATCAAAGCAGAATATTGCAATGTCTTCAGTAAAGGGACGATATATGACATACTTGCACTTGCATTTCTATAAATGTATAAGTGCAATTTTAAGAAATAAATACCTGATGTTGAAAGTAAAATTAAATCACAATACTTTAAATCTTATTGCCCCCAGAAATTCATTTTTAGCTAAGTATAATACTAACTGCTAACAGGTGTAGTTGTTTATATTCTTAAAACATAATGTCACCGGTGTTTAAGTGGGTTGTGGAGAATTAAATTAGAATCCGTTCTTGACGTAAGGAAAGAGTTGTGATTGAGCTCAATATACTTGCAAATAGCTCTTGACCGGTCAATTGGACAAAATGTCTGGAAAAACTTGAAATTACTGAGATGAACGAAGGTAATCATAGACTTACTTCTAATAATACATATGACAAACAGTGAACCTGCGCTATGGCTTAATGAAAAAGCATTAATCATAATTGGTGATTTCAACATTGGAGGATAGATTATTAATAAGGAGAAACAGTGGATTAGGCGGTTACTATACATAGAATCGGAGAAGAACTACCGGAGAGTACATATATAAGAAGTTGACGCTGGGAAACAACATAGAATGGAAAACGATGTCGAAAATTTGTAAGTCATCATACCCGTGGAAACACGCTCTTACAGGTCGGGTAGATAAAGGGAACTAAAACAGTTCGATAATTTCAAATACCTTCGAGGCATATTGACGAGAGATGCTTACTCCAGCACCAAATAAAGAACTGCAGTAAAGTAAAAAGGTATTACACAATAAAAAGGGTAATGCTAACTGGTAGGCTTATCCTTTTTATATAAAAAATCGTGTAAGTACCATATACAGAGTATTGGATTATATAGATTAGGAAATTGGACATTACGAAACTTACATGATAAATATTTAGATAGCTTGGAAATATGGTATTGGAGGAAGATGCAGATGGTGAAGTGATTCGAAATATTCAAAATCGTATATATTTTAAAACAGTAAGAAGAGAATAGAATGATTTAGGCAGAATGATTCTCTGACAGAACAATTTGATCGGGCTCATAATCTCAAAAAATTGTCTTGTTTATAACGCTTTAGAGGAAAATGGAAGAGAATGGTGGAGTGGGAAGAAGAAAACACAATTAATCGATTATCGAAACATAGAAGAAACTACTGATAGTTAAAGAAAGGAGCTATAGACATACACACTTGGAGAACATTTTCATACCGTAATTCTGGAACGAAAAACATAACTTATTAGTCCCAAACCTGTCAACAGACAAAATACTTATTAATAATAAAACAAGTTGTTATACGTATAAATGAACAATGTCATCTAATTATTGTCTCAACTTTTCGTTTATTACTTCTGCTCGAATTAACCAGTTTGTTTATACATTAAATATAAATTTGACTCTAAGAGAAGCAAAGTCATCATCACTGGTATATTTGCTACAAACCTTATAATAACTGTATACTAATCTCGAAATATTACATTTCTTTATATTAAGTGTTCGTTATGGGTCAGATTGTCATACGTTTCAAATTTTCTCTTCCAGACTTTTATAAGTTCTCCATATGAATATCCAACGAAGTTGGTCAATTATTACAAATACATTCCAGAAGGACGGAAGAGAAGATTCGTATATGGACTGAGCTTGTTTTCAATAATTAGTTCTCCAAATCTCCGTTCCTTGTCAGTACGTCAAAGGCAGTGTCTATTTCCAGAAGAAATGCAACTGGAGACCAGCCTATTATACACCCGTAGAGGCTGCAATTTGAAGTGCAAATACAAGGATGTAATGGAACGTTGCGGCTGTTCTCCCCAAATATTCTATAATTATGGTATATTCAATATAGATAATTTATATATTTTGCACTTCATAGTGTATTAAAAAAGAGTAAATTTTGTTAATGCACAATTACTATATATGCTATTAACCCCTTTCTGCGTATTTTTTTTTCTTCTAGCGAAAAATAAGCAGTATTGGAAATCCTCAAATGGGAACTTGAAAAATGAACTGAAACTTGAGGTTTAGATTTTTCACTTAATTCCGACATTAAATAAGTACGTGCCATATATGAACTAGCAGTAAGGTAAACTTTCCTAGAAGTGTGCATGGAATGGATCTTGCCATATATATAACTTCACCCACTAATACATATACTATACTATAGGGCTACTATATCTATACTATACTCTCAGTTCTTTGGAAATAGTACGCACAGTATTTCGCCAAAAAATCATTCTCACCAACAAAAATCCACTGAGTCACAAAAAACATATGTTAATGTTTTACCGCCTAACAAAACTCATAAAAATCATGTTACATGACACCAAAATGTTTTATTCCTGCACGTCAGTGCCTCACACAGCAGACGAAAGAGTCGTTTGGCACCTTTGATAAATCACACAAAATTTAAACAATGGTGATGTGCCATATATGACACGACATGCAGTAAGGGGTAAATGTATGGTTGAACTCACTAGCTATTTTAATGAAAGTATTTTAGTGTGTAATTAAGATATATATATATATATTCACTTTCACTTTCAAAGTATATATGGTCGTAATGTTCTTTGGCAATTTCCAATATAGCTTTGAGGTGCATATTACAAGATATCGGAATTTATATAAAACATACCAATAGCATACTATGTTTCCATTTAAATTCTTAGTACGTTTATTAAAATTTAAGTAGTAGTTTGGAGCACAGTAGATTATTTACCTTTATTAATTGCAGTTTTCTCTAGAATATTTATTCAGATCAATAGTACCTGCAGAAATATTAACATCCTAAATTGGCATATAGTATGTCAAGAAATCAGTTATGGTGAATAATTATGTGGATATGATTATAGTAGTTAGAGAATCACTAATAATTATACAACGATCATGATTTTACAAATAAAAAATAATTCATATTTTGAAATCTGTTATTAAAGTAATACTTTGCTTTACAGGAAGTCACAAATCTTGTAGCGTTAAAGGCTTAGCCTGCATTGCCCGTAAGCAAGGTAAATTCTTACAGTATATATTTCTTCCATCTTAAGAACTAAATATTGCTAAAGGCAAAGCTTGAAATCTCATTCCCAAAAGATCTACAACACGTGAGAGCTTGGTTTTAAAATTCATATTGTCATACAAGGTAGAATTTATTAATTATTAACGCTTCTTAAACTATTTTTCCATATGATTCGTGATATGACATACTGGAATATTTTAAAACAAAAATATACTCATTAAGCTTATCAATAAAATATCTTACCCGTAGCGATTTGTGAATATGTGTACTGATACATACTGAAGTTCGTAATATTTCTCTTGCTGTATATAACAGAAGGCAGTAAGCTTCCATTCAACATTTCTTTAAAACAACTATCATAAGAGATTTAGATAATGCAAGCAGCCATTATCATGTAAGATTCATGCTAACGATCTCAATATAAGCAAATCTACCTTCCTTACTTATATATATAAGATATGCCCATACTGTTGTTATGCATTAACTTGAAATTATGTTTTCCATGAGTAATGTATTTTTACCTTTCGTGAAAGCTTAGCATCAAGTTCCAGTCGGTATGTTAAATCACATCATTTTTGAGTGACATGATCTCATAAGCTTCCCATACTCCTTCCGTCTAATGGTATTAGATTGGTTTTGATTATACTTTATTGTCTCTATTACGTGATACATGGGCTTAAAATCTCACTTGGGATTTCAAATATCAACTATCATCTGGAATCTTAGTAGCTGATAATTGGAAGTCGGGTCTAACTTCAAAAGATGTGTAACTTAACAAATGAGTACCTAATCTGTTCCATCCTAAGGTTTCTGTGTGGTGGTGGGCCTCCTTGAAAACGCATAACAAGTATACTACGGCAGGAAGGGGCACTTCTCCAACTTCAGTATTCTATTAAAGCGTCAAATGTTTTATCTGAAAGTACGAACATTAGACTTGACCAAAACAAAAGAAATCTCTTTTCCATATACATCAAACTAGATTCAGCAGTTGAGCTTAATAGAAAAATATACGACAATGTGTTGGATACTCGATATGTATAGCTCACATTTTTGGCAACAAATATTATACACTGAGTACTCACTGAATTTTGACCATTCCTCCACACACGAAAGTGAGACCAGCAGCCGAAATGATTACGTGACCACCTCGACTGGCAGGATTGGACAGAAATAACACACTGGAGGCTACATGTTGGCAAATAGTACTGCTATTAACGGAGGTAGATAGGATTTATCAGCATACCAATACGCCATAATTTTCAGTACTCGAGGAATAGGTGCGTGAATAACCAAGACAGCGGTACTTGTCGAAAGGGCCTATTCCTGTGGTGCAACGGACTTGAAGAGGTGGAACTTCAGGGGTGTTCAAAAGTTCAAAATGTAGAGTGACGATTCGTGTCTGATGTTCAGAATGAAGCATCTAAGCGGATAAAGGAGACAATCATACTTAATTTTCTTATTGCTCAAAACAGTTGTTACCACTACGTTATTTGGTAACAGGTGACCATTTTACTACATTTGTAGATATTGATTTAAGCTCTCAATTGTTTACACTAGTGTCTGAAATTTTAGTTTGTGAATACTTTTTTGGAATTCCGTGGGTTTCAGTTACATGGAAGTGATTTACATTGCTAGGATATTACGTTGATCTTTATGTTGTTCCAGGACTCTCTAAACTTTGCATTGATAAATCTCATCGTGCTGCAAATCTCAGATTTAAGTCAATCAATTATAAATCGCATTAACATTTTGTTGATCCTTTTGAGAGCTGTTCGTTGCTGTTATTGTCGGACCAACTTCACTTTCGTAAAAAGCAGTTCATGGATTGCATACATAATTTACACTGGAATGACTCGCCCATAAAATTACAAATATTAAGCTAAGCCTATTGGTGTTTTCTTATTCTTTAGAGCATGTTCCTTTTGGATTCCTTTACATATTTCTACTGTGTATTATCCACTCAAATCAATTAACAGTTGTTGAAAGAAGCTGCTTTAGTAGGTGAGATGCTAATGCCATTTGCGTAAAAATATTAGATATTTTGTCAAACAAATCTTTATGATGTTCTACATTTTCTGAATACAAAATGTTTTCACAGTAAGACTCTATAACTCGATTTCTCAGATGGGAGAATAACTTGTTTAGCGTTTCAATTAAACGTATCACCAAGCTGAATGGTATCATTTTATGATCAAAATCCCTCACTGAGTAAACAATGACGTTTACGTACTCACTTTTTCGGAAATAAACACTAATTATAAGCTGAAAACAGAAAGAACTGCTTGATTGTTTCATCGTCTCCTAAAGAAATCAAAATATGATCTATTATGGAATGAGGCTGAATAACATTACTCCATATTGCAATTAAAAAAAAACCTTGCGAAATTTTACTATTTAATTACATTGTTTTTGTATTAAATCCTTTAAAATAATATTAAGATACTTTGTCTTCTGAAAAAGTAAGGATTTTGCATAATCAAAGTGTTGTCCGTCACATGTATATCTAACTCAGTTTTTGATAGTGCCTACCTTAATGTTATGTCATTGTTATGAGATGAAACTGTCCCATTCACAAATCTTTGAAGTTATCCGCGATTCATCAAGCTTTGGATCCACTTTTGGTCGGCTACGTTATCAAATTTCTCGTTATTATATTAACATGCAGAAGAAAATGTCTTAGAAACACTCTATGCATCAAAAATCATAGCATTAATATTTATGTTCTCTGCAGGCAAACTATAAATTAACGACGATAGAAGCGTTAGGAGAACAAATTAGACTGCAATGATAATAAGGTGTAAGAGGAACAAACACATTCATCTTTCCCTTTATTGAGGTCTGCCATAAGGGAGATACACTGGGAGTAGATATAACAATTCCATTAGATTTTCAAAACTATAAAAATAATGTTAAGAATAGCACTATAGTTATCAGCTTTATTGAAATTAATCGGACGATTCTCATATCAAAGACCATATGAGTTTACTAAGGTATCATTTCCAAACCTACACAATGGTTTAACCTAGCACAAACTAAAAATCATTAATATTACTTTCCTTCTGGAAACTTTTATGATAATTTAACACCATCAACGTCAAATCCAATATATATATATATATATATATATATATATATATATATATATATATATATATATATATATATATATATATATATATATTCCGAACTATTTTATGAAACTGTTCAAATTGTCTTACTGACAGTAGTCAATAACAGTGATCATGGAACATATATGCAGATTGCTTTCATAATATCACCCAAGAACTCGTAGCTTTAGAAATGTAACAAGAGGCCTCACAAGATCCATATTAACACTTACATTATCAATGTTATAAACAGTATTATTTTATTGTTAACTAGGGACTTGTAACTTTCATTTACACTTGAGGTGGTGTATTTTTTCGGTCAGGATAATTTTCAACCACACTGTATAGCAATAGTAGTCGCAGAATTTCCCTTTATTCAATTACTGTTGAAGCAGCAACACAATAACTTTTTCCCCCAAGTTCTCTTTGGTGAGTGTGAATTTGCTAAACTATCTATGCTTACCTTGAGAAAGATTCTGTCCAACTCGGACTCCAATATGTCCTCGAGGACATCACGCTCGGATATTTAGCTTCGAGCGGTCTTCACGGGTTACTGTTAAGACGATACAATTGTTAACGATTATGGGTTTAGTCTTCCCAAGACTAATGTTTTTGGGATGACAGTACACATCTTTTTCCAATGGAATAGTATTTCGTTCTAGGAAAATAATGAAATCAGGAACTTTCTTAATATCACATGTTCGTTCTCTTCCTTTAGCAGGAAAAACGATATGTAGCTTAAAAGTAACTTGTACTATCATGTTATACATCATATACATTTTTCTCATTTTACATACCAAATCCGCTTTTGTTTTCGTCCAAATATAATTAATTTAGGAGCTTCAGAACAATTAATGATTAGGTTTTCGGGAAATAATTTGTTTTATTAATATATTTTTTCTTCTTTTGATATATGGGCATCTCATTGGGATAATTATAAAATACCCATTGTTATTTCGAGGTAATCCATAGGTTAGTGGTTGGATAGAATTTTCATAAATTTTTCCATAAATTAGATATTTGGTAGGACACATTTAACCCCCTTCTTATGGATGAGATACCCATATCCTGCTAACATCTTGTTTGATTCGTTTTTTAATTGCACTTCGTGAAATTCCTGCATTGGGATTGTGAGCTATATGCAACCGTAGCAAATTTGCACGTCCTTATCTCGCCTTTATTATGCAACAATTGTAGAGTAAACAAGGTTTTTAGCACCACTGTGTAAAATTTCATAAATCTTGAAACACAGCTACTAAAACAAGGTAATGACACTTTAGTACATCATACAACCAACTCAGAAGTTAAAGGAGTCTCATGTTCTTGTTATTTTGCTTGAAAAACTAACAGAAAGATATAAAAATGAAATCTCGTGCCGTGAATGCCATATTTGTGAATACAAGTAGGGATGGACAGGATTTGTGTTTGAAGTGAATTGGGTTTGCGGTTGTGTGAGTTTCTCGGACTAAGATTCAGAGATTCAAAATAGTGATGGGCAATGCGAATACTTCCGGTGGGAAGGAAAATAAGAAATGGGAATATTCATATTGCTTTTTTCGTGGCATATAAATTTCCGGGAAAGAATTTGTTTCGATTTCTTTACTTTAGCTTCCAAATTAGAAGAACTACATGACTAATTACTTTATTTTAATTTATTATCATTTACTTCTACTTTTTAAATGATTTGGAGGTTAGAAAAAGAGTTTCTAAAAAATCGTTGACTGTACTTTATACAACTAATAACATTATCTTTTAAGTTCCGTTTCCATTTGCACTAAATGGCAGCGAAGTACTAATGATGAAAAGGAAGACGTTTGTAATGTAGAAATTATGTAGAAATAGAGATGAAGTATTATCAATACATCCCGAACCACCGTTAGTAACAGAAATCGGTTTGTCTGCTGTTTCTGACTCGAACTTCTGAATAGGTATTCGAACTTCTCTTATATGTGAATTAACGCATCGAGAAATTGGTAGGAAGAAAGGTCGTGTTGGCAATGTTACGTGAAAAATTATAAAGATAAGTTAGTATCTTGCAATTATTGAGGAGATAAATATGTATGTAATTATATTGGATAAAATGGTGAGACATGTTTTTTTCTGGCTGTTTCCCAAACTAATTCCTTCATAACATTTAAAAATTAAAATGTTTATAACTTAAAATTTAGAATAAATTACTCCCATAAATATATTTTAAGTAAATATATATTGATGCGTACCCTCTAAATATAATAAAATATTAATAAAATAGCATAATACCGTTCAGAATATAGGTTTAAAGAATCATCTGGAGACAACAGTAATAAATGTACTGTGATAAGAAAACGAATTTAACGTTGAAATCGTAATAATATAATGATATATTATAATAATATAATTCAATAATATAATGCATTAATAAATTGCATATAATAATATAATGCAATTTTCTTTGGATTTGCACATAAATTCCCGGAATATTCTCATTTTATTCAATATTCCCGCGAATGTTCCCAATGAATATTCCCGAAAAATTTCTTCCCAGGAATTTGCTCATCACTTATTCAAAAGCCGTTTCAGAATATTCTCCTTCCGTTCTTTATAGAGTTAGATAGCCTGTTCTGGACATAGTTTTGTGTGTAGTATATTTGTAACCTAGGAAAACATGGCGGTGTACGTGTGTTTTGTCTTAGTGAAGTTAAACATTAAAATATCATAATAAACTTTAGTAGGGGACCCCTATTTACTCTCCTTTGGCTCAGCTTCTAAAACTCAGGATAGGTTTAATAAGGATGTGAAGATTCCTTTCCCCCCAGACGGGGAGCTTCCCTAAGCTATCCCCCTCATATTAATTTCAGTAAAGTAATTTAGAAAAATGGGTTAGGTTTGTACAAGGACCACCTCGTCCTAATTATCACCCCCTTTCTCACATCAAAGCCGATTGAAATATGTGTTAATTTTCAGAAAGGTGTAACGTAGTTAGCGATGATATGTAGATTTTGTTTTGTGTAGTAATATGTATTTGTATGTATAGTTCTAGTATGTGCGTTGTGCTTAGATGTAAGGTATGTGTGAGAATATTTAGTAACATATTTAATGATAACGTATCGCTGAAATCCAAATTATTAATCTCTTTCGGCTAAATTTAATAAGTAATTCATTTATAAATTAGATCTGTTGTCATTCTCCATATTTATCTCAATACGTAGATTATCTTTAATAGTACTCAGCGCATTTTCCCAGTACATATTTCAGTTTTCACCTGACAGCGCCGTCTGAAGCGATGATACAATCGCGCAACGCGAGTCATTTGTTTAGCGGAATTGTTAGGAAGCTTTGTAATCTTTAAAATGAATATTTTTAAGTATCTTCTTAATTATTCGATGCGTACAATTTCCGTAAGTAATTAATTTGATAAACTACCTTAATGATGACCTATTCTAAAAAAAATACGTTCTGTAGCCAGATAAAACAATAGCAAATGAAATTAAACTTTGCTTATATGCTTAACTAGGATCGGCTATTCAGAACTCTACTCCCGTCTTCAGAGACCGAAATTATTGTTATTCCGCAGCCTTAAATATATTTCATTTTGTTTCTGCGAATATTCAACTGGTGTATTTTCAAATTATATACATTTATAAATGAGTACATTACAGAAATATAAATCATCTCGCACAGCAATTTGCATGTTAGAAGTGTAAATTACTAAATACAGTAAATTTTGTTCGCATATATACTCTTAACAACCTGCAATTCTAAACATAGGATGTCGTTCGTATCGAGAGAAGTTAATTTAAGTTCGTGCGTATTTTTCTGTGTAGTGGTTAGTCCTCGAGAATTTTATTTAACTTTATAGCTGCTACTCCATCATTCTTAGTGAATGATCTGGATACAGGTTATAACATGTCTCCTTTAATACGCAAGTACTTATGTGTAGCGGCGAATAGAGTTTCTGGGCATATTTAAGAATCTAGCGGCGCCTTGAGTATGAATCTTTATGATATAAAACGTAAATAAATAAATGTAAATATGGAATTATATATGAAAATATAGTAAGTGTAGTTGAGTAATACGACCCCTTAAAGTATATGCGAGCCACATTACTTTTTTCACCACTGGTTAGGGTCGTGACTTAAAAAGAGTTGTGTGACAATTTTTGTACGATTGTAGATATTCGAGCAGTGTTTTGGACACTGAAAATTCGTACGGAAGGGAACGTTGTACACATGGTTGGCTATGATTAGACTAGTAACTTGTCTGCGCGATCGTAATGATTTAAATTGAGATAAAAGCATGACGAGTGAAAACAATCGGTCCAGTGATGAAAGAAAGAGTGTTGCTGGAAACGATAAGCATTTCGTAATTTTTAATATTTTTTTCCCCATTTACGAATGTTAGTGACTCAAGTGAATCTGATCTGTGAATGTTGTATGCATTAACTGTATACTCGGTTTGACCATGTGAGTAGTGTTTGTTTATTAAATATTTAGTACATTTTATAGGAAATCACAAAATATATAACCTAATTAGTGGATTTATTGTGCAGTGAAAGTATACGTGTACCTTTATGTTGAATGGCGATAGTACTGGTGTGCTGGTAAACGTTTTTCATCAATGTTACCTTTACGAAATAATCAGTTACTGTTAACATAGTTGAAGAGATGGATAAAGGAGAACAATAAATTATGTTTATTGGGGTAGAAGTTTATTTTCCAATAATATACACCATTATTACACTCTTCCTCTTTATTGTATAACTATTACTGTTTCTATTTATGAAAGTGTTTGGAACCTGGCGTCAAATGTCGCCTCTTACTTGTTTGGGAGCGCTAGCAAGGTTTCAGGAAACAACTTACTAGTACAAATTATTTTTATTTATACTTTTTTGATTTTTTTGTTGTTCCCGTTTCGATATTTCTTTAGTTACTGACTTCTAAACTATTTCTCTCTATATTTTAACTCTTTCTCCTTAGTTTCTAAGGATTTAGATTTTTCCCCAAGAAATCCCTAGATTAAGGGACCACATCACCTTACCGGCTGGATTCGGATGTAATCGCTATGAACTTGGCCAAATACAGTGGGTGGTAGAATTTATGAAAGTCTTTCATCCTTCCTGAGATTTCTATCGTGGACTCGGACTAGCTCTCACGCACATGGAGGCTTTTATGCCTGCTAAGACGGCTCGTTTTCGCCATAGAAATATTTCGGCTTTAAACCAGCACAATGGGTTAAAATTTTTCTAGTCTGATTACGTGTTTTCTTCTATCTCTCTCTGTATGCCTTTGTCTTATTTATTTCTATCCACTTACCGTATGTCGTAAGATTATTTCAACCCTCCCCCCGATTAAATTTACATTTTTTCCCAAGTACATTTTTGTTCATACAATCAGCACTGTATCAGATTTTTTATTTCTGATATTTTACAAGCTTATGAGCAACGAAACAGAAATGATACTTGAGTGTTTTTGATGTTTGTGACTTGCCTATCGTAGATTGTGACAGCTCTCTTATGGCCCATATAGATGTAATGTTTTTTGTTTGAATTCGTTCAGTTTCGAATTTTTTTCGATAAAACTAGTATCATTATCAGCTCTCATCCTACATAATACATACTGTAGAAGCAAGTCATAAGCTCACTAAGAATGTAGTAAGTGTCTACGAACTAATTATAATAATATAAATCTATGTTTATTTCTTACTTGAAATCGTTGCAAGCAGTCCTTTTTTTAAAAGCCTGCACAATATTATCGATAAAGTGCTCTTGTATACGAGTACAAACACTAAACCAGTCTTTAGATTTCGCGAATTTTCAATATGAATTGTTGCAAACGCCCCTCTCTTTTCGAAAACGCTACTCTAAGAAACAAGATAGTTACAATACAGTCTAGTTTATATTATGCTATATATACCCAAAATATATGTATACATATTGTTTTCTGTATTGTTTTCAGTGATCGCTCGAAAACGGTAAGAACCGGTGACTTCACACTGATTTTTGCACCTTGTCAGGCGTACGAATTTCAATGACAAATTTCTATATCAAATCAGCACTTCACCCTAATTTTTCCATGGTTCATTTTTTTTATGAATATTCTCGTTATAGGTGATTCTAACCTAGAAAATATTTTCTTCAGACTGGGTTGAGTACGAGACTATTCAAAAAATTCATTTACATGGTTTGAAAAAAAAAAGTAAACTATATTTAACTGTGAATTGTTACTGTAGTACACAGAGTTATATACTATTTTAATCAGAGTGCTTCAGACGGAAAAAGTGAGAGTCTTTTCACTGATTCCTTTATACGTAAAAACTATAACAATGTAATTGCTTATAGTTCTAAATTACGTAGGGAGTACGTGATGGTTTTATAGTGTCAACTACGATTCAAAGAGGTACAACTTTTATTTTACTCAAGGGATGTTGGTGGAACTCGGTACGGAGCTCGGTGATTTCAATGACTCAATATGCAAAACTTTCACTACGCAGCTAGCTAGACCAACATTGCACTGACGATTTTTCTGGCTATCGCACAGTGGGGATCCAGAAATTGGGAGCGGCGCTCGCGCGCCCCTCCATGGGGTGGTATATATAAATTATTAACTAATGAAGCGTTTGTTCAAAGGCTGTAGGATAAAACGTTTGAAATGCCTCTCAAAAGAAAGATTTTGAGTGTGTTCTGTACTCATTGCAGAGAATGTATGCGCTTTCAGTTGATGGTAATCCTTGATTCTGTCGTGTTGAAGAACATAGCTTTCCTCAATGCCGCCTGCAGAAGGGTGGTGATAAATACGTATTATAAAGTATTGCAGTCCACATTTTTTGTTTGCCAACCAAATATCGAAAGGTGTCTCAAGTTTACTTTTCAGTTTACTTTTACTTCTCAGGTATAGGCTTTTGTACATAAACTGCTAATAGTCATAATGTACCTTTGAAATGTTTTCGAACGTTATTTGCATAAGCAACAGTTCTCCGCATTCTCTTTCTTTCGTTCTTACGCCGTCGAATAACTGTTTACTTGTTACATTGTAGTTACATTACTGCTTCCGCCATGTTGTACACTGTACGTCGCATTCTTTTATTTTCCCACTATCTGCAGATCTCAAACTCTTCTCTTTTCCATTTGATAATAAGATTGGAAATCAAGTAATAAAGAAGTTGCTCTAATATAGTATTCGCTTCCGCTGAATATTTAATGAAATCTATAGTCCATCCGATTGCCCTAGGTACATGATCTTTGTCAAAGAAATAACTCTGATCTTGATAAGACCACACAAATTGCATTAATGACAAAGAAGCATATAAGTAATTGATTACAAGAAATTTTAACTTATAGTTATAAATAAAAACCAACCAACTAACTAACTCTATGGCCTATGAACCCGGAGGTTCAATGCCGCGTTCACAAAAGCTCTCCACTGACTTCTATCCTTAGCTAACTGCATCCAGTTTCTACTTTATATTGCTATCTCTGCGAGATCCATCTTAATATTGTTCTCCCATCTGCGCCTAGGTCTTCCTAATTATCGTTTTCCGATGGGTCTTCTAGTTAAGACTTTGAAAGCGTTTCTACTTTCTTCCATTCTAGCTACATGACCTGCCCATCTAAGCCTCCTAGACTTGACGAACCTAACAATGTTGGGTAAACCGTATAAATTATGTAGTTCCTCGTTATGAAGTTTCCGCCATTACCCATTGACGTTCCTCTTGGGTCCGAATATTCTTCTCAGGATCTTGTTCTCAAAAACTTGCAGTCTATGTTCTTCCCTCAGAGTAAGCGACCATGTTTCGCAACCATACAGAACAACAGGCATGATTGTCCTTTTATATATTATAAGCTTCAAATTCTTCGACATAATTCGCTACGACAAGAGATTTTGAACCTATAGTAACACGAATTCCCTGGTTTTAGTCGATATTTAATTTCTTCATGAATATGATTTTCGTCTGTTAATATCGATCCTAAATATTTAAAAAGTAAACACACTGCTGAACAAGACTGCACTTATTTAACATAAAAAACACATTTACACGTGACGTTTCGATCTTCTAGCCAAGGTCCTCTTCAGACGTACACTCTGATGAGGATCTTGGCTAGAAGATCGAAACGTCACGTGTAAATGTGTTTTTATATTAAATAAGTGCAGTCTTGTTCAGCAGTGTGTTTATTTTTCTGATTTTATTCGCAAGACGTTGACTATGAGTGTGTGTTAGTTTAAATATTTAAAAGTATCCATTTCATCAAAAGTATTACTTAATGTTTTAACGCATCCACAATTTGCCGTATTACGGTCCCGACGCACTTCCATGTATTTAGTTTTCTCTGCAGTTACTTCTAAACCCAGGTCCCTGCAAGCGTTTAAAAGATCCCTGAATTTATTTCTATTGTTCTCCTACCATCCCCTATTAAATTTACATCATAGTTATAAATGTATAACATAACGTTTTAAAATAAGTATAGTAAACACTTTCTTTATAAGATTTTTAAAAAAGTTCTCGGTTTTTTTTCGATATTGGCTTTTATATTTTTTGTTGCAAAATTTTCTCTTATTTGTTTGTTAACATGGGAAAAGAAGAACGGTTTATCCTCTAAGTAAACATATAAATCTTGACCAAGAGTTAAATTCATGACAAATCAATATGTAGTAGTACCTAAGTTTTGGTAAGTACAATTGCGCATAACCGTGTGTGAATGACTACTATGTCAATTTAATGTTGAAATGTTCTTCTCCTCAGACATTATGATAATTCCGATTAGAATTATTATTCTTTATAAAAATCATGTACGTATTTTCTTCCAGATAAGATTGTCACGAAAACTTGTAGATGTCTTTCTTCATGTGAAGAATTCAATTTTCAAACAAAAATCATAACTAGTGGAGAGTAAGTAATTTAAAGATTAATATGTTTTGTGATACACATCGTATGTGATTGTAAAATAAGGAAAGAATAAGAACATTCTGTCAATTGACGACCAAGAGAAAAGGTTTTACGTGAGAGATTTTGGAAATAGTGACGAATTAAACTCATGTCTTTCAAACTTTACTTTACTGAATTATGCAAAAAAGGGTTAAGGACTTCTGTTACCAGCTATCTCTGTTGTATATTGGAAGCAAATCCTTTTATACATAAGCAGATATTGTGATCCATATAAGCAAGGACTTTACGTGAACGGAAATAGATTTAAATATCATTTGGAGTATTCATTTAGCACAGGTGGATAAACGCTTTTTCAAAGAGTAATCGTTGTGACTTATGTGTATAGACATATAATTTTATACCGGAAAATATGCACCAAGGAATTTATTAAAGTTCAGAATATAGGTCGAGAGATATGAAAAATAAATAAATTTTACGGGAAGGAAATTATGAGTCCGATATTTTTCATGTAATTAATAGATTATATTAACCCAACTTACCTCAGCAACAAAGAAAAATTATCTAAAAGAACTACCTAATCTAACCGAATTTGGTAACATAAGGAATAATAAAATGTAATAAATATAACTTAACATTTTGGACACACTGTGCTACACGACAGTTCAAGAAAATTAAGTTCCAGGAAACATTCTGGTATTAACTAAAGCAAAACGGTTACGTAAAAGTATTTTATCATGTGACCCCCATTTTCTTGATTCGCACGTAGTATAGTTTCAGATTTGCTACTTATGTAGTTTCCCAACCCTGCCCTATTGCTTTCTACAAAATAAGGAATTTATGTTATTTCTAAAATTCTTAGTTTAATCCTAAGATGTAAACTTGAACCTTATAGCATTTCCACAATATGTTTTGCATTTGGAAATTTAATAATTGGAAAGTGGTATAGAAAGCTCGGAATTTGAATGACACGGAAACAACAGTACAAAGATTGATGCAATTAAAACTGTGGTATAGAGGTCCCTCAATAATGGATTGGCACAATTTGCAGTTGTTTTGAATATTCTTTTGAATATCATTGCAATATATAATCTCCTTATCATAATCTATTACCAAACATAGTTTGATTTTTACATTATCTAGTAATTATTCTGACATAACATGACATCTCCGCTTCTGTATCTTTGTATTGAAATTGTTGGCCGATTTTGAATCAGCAAAACAGAAGCAACTGGACAAATAGTTTAAATTTTGATTAAATTATTAACCAGGATCCAAAGAACATGTTTGATGTAGTCGCTTCGATTCGCTAGAAATTACAAAGAGTCGATTAGCTGTGCGACTAGGGAAAACAAATGAATACGTGTCATAATTGATATTCAGAGGATCAGATTGAAAATACAAGGGCAATAATATTACTTTAAGTATGCCTAAATTTGATTTTTATTTAAATTTTCTTACATATTTGACGTTTAAGATTACCGTCTTTGAAGTACAGACCAGTTAGTCAGGAACCTAAAATACCGTACTAAAGTATAACAATTCACGGTCGTTGATGCTCAACTTCACGTAACCAATGGGGATTCTCCACTTACCAATAATGCATATTGTACCTTTTCACTTGACTAAGTTCGTAAAAGTTCCATCATCAGAAAAAAAATATTTGGTCTAGGAATTAATTCGTGCGGTTGGTACGCACACATTGAAGCTGTAGTACAAACACAAAATACATAAATACCTTAAGAAAAATATTGTCCATCGCTAGCCACCACTTTCGCCCATCTGTCAGGCAATGTACGGATTCCGTGGCGAAAGAAGTCCTCATCCTTGGAAGCGATCCAGTCAGAGACCCATGTTTCGATATCTTCTGAAGAAGTAAACCGCTGTCCAATCAAATCGTTGTTCATGCAATCGAACTAGTAGTAGTCCGAAGGAGCATGGTCTGGTGAATACGGCGGGTGGGATAAAACTTCCCATCCAACATTTTCTAAATAGGTTTTGACCGGTTTTGCGACATGTGGGCGAGCGTTATCATGTTGAACAATAAGTTTATCATGTCTGTTCTCCCATTCTGGTCGTGTTCTGGCCAGAGCTTGCTTCAAACGCATTAATTGTCGTCGATAACGTTCTCCATTCATAGTTTCACCCGGTTGCAGCAGCTCATAGTACACCACACCTTTCATATCCCACCATATGCATAGCATAACCTTTGCACAGTGAATTTCTCGTTTTGGTTGTGATGGACCTGGTTCACCTGGTTTCACCCAGGCCTTTTTTCGTTTAGGGTTCTCGTAATGGATCCACTTCTCAACACCCGTAATAATTCGATGCAGAAACCCCTTTGCTGCTCTGTCGTTGAAGCAGCAATTCGCAAATGGTTTTTCGTCTTTCAACGTCTCTGTCTTTCAATTCATGTGGAACCCAATGTGACATCTTTTGAATCATTCCCATGGCTTTCAAGCGTTTGGAGACTGTTGTTTGATCAACGCCTAATGCTGCTGCAAGTTGTTCCTGCATTTGACACGAATCTTGCTCGAGCAATGCTGTCAATTCTTCGTCTTGAATTTTTTTTGGCTGTCCAGCTCGCTCTTAGTCTGCCAAGCCGAAATCACCACTTCTAAACCGTGCAAACCACTTCTGACACGTTCGCTCAGCTAGAGCATGGTCACCATACACTTCCACCAAAATACGATGACTTTCAGTCGCACTTTTCTGCATGTTAAAGTAATGCAGCAGGACACCCCGCAAAAACACTTTATCAGGCACAAATTGCGCCATGTTCACTTAACTACAAACTGGTGTTGTTGACGCTTTAATCCACTGCCCTATACTACGAACGATACGCGATGACAGGGGTTTGCAACACATGTGTGGATACACGGAACTGTGGGACGCTCCATTCGTTGCGCCATCTCTTGTCCACCCGCACGAATTAATTCCTACACCAAATATCTTTGGAATAAAATAATTATGTGCTAATAGTTATTCTTGTATCAACTGCTAAATTTCAAGCAGTGTTCAAAGTTGACCTCAAGTAGTTGCTGATGCATCGAAGCGAGAAAAGGAGGGACTTTTGTTGTACATACGTACCAGATGATATATAAGGAAAATTTCTTCGCGACATTCCTGAGCATCGTGTGATTTAGTTAGAACTAATGTGAGGATTTAAGCCACAGTAGTTTGAATATTCTGTATTTCTTTCTATTTCGTCACATTCCGCTGTCAGAGTCATTGCTTGAATTGCACTCTAGGAGTTTCAATAAACAGTTAGATAATACTGCGGAAATTGGTTGCAGAAGGAAAATTTTTATCGGGAAACAGGTTAGCATACCTTAGAGGAGCTTCTACATATTTATTTCACTTAAAGTAACAGGAAATTATATCTCATTTCTCTGCAATTGCTAATATCGGAGGCCAATTAGAAAGAGTTGTTTCCAGTTCAAACGTTTGATGTAGACTGAAAGCCACAATTATGTTCCAGGCACTAGAACTACATCAAGGAAAAAATTCTTGAAACTGGAAGTTATTCTTACGAATACAAGGACATAACCCTGATTAGCGTGCAAACATACTTTATAAATACGTCATTTAACATTGTTCCGTGTGTGATAGATGCCGCTGTAGACAACAAAAATCAAAGTGAGTAAATCCCATTGAAAAATTACAAGCAAATGTTCGAAATAATGACCGTTTTCTGCAAAATATACTATACAATTGAAATTACCGCCTGTGAACCACGAAATGCGATCATGAGTAGATTTCCTGTAGGTATAACACTTACAATATGCACGGCAGAAAACGGACACAAATTCGAAAATTTCCATCTGTAAAATATGGTGATGCGTTGAAGGAAAGGACTAAAGTAAAATGGCATCAAGGTGCTGGGAGGCAAATGGACTCACCTAAAACAAGCACCCGGCTGGTGAGAGGCAAGACGACTCACCTGAAACGAACACCCTGATGGTGAGAGGCAACGCAACTTATATCTTTAAAAAAGCACCCCTATGGGAAGGAAATGGTATTATGTAAATTACTTGTTCCATGGTAACGCTGAAAGTAGTTCTTCTTCATTGATAAACAAACCATTGAATGTATCCAACTGCTTTCAATTTCAGCAACATGTGTGACAGAAATTATGTCAATCATTTGTTGAAAATGCTGTATTGTGTTCTGAAAAATCAAGTATTCCTACTATAAAACACTGGCTCTCATTACAGAGTTTAGAACAACTGCATTTGTAATGTCCTTCAATTTGCCGGGAGGGGATCAATGCTGCGGTGTCATTTGACAGCACTTTAAGAACTAATAAAAAATCTACAATAATTTCCCTAATCCGATGTATATTTGGTTTGGGTACAAATTGTCGCGGCGACAACCTAGAGACCCACAATCTCGCCGAGCCGAAAACTCACTTGTCCAAACCCTCGTCGACTAAAATCTCGTGGGCCAAAATCTCGCCAGGCGGAAACCCTGCCTTGCCAAAATCTCGCGTTACAAAATCTCATCAAACCTAAAATCTCGCCTGGTCAAAACCTCTCGGTCCTGATCTCGGGATACAGAATGTCGCCTGGTTTAACCTACACAGGACGTAATCTCGTCTCGGGAGAAATGTTTTCAGTATAAAACGTCATCACCAAGATTTCTTCGATGTAGAATTCTCTATATATTGGTATATGTATATATTTTTAATAACACATAGTTGCCTTAAATAAAGAAAACAATAAAAATAAATATAGTCTTATATAAAAATAAAAATGACTATTTTGTGACATCGTGCCTCTTGAGCCAACATACCGATCTCGATGAAATTGTCAACATAGCTGTGGTTCGATTGTGTGATGTATTTTATAAATTGTTTTAAAGCACAGCGAAGTGGAGGGGGAGATATATAAAACAACTAAAACTTAATAACGCTTCAAACACGGGACCAATCTCGATCTAAGTTGCAACAGAGATCAGGTTAGAGACTGGGAAAATTTTTATTCTTTCACTTTGACGGGAAGAGGAGGGGAATGGGGACATAGAAATACATAGGAATGAAAGTGGCTGCGTTTGTGACTTAATAATTATTGAACCATCCGACAATTTTCGATCGAATTTTCAACATATGTGGGGTTTAATCCAAGGATGGTGGCCTTAAGAACGGTTAACAAAATCAAAAACTATTTATGAAATTATGAAACAATATCTGAGTTTTACGTCCTCGAGTATGTTTTGGAAGTTAAAGGAGGCGTAGCTGATCAGGATGAAGGAAATTATGAACTGACGAATGTGTGATGAAACGGAAATAACCCGAGAAAGCCCAAACACACTACATTTTGTATATTATTATTATTATTATTATTATTATTATTATTATTATTATTATTAATAATAATAATAATAATAATAATAATAATAATAATAATAATAATAATAATAATATAATAATAATAATTTGTAATATGGAATTAAACGTAAGGAAAGCCATTCGGTAAATTTTAAGTAAAGGTTTCATTCCGCAAGGTTTCGGTTCAAGAGAGGCTTTGGTTCAAGAGGTTTTGACCAGGCAAAACTTTGCCTCACCATGTTTTGACCGTCAAAGCTTTGAATAGGCGATATTTTGGGCGGTACAATAAGTAAGATGACGTTTTTTGTACTTCTAAATCATGATAATTAAACGTTTTCAAGCTGTCAAAGCTTTTTCTAAAAGGAAACCAACTGTTTAATGACGAGTAAAAAGTTCATGGCAAAAATGTATGTCCCTTTGGAAGTACTTATTGTTACATTTGAGGCACTAGGTGAACATACGTGTACCACGGTTTCCTCTCACGTGATTTGCGAGATTTGCATGGAGCCAAAAATAATGTTTTCAACCAATGTCAGAGTAACAGGAAATGACAAAAGATAAAGAATTCCAGGTAACACCAGCTTGAGTGTTAAGAGCTTAAACAATATAATGCCAATGTTGACTCTAATACAAGCAGGTTGATGATGGAAGTCAGACAAGAGTAAAATTATGTACAAAAAAAGTGGCAAATGTAAAAAAAATCAGGTGTTGTCCAGATGTTTCCTCTTACTCGTTTGAAGTGTGTGCTCATGTACACTATCCGGAACCCTTGCACTTCTACTGGAGGCTGATCTCACTCAAAAACAATACAAATTGTTTTATGCGGCTATTAGTACTATTTACACACGTTATTCAAGTGAACAAGAAGTCAAAATGAAGCATGTTATGGGCACAAGAAGTATGTTAGCCTTATGAAGATGCTACGAGGGCCATCCGGAAAGTGGTACTCGTTTGCGCCGCATGAAGCGCTGATGACTTGGGGAGCCGCTGGTCAAGGTCAGACCGCTTCAGTGGCTTGTCTGCCTGCTCTGTGCGAGGTTCCGTGGCGCTAGCAGTGCATGTGTTGTGGCTGTGCTCGTTTATAATGATTAAATAAATTGAGAACCCCGCCAGTTGTGAAGTGAGGGCCATAATTAAAATTCTTAATGCACGAAAAGTTCGACCTTGTGAAATTCATCTCCAATTAAAAAAGGTGTATGGAGACAATGCGATGGACGTGTCGTCTGTTCGGCGCTGGTGTCGCAACTTCAACCTGGGGAGGGGGAGTACACTCACGAGGAGTGTTCAGGGAGACCATCTGTCAGTAGAAACGAACTGCTGAGGTCAGTAGACGAAAGCGTGAGGAACGATCGGCGCGTCACAATTGTTGAACTCTGTGAACATTTTCCTAATGTGTCTCCAACAATTGTACATGAAATTGTCAAAGATCATCTGCCTTATTCAAAAATCTGTGCAAGGTGGGTCCCTCGCATGCTCACAGGTGAGCAGAAAATAAAGCGTATAGCTGCAGCACTGACGTTTTTGGGACGTTATTCTGATGAAGGAGACTCTTTCCTGAATCGCATCATTACAGGGACGAAACATGGGTTTGTCATGTATCACCTGAGAGTAAACGACAGTCCATGGAGTGAAATCACGCTCATTCACCAACCAAACCAAAAAATCAAGACAGTTCCGTCCACCAGAAAACTCATGGAAACCATATTCTGGGATCGACGAGGTGTACTGCTAATTGATTTTATGGCCCGTGGAGACACAATTAATGCTAATGCGTATTCTGAAACATTAAAGAAATTACGGCGGCAATACAAAATCGACGGCTAGGTCTACTGTCTACAGGCGTCATTCTCCTTCATGACAATCTCAGGCCCCATGCAGCCGCAAAACCACAACAACTTCTGCAGCAAATCAAGTGGAAAACCTTCGACCATCCGCCGTATAGCCCGGAATTAGCCCCTTCGGACTTTCATCTGTTTACGAAGCTTAAAGTCTTTCTGACAGGACAAAGATTTGACAGCGATGAAGAAGTTAGACGAGGCGTGATGACATATCTCAATACGCTGGCATCGGAGGACTATGACGCTGGAATACAAAAAATCGTCACACGGTATGACAAATGTCTCAATTTGCTTGGTGATTATGTGGAGAAGTAGTGTAAGGTATGCTCTTTCCAATAAAAGTGTGTATATTTGTTAATATGTACTACTGTGTGTTTATTGTACAGACGGGTACCACTTTCCGGATGCCCTTGGTCTTACTGTAACAGAATAATGTGCCGTAATGAACCTACTAAACGTTCGTGACTACACTACTTCACGATTGCATTAACATTTGGAGGTCGTATTGTGTGGTGTCAGAAATGAAGAACTCCTAAAGTTAGAGCACGTCTCCAAAATGGAACTGTTATAGATCATAACAGTGTCAATTTAAACATAAGTTTCAAAACCACGCAAATTCGGACACAGATGTTTTCCAAATCTCATCTTTTCATGTAACACTATTATGTACGAATGGAGGTCAAACAAAAAATGTGGCAAAACCCACTGTCATCAACACCTAAGTTGTGTAGCATAATACGTGTATTTTTGTGCATGAGTCACGGACATCATAAATGCCTAATTTGTGTACGTTGAACATCAGGTGACGCAGTTAAAGAAGTTTACACTATCTAGAACGACAGGTGTTGTAGAAATAGAGCGTACTTTGGTTCCGACTATGGTTGATGCAAAGGTGTGTAATGCTGCAACGAACATATCGCCTCCTATGCGGTGTTATATTTGTGAACTAACAGCAAAAGATTTCAACAAATTGCAGACGTCAGCAACAGTGGATCTTGGGTCTCTCAAGTTTGACCTGTCAATCCTTCATACAAGAATGAGAGTTTTGGAGTCACTGATGCATTTGTACAACAAGATACCGGTCAAAAAGGGGTACGTGAGGAATTCAAAATACAAGGCAATTGTGGCGGAAAAAAGAAACACATTCAACAATTTTTCATAGCCAACATGGGTCTTCTCGTGGATAAAGTGGGATTCGGGAACACATCCAGATGATTCGTCGATGATCCCTGGACTGCATCTCGAATCACACACGTATACGTCACTCTTGTGAAACGGTTCATGATGCTTTTGGAGAACTTTACAGTCAACACAAAATCGTCGCAGACAAATTCGCAGCATACACAGAAGAAACTGCACGCCTTTTCATCCAGCTGTATGGGTGGTTCCCAATGTCGCCTATAGTCCACTATATATTGATACACGAGGCCACAGTTATCTCTTACCACGCTCTCTTAAAAATCTGGCAATTGTCGTAAGAGCAGCAGAACCCAAAAACGAACAGTTTTTTTTAATAACGTCAAGAGTTTTCACGGAAGGTCTCGCGTAGCAGACGTGCTCAACGGGCTACTAGTCACTATTGACCCCTTCTTAAGCTAGACCCAAGACGTCGAAGAAGACGAAGACATACTTGAAAGATACTTTACAACTACTACTCCAGAAACATCGACCAGTGGGGTGTTTGCAGGAGACGAAAGCGACAGTAACGAGGACAATCATTGGACATGGGCAACATAGACTATTGAGATATAGCTAAACTTGTCCACCAAGTGAAGATCCTTCTCATTTTCTATTTATTTTTTGCATTACTTGAGAAACATATCTCATGTAAACCATTTTCATTGTGTTGTAGAGGATCACCAGTTCATCTAGCATTACAGATGATTTTGCCCCCATTTTCAAGTAGTTTACTTCACTGTACGCTGTACCAGCAAGCATTTTTCATAAAAAAAATAATTCTTGAGTCTGCTTCGAGAATATGTTACAACCGTGTATTTTATCATGTTTTTTTTTTTTATGAGCTTAGTTCTTTGGACCCGAAATATGACCGAGTTAGGGTAGAGTTGATGAAGATGCAATGCAGCTCGCGAGAAATTGCTAAATACTGTAAGTTATACATCACATCTTTAATGGTATTAGCCTTGCATTCTCGCTCAATATATGGATACTTTCTAAATGATTACATCGCGTGCAGTACTCAAAGTATCATAAGATGGAGATGCGCCTTCACCTAAAAAATAAATGTTATATCAGTTTTACTCTGTCTCTTTCTCTGGCTATATATACACAGGATGTTTCAGATAAAACGTCCAGTGCTTATAAATCCGAAACGGCTGAGAATAAAAGATGAAACGAAAACTAAGATAGGAAAATGTCATAAAGCATATCATATGATGTTGTGGTGACCTCCAGGCCCCACCTTCAAGGGAGCAAAGGGGCCAACTTCAAATTTTCAAATGAGAACATGTATTGAATCATACCTCGTTCGATAGTACTTGAAAAACGAAACAACTATTGTAAGAAACCATTTTCGATTTGGGCTACCGATTTCAAAATGGCCGCAAAAAGTGGGTCATGTATCAGACAAAACGTGCAGTGCTTATAGGTCTAAATCAGAAACCCTGAGAAGAGAGGTGAAACAAAAACAGAGATAAGAAACGATGATAAAGCATATCAAGTGTTGTTGTGGTGGTGACCCTCAGGGAACTCCGTGAAGGGGGCCCAGGTGCCAACTTCTAACGACTTCTAACTTCTACTTTCTGCGGCCATTTTGAAAACGGTGGCCAAAATCGAAAATTGTTTTCTACAAAAATTGTTTCGTTTTCAAAGGACTATTGAATGAGGTATGATTCAATAAATGTTGCTATTTTAAAATTTGAAGTTGGTTCCTCGGCCCCCTTGAAGGAGGGCCCTGAGTGTCACCACAAAAACAACATATGATGTGCCCTATAATATTTTCCTATCTCAGTTTTTGTTTCATCTTTTTATTCTCAGTCGTTTCGGATTTATAGGCAGTGTATATATATATATATATATATAAATATAAATATAAATATATACAGGGTGCGGCACCTAAAACCGGCCCGTCGTAATATTCTGGTATATTGTGTTTTTGGCAACACTTAAATAATCTACCTTCCTACCAAGAGATGGCGTGTCGAGGTCGGGTCGACTTACGTGACCTGCAGCAGTCACGTGCAGCCGCAGCCAGTGAAACTTGTCGAAACCAGTTGAGAAAAAGGCCTCGTTGTGTTAAGCCGGGTGAGTGTCAGTATGTGATAAAGCCGTATTCGATACCCGAGCGTGTTGCCATTGTTGAAGGGTTCATTCTCACTGGATCTTTTGTGAAAACAATGAATTTGTTTCAGGAGAAATTTCCAGGACGTTCCATACGAGAAATGGTATAATCTTAAAAACTCCGGACGCAACTCTGCTCGCTACAATAAAAAACAAAGTGCCTATTGACACTTTTGGTTCCAACGCGAAGATTCAAGCACTGAACTCTTCCACACGTAAACAGCCTCCACCACCGATACGATCACCATTGTTATCTGTTGTGATTCGGGGGGTTGACCCCTCTTATACAGATGAAGAGGTCCAAGAGGAGCTCAAGCTAGAAGGTCATAGTATTACGAAAGTTCTACGAATTCGAAACGACCAAGGCCCTAATTATATGGTTCGTGTACTCACAAACCACCAAGACACCATCGATGAGCTATTGGCATCAGGAGCCTACATTTATAACCATAAACACCGAGTAGAGCCATCACGAACACCAGTTTCTATGCCTATCCGCTGTGAGCGATGCCAGGTTTACAATGCTCATCAGACATCTGATTGCAAAAACATAAGTAAATGTGGCTACTGTGCTGGTCCACATAACACCCGGACTTGTAACAACTTACAATTGCCACCAAAATGCGCCACTTGTAATGAACAGCATCCGGCCTACAGTTATAGGTGTAAGGCAAAGCCGAACCCTATTCAGGACCATCCTGAACTCGTCGTTCCTTTGCGACCACCGACGCCAGTTCAAACCACTCCACATCCAATTGACGCTCCTGTTTCATTGGACCAGCTACTGTCGTTTCTGACACTCGCTCTGCAAAATATTCATCCTTTCATTAGGCCTCATGTTCTACAACAAATCATTATAGCAGCAAAAACAACCTTCTACGTCAATTTTACTGCAACGTATTCCAGCAATACTATCCATTTCCATAAATCACAAGCTACTACTATCGATTAATATCATGGCTTTAACCTTTCTCTTTCTCAACATCCGGTCACTACCAAAGAACAAAATTTTATTTGAACATCTTCTTCTCGAAGAGCATGTAACAGTCTTCCTACTTAATGAAACATTTCTTACAAGCTCTCGCTCTTGTCGTTTACCACGATATACCATGCTTCATTCTGCAAACCCTCTACCTACATTTCGAGCTAATGGGGGAGTGGCCATAGGGATTTCTCCTCACATCCCTTTTCGCCAGCATCACTATACTGCAACAGCTGTTCCCGAATACCTGATTGCCACTGTTTATTTCAAAAATATCATCATCACACTGGCAACTATATATATAAGACCAAACCATTCATTACCTGAGCAGTTCGTACAATATATCTCCAACACCTTCAATAGATATATTATCATGGCTGACTTCAATATGCATAGCCGCAGCGATGGTGACCGGACCAATTTTGTTAACTTTATAACGACGCACACTACTGGAATCATTCTTGATCTTCCGCAAGCTACACGTCCCATCTCAAACACCAAGACTGACATAGTCATCGCCTCAGCAAATCTTGTCTCACACTGCAATGTCGAAATCCTTGATCTTCTGGGCAGCGATCATGCACCCATCAAGCTCGTCTATAAACCATATTTAGCTACAACTAGTTCTTCGTTACCATTGCGAGTGAGCTTGCGTTATGATAGAGCTAAATGGGATCAATATCGTACACATATTTCAGACCTCATCAGAGATCTAACCGAACCCACCACAAGCGATGATTTATATCAGACTGTAGACATCATTACCACTACAATCCAAGAAGCCAGCAACTTATACATTCCAACCACCCAATCCGTTCCCTATCAACCTAAGCTTCCGCCTCAATACATCACTATGATCAAACGTTCACGCCAGTTCTATCGAGACTATCTTCGCACTCGCAATCCAGAAAGACTTCGACATCATAAACAACTCCAACGGACAGTTCACAACTACGTCAAAGCATATAAACTTCGCTCCTGGGTGAAGATATGCAACAATCTTTCCGAAACATCGCATCCTACAAAATTCTGGATTCGCTTTAATGCATTGTGTGGGAAGTTTACTACTACACTCTACCCTATTTTATTAGGCGACACACCTATTTCTACTGATCGAGATACAGCGAATGCATTTGCAGACCACTTACAAGAAATTTTCACACCGCCAACTGACAACGCACCACACGCCGCAGACAGACTTAACACCTCATCACCACAACTTCAACCAAATATTACTCATATCTTACCTACTAATGCTGCTGTCTCTGCTCCCATCACTGTTCAGGAAATCTCACAAGTTCTTCATAACAAACGAAATACTGCACCAGGTCTCGATAACGTGACATATCGCCATATCAAAGAAAGTTCTATCTCGCTTCTGCTTCTTCTTCTGCTTCTGAATGTTTACACATTCATACTGCGTACTGGCTACTTTCCTTTAGCTTGGAAAACATCTAAGACGCTTATATTTCCTAAACCACACAAACCGCCGCAGAATACTGCATCCTATAGACCTATCCAACTTACTTCCACCTTCAGTAAGATCTTAGAGCGCATTCTGGTTAAACGATTACATCTTTTCATCGCCGATCATAACTTACTCCCAGTCACACAAGCAGGTTTTAGGCCAGCCTTCTCTATCAACAATCAGCTACTCCGACTCACAACGCTCATCACACAACATTATAATTCAGCTCAACCTTCTTGTTTAGTGTTATTTGACTTGGAGAAAGCATTCGACAAGGTCTGGCACCTTGGGCTCATATATAAACTTATCAAATTCCAGCTTCCTATATCATATATCCGCCTCATATATAATTTCATTACCAATCGTATTACCTATATCTCCGTACGTGGCAATTTATCACACACTATCTTTCTATTCACTGGAGTACCGCAAGGGTCTGCTTTATCTCCCTTATTATATATTCTGTATGTAGCTGATATGCCCCGATTACCAGATAAAGTACAACTCTTTCAATATGCGGACGACGCGACCCTTCTAGCAGTTGGAACAACTATCCAGCAGATCAATACTATCTTACAGACTGCTATCGAAAGCTTCTACACCTGGTGTACTCTCTGGAGGCTTACTATTAACGCAGCGAAAACTCAGGCCATAGTTTTCTTACCACCCAGACAAACTTCCAAATTCCGTAGAAATCCACGAAAACTCTCTCTCCATGTTGATGGGTTGCCTATTCAACTCAGTAATACTGTTACATATCTGGGAATTACATACGACCGCCACCTTACCTGGTCGCAACACTTGAAAAATGTTACTACTAAAGCCTATAATAGACTTAATCTCTTGAAACGATTGACTGGTACCACTTGGGGCCTTAAAGCACACACCATACCAAATACGTACAAAGTTTTTTTACGACCAGTCCTCACGTACGGCTTCACTGCTTGGTTAGCTGCTCCGACAAAATTCTACAATAAACTCTTAATCCTAGAACGCCATGCTCTTCGTACAGCGTTCCGTATTAAGCTACCTAGTCCCACAGAGGACCTATACCGCCGAATTACTTTTCCGACCTTACAATACTATCTTGAAAAGCTGCGGCTAATATATATTACCAAACGTTTCAAAACCCGACATCCTTTACTTCAGGATACAATGCGTTATTTAGCACTTCACCCAACACCTCACCGTTACTATCATTCTCCACTTTCACTTCTCTTCCCATATATCACTATACTCTACCACCGTTAGATGCCGCTTTACTTATCATCGCCGATTACGTCATTCATGAACATCTTCCTCTCATTCACCCATCATTTCCAGCACAGTGATTACCATTAATTACTAACATGGGCCTCATTCGTTTTCATCATTGCCTAGAGCAGCCCCTAGGCTGAAGATAAGCTCATTTGTCTAACTAACATCACCCACGTGTTGTCCTGTGTATGCACCTCACCACATTATTCACGCCCATTACTAGATCATCTGTATCGTACATGCTATACTTCATCCTTCGTTATGATCATTAATGTTCTTTGCTTATCATATACTGTCTGATTATTTCCTTATGTATTTTCATTTATTAACAACCATATATATGTAAAGTAACGTTTCATTCATCTATTTATATAATCTATCACATCTTACTTTTGGCACTTCTATTGTCCTCATGTTTTGCTTTGTTTTCTCACTTATATATATATTTCTATAATTATCATATTTATATTTATGTTGTGCACAATTATACTCGTTATTATGTTACTGCTCTTATGTTATTAAAACTATACCTACCACTCAAGTATGATTATGATCGAAAACATCATAATGTCCTAGTTCTAGTAATAATAAATAAATAAATAAATAAATTACTCTTAGCCCACCCATGCGTTACATCTTTACCATATTACCTTCACTTCCCCCCACCTAAGAGAGGGTGTAGCCCTCTAAAAGGGAGCTAGCCTATGGCTAGCACTTAAAAAAATCCAGGACTTTCTGTGCCAGCAAAAAGCACCATTCAGGAATTGATTGAAAAATGGCGGCGTACAGGATCGGTTCATAATGCTCCCAGGAACAGACAACCATCTGTCTGCTGAAGAAGATAATGACAAGATGCAGGTGGAGGAGATAATGACAAGAAGTCCTCGAAAGTCAACCAGGAGATTGAGTCAACAGGTTCATGCGAGTGAGAGAAGTTGCAGACGTGTTTTAAGGGGACTAAAGTTAAAACCGTACCGTATAAGTGTTGTGCAAGAACTGAAGGAGCCTGACCTGCAGAAGAGGGTGCATTTCTGTTCATGGCAAAGGCTTGTGGCCTCCTCGGTCACCAGACTTGTCCACGTGTGACTTTTACTTATGGGGACTGTTAAAGGGAAGAGTATACGAAACAAATCCACACACAATTGAAGAACTCAAGACTAGGATCTAGGATGTTACCAATAGCATTACAACACAAGAACTGATAAGGGTATATATGAATCTCCTCAATCGTGCTCACATGTGTGTTGAAGTGGGTGGAGGACACTTTCAGCACCTGCTATGAAGGCTGCTGTGAAGGTGAGTAGTCATATTCAATACGTTACATTTCATTTATGTGTTGTAGTTAATCATATTCAATACATTACATTTCATTTTATGTGTTCACTTTACGGGCCGGTTTTACGTGCCGCACCCTGATATACCCTGATACACCCTGATAAATAATATACTCTAATATCAACGATAATAATAATTCAAAAATTCATTTCTTACGATACGTAAACTTCCCATCACACCTTGTAATGGCACTCTTTCACCGCGGTACGCCGGTTGCAGATCACTATCCCAGTATACTGGGTGTATCAAAAGACCGAAACTTTGTTATGATAAATATATAACAAAAGAAAAATTAAAGTTGTTGGAAATAGATGGTTTCCAATCTAATATATCTTATTTATTCCAATCGCTCTAGCCGTTTCCGCTCCACAGTGTAAGACGTCCGGTGTTAAACGTTGACAGCGTTTTTCTATTTAATCTGAAGACTATACAAGTATACCGAATATAATACAAATTATCGATGCTCTTTCAACGTAGATTCCCGACGGCGTCACCAGCAAACAAATCAGGACTTTGAAAATACATTCGTAGGGCGAGGATGGTAACTGACACTGTAATGTATCTTCCATAACTCTTTTCATTTGCAATATAAAGTCGAAATCCCAAAACATATATCTTGGCTATGTCACTCATTTAGATACAATGAGAGACGCCAGTAGGATATTATTTATTACAAATCTCAGGACCGTGACTGAAAGTTAGAACATGAATGTTTAATTGGATGCATGATTATAAAAACAATGCTTAATGCTCATGACTTAAACCTTAAAAGAACAAGAGAAACGGTAATGAAAATGAGACACGTCTTAAGTATCGTCTTGAATAACTAATAAGGACAGATTTGATATAAAAGAAGTAAGGAGAAAATGTAGCTTTGATTTTTTTAGAAACGTACGGGCCACCGCACTACACTTTGTCGCTCCAATTTGCTAAACTGCGTTAGGCCGCAGTTCGTATTGAAACTTGTATTTGGGAAATAGAAATGAAACAATGTCTTGTAAAAGTTCGATTGAAGAAAATTCACCCTTCCTCCCAAAAAATTGTTCCACTCCTTCAGATATTTTCATTAGACGTGTGTCATCCTATATATTAGAACAATTAACAAAATGATTGTTTTTGCAATACTAACATAATCACCTGAGCTATTTTTGAGAAAATCGTTACTAGAATCTCGCACCGGGAGTAAACTACATATTGGGGATCATTCTTGTTCATACGAGTTTAGACATAATTTTAGGTTATTAACGAAACGTTTATTTACGAAATTTCGACAAAATAGTGTGATTCGTTCGAGAAAATTATCAGCAAGAAACTAACAACGTAAAGTGCCCCTTGTAAATTTTTTTAGGAAAAATGTGTTGTTTCGTGTTGTTAGAATATTTATTTATAAAATATGAAAAAAAAAATCGTTTGCGTTTTTCGATTTTTACTCTTCAGTGAACTACTATAATTTGAAGAAAACTTAGCGAAAGGACGGACAGACGGACAGACAAACAGACGGCGAATATCGAAAAATCACACTTTCTATATGTAGGTTTCATGATATGTGTAAATCCGTTGAGTTCTCGATTGTTTTTTCTACGATCGCCATATTTTCTCTTCTTTGTCGTTCGAAAGTAAAAAGTAATAAATGACCGACTGAGATGGTTTTAGAGGCGATAGGAAATCTATTATCAGAGGAAAGTAATGAAATGGACATAGAAGGAAATCGAAAGGGAAAGAATTCCAAAGAAGTGGAAGATAACTAGGTATAACTGATAATGAGGATGGCGGTATAGAGCAAAACCTAGAAGTGGAATAGGTAAATTGCGGTCAAACCGGGAGGATACTCATTAAGAGGGAAAATTCATATTGAAAATGAGAAGTTGACATTTGTTTTCATGTAGAAGAGACTAGAAAAAAATATAAATCTAGGTTTTTGCATAATGATAAACGTCCTAATATTACAACCCACGGAGATTTACTGCAATACAGATGGCTTTTATAGTGACATTAACATTAGCAATACATTTTACTCTCAGTTATTCTTGGTTTTCTATCCATTAATGTATGAAGATTATCAATGGCTTACGACGCTCATTGATTGGTTGGAGTTAAATCTTCCTTTTTAGCACCTAGGCTATATGACAAGGGGCACACTAATGTAATATGCCATACGCATTGCTCGGGTGTGTATTCGAAGTAACTACCATCGCTAAAACTTGAACCAATGATACCAACTCTTAATGTAAATCATTATTGTAGGATTTTTTTTTAATATTCGTTTTCAGAAAAGGAATAACGGATATTTTCGTCTGAATTGGCAGCGTAAGTATATGTGGTATTTTCACACCTTATCGACGCCAATAGGATCGGAAATAGTCTAGTAAATCTTCAATCTAAAATTAGTGTTAATTGTAATTTTACGCTACCAGAAAACACATGCTAAAGAGAAAATGTCTAAAAAAAATCAGTTGTCCGCCAACAATTTGTGCTCTGACGTTGAAAAAATATACTGCAAAATGAAGATTTTTAAAACTTTCTTTCTATTTTCTTTTTCTTGTTATTTTCGTATTAATGTTTGTTGTTACATCCAGTAGAAGATGACGGCACAAATTAGTGGCAGAAATAATAAGTTTTGAAAACAATATATATTTGTTTCTGTCAAAATATTCAATTCCTTCTTTCAAGGAAAATTGTTCTTTAAAAGCTATTTGATAAACATAGAAAATC
This sequence comes from Thermobia domestica, assembly GCF_964235325.1. Lineage (NCBI taxonomy): Eukaryota > Metazoa > Arthropoda > Insecta > Zygentoma > Lepismatidae > Thermobia > Thermobia domestica. Next base: position 377,080,664 of record NC_137454.1, read on the forward strand.
GATATTTGCGGATAATTATTAGACAATAACATTCAATACTTTTGCTTCTCTTACTTTCCAAGATTTGTAAATTTATAATTAGAATAATTTGGGAAATTCAAGAATAAACTGAGAATTTCTTTGAGGTTTGCATAACTGACTTGATCCCATAATCACAAAGCATCTGTCACGAAGAACGTACAATGGCGGTAATTACGTGCAATTATTGATAATGTGTGCGGGACAACGTATACCAATAGTACATTCGCGGTCTCATTTTTACGTCCCGTAATTCGAGGTCATATATACAAGGAAATTTTAAATGAAAAGGTACGGAACGTCGTAGAAACCAAAGGTCGTATGTTGAAATACGAATATGTCGCTTTGGATTAAATTACTGCGACATCTAAGGAGAAAATGTAGTGTCCGACGGGGTTGTGCCCATACGTGAGTTCCTCTCACATGATGCAGGAGAGAATCAGACAATTATGTGTTCCGGCCAAATCGAATTGACGCAGCAGTGCTCATGGCGTTCACATTGAAAAATCCAACGATTGACGGCCAGCGAGGTATTATCCGATTTGCGACTCGGGAAGGGGTTTAATCGGTTGATATTCATCGCCGAATGGTGGCTGTAAATGGGAGAGACTGTGTTTCCAACTAGTACGTGAGAAAGTGGAGTGATACTGCTCCCCTACTACGCTTGTTCACACGACTCACAGGTCACACAAAGTGTACTGAGTAAGTTGAAGTAGGATTAGCTGGAGCATCCGCCCTACAATTTGGACATATCTCACTGCGACGTCCATCTATTTGGTCCGCTAAAATGACAACTCAAAGGTAAGCGCTTAAACTCGTACAAAGAACTAAAAGACACAGTGGACGACTGGCTGCTATCACAGCCACAGGAATTCTGTTAACAGAAAATCCTTCGGCTCGTAATACAGTGAAGTAGTTGTGCTCAGGCATCTGGTTATTGCTTTTGAATAAAGACTTCAATTATACCCACAGTGTCATCTTTCACCTTTCCATTTGAAAACTCCTGGTATAATCCATTTCAATATAATAAAATCAATACATTCTTTGTATCGGGTCTAGTTAGAGAGAACGATGAAAAGCAAAACTTTGCTGCCATAATGATTATCTGTTTGTTGATAAGAACTGCTTCTTAACAGTTATATAATGATCCAAATTTTTCTTAAATCGCCAAATTTTTAATTCGAAAAATGTGTGTTTCTTTGCGGTAAGAATTCATAGATGCAGGTGGTAGCAACGATTCTGCAGACCCTGGAGGAGGGAAGTGAACCTCGAAACTGTTTAGCAGAGAACTCCGATTTTTTCAATGATGGGCAAACTTATTTTAGGAATGTGCCGAAAGAAAAAAAAAATTTGGGCGGACCAATATTCAAAGAGAAACAACAATTATACATTTTCTTATATTGAACTTCTTATAATACTAACCCCTATGACTGAAAGACAATAAAGTGGAAGTGGTAAATGAAATTTGTACACCATTTCTACAGGTTTCTCACAATATTGCTTGTGCGTTTCAGGTATTTACGGAAGTGAAGTTAAATTCTGTAGATTAGGACTCATGTTGTGGACGTGATAGAACGCTTCAGCGGGTGGCATCTGGCCCGTGGGTCATAGTTTGTCCACCACTTTTTTTTATCTGCGGATGGAGAAGACACAGCCAGTTTCGTCAGCTCTCCGCCAAGTTGCTGCATAGTTAATATCACCAACAAACCTTAGTGATGCACTGGAAACGTTTGTTTATTTTTGTAATTTGCTGGTATGTCTGCACTCGTATTGTTTGCACTCCTGGGCATTGTTTTCAATGTTTTCTTTAAGTGCAGTGATCACGATGAATCGCGAAGCCCGGGCCTATATCAATCAGAGAAAAGTTTTGCTCTATCTCTGATACATCGGAAGACTTCGGAATACGATTCGTGGTGCCGTCTTTCAAACGCACGCTTGATAAAACGACAAACACCAAAAGTTCAACAACAATATTGCAAACCTAAATAAATCTAACGACACAGTATCCTTGTGAGATATTTTCCGTACATCGAGTGGGGCGACAGTGACAAAATTTCGAAGAAAGGAGTCGTCAACCGCCCCCTTACGTTCTGTAGGTTGGAAAATCGGTATATTTAGATGAATTAGGCAATGTAGGCAGTGTAGAATGATATTACGAGGAGTGCTCAATAATTCGTGACATACAAGATCTTCCATTTTCACACGTAGTCTCCTATCACTATAATTCACTTCTACCAACAATGTTCTAGAGCATGAATACCAGATTTTTTAAACCTTGACAGCTGTGCTCGAAGTCATCCTTTGACAGCCTGAATAACACGCTCATCTTTGGAAAACTTTGTTTCTTGCGGGTGCTATTTAACCTTGGGGAACAGGTGAAACTCACTTGGGGCAAGATCTGGAGAGTAGGGAGGGTGCTCAAGTATTTCATAACCGGCATCGGCAATAGCGGGGGAGATAAGGTTACTTTTGTGAGTAGAAGTGTTGTCCTGCAGTAGCAAGACTTTCATGTGTAGCATCCCTTTGCGTTTCCGCTTGATTGCCTGCCTAACTTTTAGAATAATTGTAAATAATAGGCACTTGTTATTCTTTTGGACTCTGGAGATAATCACTGAACAGAATGTCCTTATTAACCCCTCTCAGAAAAAAAATTGCAGTCAGCTTGCGAGTTGATTGCGTTATTTTGAATTGCTTGAGGGATGGAAATCATGGTACCACCACTGTATGGGGTTAAAATCATAGTTGATTGGAGTCTGGACCACAATGATGTACCCAGGTTCCACACAGCAGTAAGAATACAGAGGTTGTTCAGTCTACATTTGGCCTATTTCGGCTTACCAAAAATATTAGAAGAATCCATGGCGCCAGGCCGTAAGTGCTCGATTTGATTCCCTTGGTTCCTAACAATAGCCCGAGATCGTAAGTTTCACTGGAATACGCTTCTCTGCAGAATGGGAGGAAAATCTTTTCCCATTTCTTTTGCACAGCTTTCCAAAGGACCTTCCACAGTTGCCACACGCCGTTTTCCCAAGGTTTGTTTCAGCAATTCAAAACCACAATAGTCCATACCACTTCCCTCCTCCATCCTCCTGTACAATGCGAGGGACAATTGTGAGGTATGTGGTGAGGCCTTGACCATGTGAATGCGCACCAGATTGGCGTCATTTCCGTGCATGTTCGAATCTCATGCTCGTAGATCGGCCGCATTATCTGCTCCAGAAAATACTGCGAATTTATTTTGCAGTTCTTCGCCATCCTACGAATCTTCAGTTTACCTCGGTAACAGTAGTCAGTAACGGCCACAAACAGTTTTGAGAAGGATTCTTTACAAACACGGAGCCAACTTCTGAAGTTCTTGGCGCCTTTCTCTCTGTACGTGATAGCTCTCGGTTTGCCGCAGTCGGAAAGGTAAATTAATGCTTCATCGAGCGTTACGACTTACATCCACCTTTGTTTTGCCAGATGGCTTTCGTACGAGTTCCGAGCGTTTCACTTTCGTCCCTTTTGGTAGGCATCCGTGCGAAGATGGCCGCGAGCTTTCATGACTTTTTACAGCTTGAGTTAGTGGTGTAACGTTCGGTTCACAGTTCCCAAAGACACGTGAAGACGATTATCCATTCTATGACCGATCCATTCTATCCCATCTTTATGACAGAAACACTAAAGTGGGCGTCATAAAGAGCCACAACATCGCCTCCGAAAACCAGCTTAGTTTGGGCGGCATTTTGGTCACAGAGCGGAAACGTACACACTTGGAAACAAATTTGACACAACACCCAGAAGAATGGTCCTGTTTTGTGCGTTATTGTCTTAAGCGCGGAGAGCAACCCAATTCAAATCAACCCACTGGACAACACTGTAGGACGCCACGAATCAGGTTGGCTGAGTCAATTCTACCCGGAAGAGGGAATGAACGGAATCGGCCAAACGTAGGCTGAAAAACCTCTGTACATAGTCAAATCAATTTAATGTACTCTCTCCACTGATCGGATTTTTCCGCAGTCGTGCTATGTGAAAGGAATTTTTTTGGCAGGTTGCTGATTCCTTTAACGTAGAAAGAAGTTGGTGTTGTCGTAGCCACTGGGGGACGTCGTTCCCCTCTGATTCATTAGTCGTGAATTTCTTCCCTCCTCCCACATAGACTTTAAGGGGGTGCAAACAAATGATAATCACTGGGGGCTAAATCTGTACCGTAGGGGGAACTTCCCAGCGCATTTCGGCCAGAGCTGTTGTCACATTGGCCGTGTGAGGACGGGCATTGTCATGGAGTAGAATGCCATTTCCATACAAGATTCCAGGTATTTCCTTGCGAATATATTTTCGTAAAGCACCACTCTATAATGTGGAGTAATACTGGGAATTAATTGTGCTCCCCTTTTCCAGAAAATCCACATGAATAACATCTCAATGTCCCAGACGACACTTGTCATGATATTTCCAGTGGACGCCTGCGTTTTGTTTTCGTTGGGCGACGGAAAAACTTTATGATGCCACTCTATGCTGCTTTTTTCTGTCTCTGAGGTTGAATTGTGCAACCATGTTTCATCACACGTGATGATGGATTGCAACAATTCATCACCTTCGCCTCCAAACCGATTTAAAATCTGTTCACAGACCGTCATACGTATCCACTCCTGATCAAATGTCAGCGGGCGGGGAACCTATCTTGCAAATATTTTGCGAAAGCGTAATTGGTCGTGAATGATTGTCTCAAAATTCCCAAAACTTTTATTCACATTGGCAGCAATATCCCGCACTGTTACTCGCCGGTTCTCAAAAATAATTTGCTCAACACTTTCGATATTCACTGGCGTAACTCCAGGGGGCCAAATGTGTCCATGCACCTCATTTGTCAAAAGCTCCCGCCCTTCGTGAAACACTTAATAAAATTTATACACTCTTGTTCGTGACATCGCTTGTTCACCATACCGTGCTTGCAATCTTCTGAAAATCTCAGCTGGTTTAACTTTCTCCTTCACAACAAATTTGATTACACACCGCTGCTAGACAGCCGCAGACACACTGCATTTCGCCATGTTTGCTGAGACTGCTGCGCATGCGACAAATACGTCACGCCGATCGCTAGTTACTCGAGAAGGAATACATTACGTGACTCGCAACTCTCATCATGATCCGACCATCCATCGATTATTTATGTACGAAAATCCCGATCAACCTTGAACGACCCTTGTAGTTGCTTCAGCCAGCATTTTTTGACCGAATTAATGCATTATGTTGTTGCTACAACTATTTGCAAAATTCTTCATAATTCATAAGACTACGTACAATTTAGGGGGCCGCGGTGGCTCAGTGGTAGAGCGTTCACCTCTGGTGCTTGGGGTCTACTGTACGATCCCAGCCCCCGCCAAGTGGACTTTGTGGTGGACAAACACCGTGTGCGTGGGTTTTCTGGGGTTCTCCCGTTTCCTCCCACTTTCTTCATTCCACCATTTCATTCATCACTCATAATCACCGTCTCCTTTAGCCTAACCGGCATAACCATGTGACGTAAAACTCAAAGATTTCATTTTTTTACGTACAATTTAGTACAATGAGCGATCCTATAACTGACTGTATTAATGAGCTGTTTCTTCACTAAGCATTGATTAAAGGAATCACTCTTTTCTCGATGCATTACCGTACTGCTAATATCTCAAATAAAGTTGATAAAGTTCAGTGGGAATTTCAATGCTATTGTTACTTCTGAAAAACGCCCATCAATACTCTCAGGAAGAGGTAGATTTTCATTCTAGACTAAGAACCATATAAGATAAGGTACTCATAATGAGTTATTACGCCTAGGATATATGCTTAACTACTTACATAACGAAAATGGTTTAGAAACTTCTATCATTTATTGTTTGGTCTTTCATTGATTATTTTCTGAAATATTAAGGGGAGTCATACAGTACGCATTCAACCCAACTCATTGATCTCAATCAAACTTGGCATGTTGTAAATCTTGACAACGTTGTACTCATATGGAATATTATGATGTGCAGGGTTTTAGTTCCCGAGTTAGGGGAGATAAAATTTGAAGTTTGGACCTCGACGAATATTCCAGAATCAATTTTAATTAAGATTTGATAAAAAAACCAATGAAGGAGAGTTTTCTAACTGAATTGAGAACCACACTAGTTTTTAAAGGAAAATATTGAAGTAATAGAAATGTGATTGTCAGACTGTTCGAAAATAACTGAAATGACGTATGGACGTTCAAAAATCTCAAAATGTCGGACACGCTCGGCAAACGCCGAAAGGAGTGCTGGATCCCATGTGGTTGACTGCCACGTTAATCAGGTGAAAGGAACGCTCATATAACCTCGTTGGTGAAAGGAACGCTCAACTAACCTCGTTGGTGAAAGGAATAACATTCCCGGTGGGAACTGAAGTTGTTTGGACATGACAATAAGGCGGAAGTTCGTCTGAAATGATTCAGCGCCCAAAAGGCATGTTGAAAATACGAACCAACCAATTACTGAAATTAAATTCACTGAAATTGCCAGTGAAAAAATATAAATGTTCTATTTCGGTAGGTTATCTATACTTTCCATTTACAAAGTTGATATGACTCAAATGCCGGGAAGAGATGGGTAACTACTTGTGTACTAACACGCTGAAATCAAAAGAACTATATAACCAATTTAGATCCAACTCCATATCTCGGATACTAATTAAAAAGAACGATCTAGATTGTGATTCTGATCCTACCACTTCCACCTCAAAAATTGCTAATTTTCGAAGAGACACGCTGCACATACACACAATTCCCTTACTGTTTTAGAGTAGGTATATGCATGTTTGGCTCAAGACGCGGGTTTGATCCCCGTCTAGATTCAATGTGGTTTGGCATGTTAATCAGTAGGTCCACGTCTCGTATAACCACGGTGGAGAAAGGAACGTTCAACTGAAATCAACAACATTCCCGCTGGGAACTGAAGTTGTTTGGACATGACAATAAGGCGGAAGTTCGTCTCAAATGATTCACCGTCGGCTGTTAAAATCCGAACCAACCACACAATTAAGCTGCTGAGGCACATGAGATGTCCATGTAGGTTCCGCACGACAAAAGAGTACGCTTAACAACTTATTTTTTCTAGGGCAGTAGTGAATATTGAGAGTAGAAGCGATAGTGAATATTGAGAAAAGCGTTATATTATCAAACATTATATAAAATGCATTTATTAGATAAATTTTAATCTAAAAGGTGAATTTCAGAGACAGACTGAACATTTATCTCACAAGGAGACTTACGGGAGTGAAACTCAGTGTTTTAAAATGAAAGTTAGTAGACTTGTATAACATCGAAAAATAATCGACAGTTATTTTTCATTTCGGCAATGGTGCGGGTTTAAGAGTAGAAACAACCCTTTGAACGTGAGAGGTGGTCTTGAAGCATATACGGAAAACAATTATTTAATGTAAAATAAAACATTTTTCCAGGCGGGATTAGGACAACTGATTCAGAAACTGACGTCAAAATTAGAAAATTCAAAGTGGAGGATCCAACATGGTGATTACAAAGGTCTTCTCGTTAGAAATGGTCTGCAGTTAGCCAAGAACAATTATAGGTGGAAAGGGTTACTGCGAGAAGGTTGCAGAACGATTTAAAACGCCTTTCCGTACTTATTTTAACGACATGCTTGATTAAAGTGCATATCTACACTAGGGATGGCCAAAAATTTTTCGGATCCGGATATCCCGGATCCAGTGAGATCCGGATCCGGATCTCGCATCCGAACCTCAGATCCGGATCTCGGAACTGGATCCCGATCTCGGATATGGATCCGAAAATCGAATATCAGATCTTGATTCGTATCCAAACCTACATCTGAAATTGTCATGATAAAATTGAATATCTAAATTTCGTTAAATCTTTTTTTAGGACTCACTGATATAGTAGGTTGCTGTGCTTTTAAAGGTTTCCATAACACGTTTGTGTTACCTTTGTTCTTTATTTTATTTTAACCTGGCAATATTTACATGGTGTACTTTCTGTCGAAGTCTCTTTAGTAAAATGTTTCCCAGTTTGATTTCTTCCCATTTCAGAGTATAGTGAACTGTCTGAAAACTAATGTAAATGGTAACAAATTCTTCTGTTTAGCTCCTCTTCGAAACTTAACGTTAGCTTCACATTGAAAATATTTATTTTATTCTTAGAAAATAAACTTTCTTCTTTTCTCATATACAACTGAAATATCTTTTAGATAAGGCCCTTCTAATCGCAGGGATAGTAGACAAAACAAACTCTTTATTAATAGTAGTTTCTGACTCACGAGTCCAACCACCAACAAATGTGATGATGAATATCTTTCACTTCGAAGGTATATACAACAAATAATATAGACTGGTTGGCGTGGAACAACAGTAGATTTTTTAACATACACACGATAAAATCAGGATTGCGATATGGTTATGTTCGTTGTATGACTTTATTACCTAACTTATGGCTTGCCCTTCTGAGGTTGGGAGTTTGTTGAAGGAGTAAATATGAGAGATTTCTGTTATTTTTCACCCTCCTGGCTTCTTTAATCATACATTGCAGGACGTAACCAAAACATATCCATGCATCGTATCATTGAAGCGTTTTGTGTTTTGTATATTAAAGTATTCAAAAATATTTAACATATTTGCATTTGTTATGTGATCTCAAGTTTAATTTTCGGTGGGAACATACATGAGAGAATTTAAAGCTGAAACAATATGAAAATAGTATATAAAAATCAGGAAATTTATATTAAAACTTTAGCTATCTATTGGGACTGTAAGGCTGTAGTTAATTTAACCCACACGTTTCGTGAAGATATATTACGTCGTTATTGTTTATTTACTATAAGCCACCAAATACATCCTCAGAGGCCATTTTACACAGATGAAAACATTGGAAAAGGGATGAAAGGAAGGTCTCGAGAGCCTTAGATCAAGGTACTAACCTAGTATTTGCCCAGTGTAACTGAGGAACAACCCCGGTAAATCCTCAGTCAGGATGGCTGGTCTCCGAATTCGAACCCGGTATTATCCAATTGCGAAGCAAGAATCCTAACAAGTAGCCTGAGCTCGCTCCGTATTATTATTATTATTTAATTAACATAATGTTTTAAAATTAGTGCAAATTAAACCGTACTTTCTTTATTTCTGATGTTATAGTTAATAAGCCTACATGAGACATCAGTCCCCCATTAAGAATGAATACTAGAATTGGAATTCAGGAAGCAAGGGTGAAGAGATTAATAAGGATGAGGAAACTATGTACGAAACTATGTACTACTTCGTCACAGATATATTCACTTGCATACGTCAATTAATATTTCTCTGATACAGTGCACTCTTACTTTCTATAGTGGCAGGAAAATGACCCACTTTTGTAAACGAACACACTAAGCACGTGCGTATAGGCGCAATGTCAGTGCAAAGAAACACAGGTAAAACTAGAAAAACTAGGGATAGCGAGGGGAAAATGATAAACCGCACTTCAACTTGAGAAAAAGGAAAACTAAAAATAACTAAACTTAGAGCTACGAAAGACGCGAGGCGAATTTTATTGAAAAGATTGTTTTTCCTTAGTGATAAGTTGTGCTAACTATGAACATGAATTAAAAAGAAAGCAAGTAGCTAGCTCTGAGTTTCCCAAACTAGTTGAAAAGAAAATATTGGATAAAATTTAATAATAAAGAAACAATTTATGATAATTAAAACAAACTAAATTCTTGGCATGACAGTCCTTTGGTTCCTACCAGCGGGCTTACTTTGAAAGTGGGGTTGTGTAGTCAACGCATCGACATCCCCAAGTCCCTAATGTCCTAATCGAAACCCCAAGTTTCTAGACTGCAGTCCGCTACCTCTTACTTACGACAACTCACCAATTGTCCTCACATCGAAATTGTTGGGTCAACATCGAAATTGTTGAGTGCCTCTCCGGGAATTGAACCCATGACCACGGGCACCTAAGGCACGCTCTCTGTCTTCTATAGACGAAAAGCTATAGTTACCGACATTGTCTAATACAGAAATAAGTTCTGATTCTCTAATAGTTGCTGATGGTGATAGTCAAGGTTCACCGAAGCATGATCCCAAACCCCAACTGAGATATTAATGTCACTGGAATGCCTGAAAAGTCATTGCGAGTAAGTGAATTGCCCAATTGTCAGGATGAAGGGCGATGGTGATGTGAAATGCCGGGCTGGCAGAGGTACTACTTATGATAATTGGATTTATAATATTCTATGTTGCCATAAACCCTCTTCAGGAACAAAACTGTTAATCTTATCTTTGAAAATGTTACATAAGGAGTTTTATTGCTATCATTAGGTTGCATTGAAATTATCGGATTTATTTTAACGCTTAACTTTTACATCTCTTCTGATTTACGAATATTTAAATCGCGATTATCCCCTTAAGGTCAATTAGTGATATTTTAAATCATTTCGAACCAACTTTATATATGGTTAGTCTTGTTATATGGGAATAATTGAGACCAGAAGCAGTCTAGACGCTAAGTCCAAACGAATCTTGGCCGACCTCCTGATAAACCACGTCTTTCAGCAAGGTGAATTGTGGCAATCCGATATCCACATGAGGAAATCTTCGGTTCAGTGTGAAAGCTTCCATAAGAACCAGCACTCTAATCAGTGAAATGTGCTTTGCTAATTTTTATTCAATGTGAAAGTAAATAACTCTATTGCTAAAAAAAGAAAAGGCATTTATTTCAAACAAGTCGCCATTACAGTTTTCGTATTTGAACACAATAGTCGGTTTTTAGCTTCTCGTGTTCCACAAACAACCGGAACATGCGGAATTAGTGCTCGCCTTCTGCTCGCATTACCTAGGTAAAACGGCTACGATCTTGGTACTAGCACTTGTTTCGGTGTCCGTATCTCAAATATTTATCTTTCAGCCTGATTCCATGTGTGAATCCGAAATTTCAAATCTAGATAACGGGGACCAAAATTCATAGTTTATTCTCGGTGCTCATATTGTGATTTACTAAATAATTATTAAATCTAATTGTAAGGTATACATTTAATATTTAGAGCAGACTGAGCAAGATAAAAAGAACGTAAAAACTAGTCAATACTTGTCTTAACTGTTTTTCTTAACTATTAATGAAATAGGTGTATTGAGGAATTTTAAATATTCGAGTTTTGTATTCCGGTTTCAAATATAAATATGTGTGTATTTCATCTCGGTCCTGCAACCGGGTGGACCTAGATTCGACATTCGAATTGTCATCCGGGTCAAATCAGATTATTTTTTTAATAAGGCATGCGTTTGATCTTTAGTGTAGAATAAGGAGACAAATAGACTTGTCAATATCCGTCTTAATTTTCTGTTTTCTTCTTCACTGCCAGGACTTCGTGAAATTACTTTCGGTGATTTTTTGACATTCAAGTTTATCACAATTTGGGTGGGATGTGGGTTTGGATAAGAATCAAGATCCGAGATCCGGATTTTGGATGCAGATCCGAATTTCGAACCCTAATCCGAGATCCGGATCCAGATCTGAGAAATTAGATCCGGATCCAGATCCGAAATTCAAGATCCGAATCCAGATCCGAGATTCGGATCCACAGGATCCGGACCCAATCAGATCCGGATCTTCGGATCCGGCCATCCCTAATCTACACTTCTCACTATTCGGGGTGTTTGTTTATCGTGAGTCCCCTCGCTTGTCAGTACATCAGAGTTCCATATGTTCTGAATGTTTATAAGAATTTATTGAGAATACGTTTTACAGTAATGATTTTCCGCAGAACGATATATTATGCAAAAATATGCTTTACACAACGCACACCTTATTACAGCAACAACTGCACACACATTGCAAAATGCTGCACAATCTTTGAAATGAAATCTTACGGAATTGCGAAACGCAAGTGACAAATATCTAATAATATTAGCAAATGAGGGAGAAGAAATCTGATTATGAATCAGTGATTGGATCTCAAATACATTATTCAGGAGATGTAAATTTATGTTATAGAGAAGGACAATGTCAGAAAAAGGTCCCAAGAAGTTTTTTCCAGGGACTAAAAAGAATACTTCAAGATGCTAAATCCAGTTCTTCTTGTAGGAATGATTTCTAGTTTTAGATGCTCTTTAGAGGTTTAACTCCGGACTCAAATATACTATAAATCACTTAAATAAGAACAGCGACTAGTGAGAGTCTAGGAGACTCATTTTCAATAAGCACTCCGAATAGTAAAAAGTACAGAAACTCACTTTAATCAAACATACCGTTAAAATAAGTACAGAAAGGGTTTTCAAATCGGTCTTTAACCTTCTTACAGTAACTCCACCAACTATAATTGGCTAACTGAAAACCACGTAAAAACAGAACATGTTTGTAGTTGTAATCACCATATTGGATCCGCCATTTTGAATTTTCTAATTGTGACGTCAGATTATGAATGAGCTGTCATAAAACCTCCCTGGGAGTTGATTTTTCTACATTAAATTATTGTTTTCTGTCTCTGATTCAAACTCTTCCCTGACGTTCAAAGGGCTACCGTGGGACCTTAAATCCACACCATTTCCGAAATAAAAAAATATACGTGTTGATTTTTTTATTCTTCTACACATCTGCAAAGTTTCATTCAAATCGGTGATTACACTTCCGTAAGTTTCGTTGTTAGAAACGGTAATATAAGAATGATGGCCATAAGAATCAACTTAAACAGTGACCAATATTATTACAAGAATATTTTCTAATTCTAGAATTACACATAAACTGTGGAAACAAAGTTGTATTTTATAATTCTAGAATGACACATAAACTGTGGAAACAAAGTTTTAACAGTAATTTTCTAATGTGCAATTTTTGTACTGAGTGCTCATGTTTCAATGTAATTATGTTGTTCCTTAAAGTGTCAAATTTTGAATGCATTTGAATTCACATGTTGGATCTGGTCACCATAAGACCCCGATAAAAAAAAGTCCGGTTCATCTATCCGAAAAGATATATCAAATGTCCCATATTGAATGCCAAAATACTTGGCAAGAACATACAGAAAATACTTACACGTTAAAATTCTCAGCACATCCTATTTATGTTTGTGTTATCTTTTTTTCCATTGAAACAGTTGAAATCTTATGGTTTTCCTTTCTATCGACAAATATATAAAGACTTTCACTATCGTGAGAATGTTTCTACGTCACCGTCACGCAGAAGGTAGAGGAAATGTTTGAATGGCTGGAGAGTAAATCGAAAAGGTGGATACATCCTTCTGAGCGTTTATTAACAAATGCAGCGAGCAGTTCTTGTCATAGCAAACCCCGAACTGCTTCTCACCCGTTTACGAACGTGTTGTTTCTTTCCACGTAGAACTTGTTTTAAATACCCACTTTTATTCGGATAAAGCAAAGTGGAGGCCAAACATACACCCGGTCTCCCGGTTTAATGTAGTTGCCAGATTTAAGGAGTATGTAGGAAGTTTACTTGACCAATATCTGGTAATTTGAATATAAACAACTAGGCCTATGTAGTTTCTGTCCATATACCTTTAAATTCTTGTAGAGCTAATTCCCCAAAACTGCATGTACTTTCCTACTTTGTACTATTATTTTACACTTTGGGTAACTGAAATATGGCAAAACAGTAGAGGTCCTCATAACTCCTGCAATTCTACAGTTTTAATGTTAGTAGTATGTGTGTGTGTGTGTGTGTGTAATATTAGACCATTCAGATATTTATTCGGACCGCTACGATATACATTTTGCAGGTTGTTTTGGACGCTCTTCAACATGTTCAAGGATAAATGAACTTCTCCGTCCTATTACGGAAGTCGTCGAACGTACATTATCATCACAAATATAAATTATGGTGGTGTGGTTGTATTATACGTTTAAGAACTTCATACAGAAGGAATACACGCAAACGATCATCCTGGTTGAAAGTATCATCGCATGCGGTATTTATGAGCCTACATTTTTTCCTTACTTATTACACGTATTCACATTATGACAGCAGAAGTGTCTATGGCTGGAAAACTTAACAAACCACCAACGCCTTAACGGCGATCTGCTAACCTCAGGATATTATATAACGGTTTTGTTCAGTGAAAGCAGAGTTCATTTCTGAGTGTTGTATTATAGCCACAAAATTTGAAACACCGGTAACATAAATTATGATGTGCTTATGCACTGCTTCTGGAGTTTTCCCAATTTTTATTTATATCACAGAATTTAACACTTATTTTAATGACACACTGAAATCTGAATGATGCGTTATACCCGTATGATTTACCTGCCTACAGATATACCAAGCGTGGTTTTCAAGACATCGATCCTTCTATTGTTTGGCTAGATAACGTAATTTCTCACAATACAAAAATCACAAATTTCAATTGCAGAATTCGAATATTACATGTACAGAAATATACATTCTTATACAGGGGTCAACAAAAAAATCTGAAACGTTAACAAAAGTGTTTTAATCATAACTAGTCTTATTTGGGGCCTCATTTTTCAACCCAAACAGCTTCGATCCGACGCGGAGTGGAAGTATACAGCTCCTGAATGGTAGTGTGTGGAATTTTGTACCTTGTTCCTCGAAAACTTGCTCCAATTCCTTAAGCGATGCTGGTGGAGGGAATTCAAACCGAACACGCCATCTAACTCAGATCACAACGGCTCAATGGTGGTCAGATCTGGTGACTGTGGGACCCAGGGGAGGTGCGATAGCTCCTGGTCATGATACTCAAACCATGATTTTACGGTTTTGCAGCGCGACAGGGTGCCAAATCATCTTGGTAGATGCCATCACATGATGGAACAATATTTGAGCCATGGGTAGACCCTGGTCCCCCAAATGGCTTCATACTCCTTAGCATTCATCATTCCATGCAGGGCTATGATGGTACGTGCTGAAAATCACAATATCACTGCCAATACTGTAACAGAACTGCCCCCATGCTTTGCAGTTGGGAGCAGACAGTATGTATCATAGTCGTGCGACGGTGTTTTCCATACGTAAACACGACCAATTGTTGGAAACAAGGTGAAAGTCGATTCATTGAACCACATTACGTGTTTCCACTGCTCATGAGTCCACGCCTTTTGGTCCTTGCACCACTGGATACGCCTCTTTGCATTTACTGCTGTGAGCACGGTCTGGTGATAGCGGCCCTGGCATGAATTTTCATTTTATGAAGTTCCGGTCACAATGTTTTCAATGAAATAGGGTTCTGTAGGCCGGCATTGAGTTCATACGTAATTTGCATTGCAGTGGTCTTCCTTTCAGCTGCTACAATCCGTTCTAATGCCCTCCGGTCCCTATCTGACAAGATTGTCTTTCGACTACTGTTGTGCTTTACAGACGTCTTTTGCTCATGAATTGTGTATGTCCTCCTCGCGACATTGGACACAGTGCCTTTTGATACCCTCACAATGTTCGTCACTGTTGCCACTGAAGCTCCAAACAGACAAGCAACAACGATCAAGCTTCTTTGAAGTCTGTCAGGTTGTCCATTTTACCGCACAACTTTCACACAACGACACTCACAGTTGAACGGTTACTGCTGACTGAAGAGGAAGGTCCGCATGACACATTAAAAAAGCGATCGGCAACTACAACACGCGTTCTATAGTAAAGGACCAAACTTACGTGTCCCGTATGAAGTGTTTTCTTTAGATTTTTTGCCTACCCCTTGTGTCTAAGATATTAGGAATAACATATTTGATTATGGTAATAATTATTTGACTATCAAGTAATCAAATTGAATCATAATATAGTTAGCTCGTTTTTAAATTGTTGGACTAATCGTCACCTATTTTCAGAACCGCAAGTTCAGGTAACGCATACACAATGATGGAATTTCCAAAGGTGAGGTTCAAACGAGATGTAATGTTCGGATTCATGGAAATAATAGGTAAGAATCGATTTATAAGAAACCACTCATTGAAGTAGCTAATGATACAGGAGTAATTAACGAATCAAAACATAAGCATATAACTTATAATCTGTTTGTCGAATTAAAACTTAAACTTTGTTAAATCTAGAATACCCAAACGGGTTTAATCGAATGATTTCCGATTTGTATTAACTAACAACGAAACGAATGCCAGTCAATAACTTTTTGTAACTGAAATATATTTAAGTTACGTAATTATACTTTAGTTAGGTTAGCATTGCATTATTCTAAAATACATGATGGTGCTCTTCACTTGTGAGATCGACTGTAATGAACGCCATTATTTTATCCTTTTGTTTTTCAGTCTTTTGTGTTGATAACTTTGTTTTCTAATAATTTTTGTTATAGATGCAAACGTTTCCCTCGTGAGTACAAATTATAGTTAATTATGATGTTATAGAAAAAGCAAAAATGTTCATGAAATTTGAATTCGTTTCAAAGCGAATGAACTACAAAAAAATTAGCTGACCATTTTCTTAAAATATGTTGCCCCTTCAATCAAAGCAAGATTTAATATCAAACGATTTTTTCTAAATTTTCCTCCAGCTTTCCAAATTGTATTTATGCGCTGGCAACGAGTAGGAACAGTACCGTGACAGATCACGCATGTAGAAGTTCCTCAATTGGTTCTTTCAAAATTCATTCCGGATATCTACATCAAGTGGAAAATGTTAAAATCATTCAATTGAACTGCAACTTATAGATTGTATAGCGCTTAAGTTGGTATGGAAACGATTAAATATTCCAAGCTAAGGAACGCCTCAAATAGCAACCAAAGGACAATAGGATTGACAGTAACAATTTCAGTCTATTGAGAAGCAAGAGAGAGTGAGCTACCATTGTGGAGTTACCAAGAAACACTGAATACTTCGTTAGAGAATAATTAGACAGCATTGCGATACTTTGATAATGTTCAGAACGTATTTTACATAATGTTGCATGAGGCCGGCTTGCCATTTAGTGCTAATGCCAGGTAAGTGGAATATTCTGGTACCACTGAGGCCCGATATGGTAGCCAGTGTTTGTGACAGCACGAACAGGTTGAGCCAACTTTCCAATTGACCACAACAGATCGTAACACGGGGGATCATCGCAAATCATTAAATAGAGCTGTTACATTTGCGTCTACCATCCGGATACAAGTAGGTGACTCCACACCAAATTATGTCATCTCCCACTGTGACTCGACGAATGGCTTCAGCTATAATGTTGATGCCAAACTTTACATTAACGCCAATCCATGTATAACATAGTGGAGTGATTTCGCATCCCGGCACCAATGGCAACATATGAGAATCCCCATGAATTGTAATGTATTTTGTTGAGCGGTGAGTGTAGTTTTGCAATGATATAGATTACCATCATGTACTGTGTTGGTGTTCGCGAAAAGGTCACATCGCGAACACCAACACAGGTTGATGGAATGCCTGCAAATGTTGTGGAATAGTACACAGACGTTAATCATGGTATCATAGTTTGAGTAGCGATTTTGTATGCCTTTCGGTTATCCCTTATACCCATTTGACAATCCTTGACGGAATATCGATAAGGGGGTGAGATTTTCTTACTGCACATGTTACCTATTACGTGAGAATACGCTAATAAAGCTTCCAAAAGACAACACTATGGCCAACAAGCCATGGTCTCTATCGACTGTCTACGACATGTTGTGTTTTCTCCTTGACCAGAAAAATAACCTCATCTCCACTAAATTTATAACGTTTGGTAGCAGTTATTATGACTCCCAGAGTAGCCAAGAGAGGACTTAGGATCTTGTCAACGACTGGTGCAACAACAAGAGTAATTGGGTGAATTGTCAGAGCTCAGCGCAACCAAGAGAATGTTTACCCAGATTCTTAGGGTAACAGAGCAAGAGATATAGATCAGCTGTGCTCTTGGGGCCAATGCAGCAAAGAGTGGAACTTGATAATCATACTATACAGACTGATAGCTTGGAGTGTGTTGCAGCTTATTTTGTACCCAACTTCGTGTATTCCTGTTCTCCTTCTTGGATTACGCTATTCTAGTCTTCCTTCATATCACATTGTGTTGACATTTGTCGCTAATCTAGTTGTTCTTTATTTTTGCCAAGTGGATTGAATATAACTATATTTAAAATGTCGTTCTGGTAATATACAAATAATTGTAGATACTACTAACTTCTTGAAAATAGATTTCTAAAAGTTCATTCATTTTAATCGTTCAACCTGTTATTTCTACACGAACGTTTGTCATTCATGATGACGCCATATATTCAAATATCGTTATTTTTTAAATTCTCATATAGTTTACCACATCTTGTTTTGTTTTATTATATAATTAAAATATTGGTTCCTTTCGGTAGCTACCTTATGTTTTTTTAAATATTTTATCCGCGTGACATTTAGTTGTAGAAACTACCACTTTTATTGATAATAATTATAAAATTTACAATATACATGCACACACATACACATAAAAATTTATATGAAACATATATATATATAAACGTACATGTATGTGTGCACGTGTTATGTAATTCGACTATCCGTGAACTTTTCACACACATGCTGTTTTTTATTTTATAATCGCTAAGCAAGTTGAAAGAAAGAAAAGTTTCAGTTTGATTGCAGTGGAATCTGTGAAGCCTAAACAGGATGTCGGAGCACATGGGACTGAAGTTCTGATACCAAACTTGTGGAAAAACAGACAAATTTCAGATTGTATCCTAAAGTAAATGAAAAAAGTTAACAGATCTTTCTTTATATATTTTGGTAGTTATTATCGCTATCTAGATATTTGTTTTATACAATCTTGAAAGAGCTTCACAAATATTTTAAGGATGGAATATGGCAGAAGATAGTGTTGGCGCATTTCTGCAAAAATTTATTAATTTCTTCTTTGAGGAATATTAAGTTTTGTTTAATGAACATTATGATAATGAAACTGTGTTCTTCTCTTTACAAGTTTCTCGTAGTACAAAATTGAGTAAGTATTTAGTGATAATCAGTGTTAAATGACATTTACTATCAATAACTTAAGAATACATAAATTTGTACTGCAAGACACACTATTTATGGCAGATACAAATTACATTCGATTTCATTTATCATTTGCACAAACAATTTATTTCATTGCATCCTTGTTATAAATAGAAACACATGTTTGTTAGTTTCACATTTCCTGTTTCTGCATTTTATTGGTAATTTAATTCTAGATTGTAAATTTTGTTACAAAGTCTTAAGAAATCATGGCCACTGAAGGATCTATGGAAATATGTTGAAAAATAATTAGTATATCATCAAGAAATATTTCAGGTCATTTGTTTTTTTCATAAAAAACATAAAGTATTTATTATAGTTTTTCTTACATCCATACGCATATATCAAATTTGAACTTGCACTTAAAATAATTGTTATCGACTTCTACATAATCACTTTCATATGTTTCTCCAACGAAAGAATAATCACTAGGTTTCAGTGAGTACTGTCTTCGGTTTAAGTTTTTTAGCTTACATCCTTTCCTCCTCATCCATTTCGCCATCATTTTCCTCTGACAAATTCTATTGTTGAAGTTAAGTAAGATCGGGAATAGTTAGACCTGATCCTTCAACCATATCATAATGTCGCGTTCAGACTTCAAAGATATATTTATGCAGTTTCTATATATTTTGAAAATGTTAACCAGATTTCAAAATTCAACAGTCGCAAAGAGGTAACACATTCACTATTATGACACATAATTACTGTATCATTAAGAGACATAGAGATTATCTTTGTATAAAACTTCAAATCTATGAAGCCAAAACTTAAATTCAATAAACAGTTTGTCACTGACAATGGTAAACATCAAACTAATATTTAAACAATGTTGCTTTATCCCATAGCAGATGTAAAAATATTATCAGAACATTATTTGTTTCTTTTCACAAAGTGATAGGTCAGGAGAATCAATAAAAGAAGACGAAAGAAACACCATTTATTGATTATCTTTAAATGAAGAAATTGAAACACAGACTGAAATGTGTAAACCCCATACTAAAGGAGTTACAGTTTATTACTCTTTTCCTACAAGATACTGAAGTCTGCTTTACCCTTCAATAATATATGTTAGGAACTCATTTCATTTTGCTTAGAAAATATAGCCTGATATATAAGAAAATTTGCGTATAAATACTTATTTTATACTCGTTTTGAAGCAAACCATTCACTATCTTCCTATGCATGTGATTACTATTTTTATACTTGTGCTTAGCAAAGCTCTCATAATTCTTTTTAAACCCCTTAAGTATTATTCTATGTGTTCTGTGAGGACTGTTACTATACTTTAATTAATATCAGTTGGATTTTCAAGTATTATCACTTTCATTCAGTAGTGCTGCCAAACGTTTTAAGGTTTTCAAATCAGCCTTAAGTTACAGTTTTCCTTCCATACTCCATTCGGTGTGATTGATACTAAAATATTTCAAATATTTTGGGTCTGCATCTCTCAAATTTCTCTACAGTATACCAACTTATATATTATTTCGTTTAATTGATTTAATCATATATTTCATCTTTATAGTCTTTGTTTAAGAGGACGAAAATGCTTAAAAAAGGAAAATTATGTTTCAAATAAGAGTTTTATTAAACCACTTAAGAAGTCTTTATCATACCTTTTATTCTTCAAAATGTTGATAGTAATATGTTTAGAGTCTTTATCAGGTAAAATATGAACTTTAGGTAATATTGTACCAATTGACAACCTCAACTGTTTCGTAGGTCCATTACTAACTTCCTACAGGTAAAATATAACTACTTATAGCCATAGCGGTGTGTACGTAATGTGAAACAATATAAATGCGAATGTTCTTATATAAACAATTCCGTTATTTAAGTATGTATTGCAAACAATAACCTTTCTAGCTAGGGTAATTTATAATAATTTAAATAAAGAAAATATTTCATTCCGAAACTGACCAGTGTGCTGCATTAAAGTCTAAACTTTAAACTTCCTAAGAAACATTTAATACGATTGAAGACTCCAAAACAGAGCGAAGTACATATGAAAACTTTGAATATGTTTACAGCATTCTTTTCATTTTCCACAGTTTCGTTTGGTGGGTTCGGATGTTTGCTTATTGGAGGAAGTATGATATCAGTTATAGAACTCATCTATCTATGGTCTATTGAACTAATTCGGCTAGTTTGTGAAAGAAACAGTGTCAACTGCAAAACCTCCAATTCCAATGCAATGGTAGCGAATGTCCAACGACGACGGAGAGAAGTACGAGTTGCGCCTTTTAAACCAGTTCTGAGACCGAAACTTCGAATTTCGTAAGTAATACTATCAAATATTCTAGCTTCTTTTGTATCATATTTGCTTCAGTGTACTACATTTACGACGGAAATAAATGAAATTATGTCTCACTTATTCGTAGGTGAATGTGAAACATTCATGTGTAATAGCTGTATAAGTTGTTGTGTATATTGCAATAAAATATGCTTTTAAAATGTTTGTATTGCTTTAAATCGGTCATTTTAAATTTCGTTATTTTTAAAATAGACATGAAAACGCAACATATAATTCTATATTAATTTATTCCAGAAAAAGGGAGAAAATTAAGCAAGTTATGTTTATGATTACTTCAGTATTTAAGCGGACATTGCGCGAATATTTGCCGATTTCAAGTCTTGATGGCATCAAATATGCTACGATGGCTCCTAATTGCACTTTGAGGTAGGTAATGGAATTCATGTCTACATATAAATATATTTCCCAAAACTTTTACAAGCATAATCTAAATCATTATCTAGACAGGAAAATTCTCTACTATTTTACTGAAATATATGTAAAAAAACGATGTACAATGTTATTTACTCAGTTGCTACTTCCTTTAAACTTTTCTTGTCAATACTCAATACAAGTTTAAATTGAACGCAGAAATTGTCAATCGAAATACACTAGCATAAATTTTAGTTCTTACTGAGATAGTAATATTTTTGAACTATAAAAAATTTCGAAACCTATAATGTGATGTTATTTGATTATTACAATGTGCTCTATAGTTTCAGTAGTTTTCTTTTAAAAATATGTTTTTCAAAATATTCGTGATATCATTCGCTTAAACGAATCCACAGATTGAAGAATAATAAAAGTTGATAAGTGAGAGTATTAGTGTGACATAGAATACTTTCAAAAGTATAGACGAAGAATATATCCAAATACTTAATTAGAATACTTCCAAACGAATGAAAAACACAAAAGAAAGAATAAATCCCAGAACACATAAGCAATGGTACAACACTGAAGAAAACAAACTAAGTATTTTAACAAACACTAGCAAGAAGGCAAGCTCAATGCAGCTATAAGTGTCATCTAATCAGAAAACAAACCAGAAATCTAATGGCTATATACTATAGTTTTAAAACCCACCTATCTGTTTTGTTACATATGTGTTCGGACGCTAATCAATAGGGATGTATATAATTATAGGAATACGACTATGAGTTGGTTCGATAGGCGAAGGGAACTATAATAAATGTATATAAGTTCAGGTACCTACGTTTATTATTAACAGATCTTATTATATAGTTATATATTTAAACAAAATTTCAAATGTGTACACTATGCAAGACCACACGGACACACCACCACCTTACATTTTGCTGAACATATGTATGATCAGCACGGTACAAATATTAGACACCCTGTCAAGAAAACGTGAGTCGCCTCTCCTGCAAAGACTCTAACATGCCAGAAAAAATCTGAGGTACTTGCGAAATTTTAAGCTATGTTAATAAAGAACGAAAATGTAAAATAAATATTTAAATATACGCTCTAATATAGCTTTAACACTTGCCTAGTGAAAAGTAGCAGCTGAATCAGATAACGCCCATGACGCATAATCAGCATTTTTTTAGTATTTTATGTTAATAATAATCTAATTTTGAATTGAAAGATATAACTTTTGAGAAAAATGACTTCTCATTTGTTTGCATAACGCGATACAGTTATGCTAGCTGATGTTGAAATGACTCAAACCAAAAAATGTGTAATATATACGTAATTTATAAGTGTTATATAATTAACTGCTGGAAGTTAAAATTGCTCAAATTACACAACCTCGTATATATCTTCTCTGTATTTAGAAATAAAATAGACTTTAAAGTAGCTTTCAATAGTCTGTGGCTGCTGTAGTCTATCTACTATTCCCAAGTAACGATACATCTTGGTAAATTTCACCTTTACTAACTAAATATGAGTATTAGTTGTCAAGTTACTACTGATTGATGAGGACTTCATAATTTGCTTTTAATATTAGAGAAAGTGAGAGAGTCAAAGAATTGCTGGCACAACGTATGTCTGTTAAAGTTTGCATAAAATTTGATACAAATTTCAGGAAAATGCATCGTAAACGCTTATCCAAGCGCACATGAGTAACTACAATGCACATCCATGATATATTTAAGCTTTTCAATGATGGTACAAGTTATTTTGCCGTATATGCTAAGCGTGAATTATCTTTTGCGTCAGCATACGGAAACCATATTAGAATTGTGTAAGCTGCAACTTGAACAAACCATATTTTAACACTCGACGACGTTGACCATGTTCAAATATCTCTTATATTACCCTTATATCAAGATAGAGAACTGAAACATCATCTAAGAGGAACAATTCAATTTTATTATGTCCCTCTTTTGTCTGGTTTTGGTCAAGGAATGTTTCTTCCCATTAACTAGCATACAACTACTTTCAATGCGCGATTCCAGTACGCAAAGTAGCTTGAAGAAAAATGACAAGAATAATGCAGGAGATCAAAAAGGAGTGAGAGATAAATAGAAACGTTTTTCACTAGATACAGCGTCTCGAGAATATGTAGATATCATTAAAGCCTGTAACACAATATCGGAACATGTAATATTTGAATTTACTAGAACTCCCACATATAATACTAATTTTCCATAGATCAAAAACGATGGTATCGAGTTGGAGTTCTTTGCAATCGATTAAACTCACTTGGAAATGTTATTCTTCATTAATCATCTTTACAAGTAAGAAGTTGCACATATTAACAATTTTCGGATTCAAACTTTACCATGGTGCAAGAAAGGTAATAAATTACAAGAAAAATTTTCTGCAATCGATTCAAGATCTCAAGGTAACATATCATTACAACCTGCAACGATCCATAAGACCCACGAGTGGTTGAAATCTCCATTAGACCGGTTTCAATAGTGATTTCCATAGAGCAGAGAAGGAAAGAGGTATTGAAATGAGCTTTTGCAATCCATTCAATTTTATAGCCTCCCTATCTCTCTTTAATACACTTTCCGAATCGAAACGTGATTCAACATAACATTGTCTGGTAATAATATTTCTCGCTGTATGACAAAATTGTTAATAGATCCTAAGAAACGTTTTCAAAATCCATACTGCATATTAAGAGAATACTGATTTTCATACAACAAAAACTGTGACATTTGAGAAGATGCTTTCATAGATTATTCAGTGTCCCAAATATAGGTTTTATCTCCACCCTGGAAACTCTATTGAAACCAGAGTGATTCAAATTAATGATTTCTTTGTTATAGTCTTCACGACCATAGAATAAAAAACAGTAATGAATATCCGATATTCTTTTCTTCGAACTAGATTAAGCGTCCGAGGAATATGCTCTATAATTGATCCTAATTCTGTATTGCAACCAGTAATTATGAAGGTAATGTACGTTGGAGTGAATGTACTACTCCACGTTTGGGTACTGAGTTTGTATGGTTTAGAAGGTTACCGTATTTTCATACTGCGAAACAAAATTATTTTGTCAAATACTAATTTTTAAAAAAATACAAATTTCTCTTTTAGAACTATGTGGTTGGTTATTTGGATAGCGATGTTGATATTGGCGGCGATAACGGCAAGATCTATTTGGACAAAGTACTTTTATAGTTCTATCTTGTACCAGGTAGAAGGAGACGGAGGCTCCTGGAATGCTACCTTAGGATCGTTCGTATATTGTTCATCGCAAGGTGTCAAGTGGAATAAACAGTAAGAAAAATTTTTAATTTTCGAAATACAGTCATGTATATATAAACTATTGTAAACTTTGAAATCGTGGAATCAATGTAACAGTTATTTTAGTAGCAAATGTATCATGTACATACTCAATAGATATTAAAAACGTTTCTTTAAAGTTGAGGTGTTCAATACTTCAGAGAATATGTCAATCCGTCATCGACTACTTAATCAAACATCAGCGTCGGATTGAAATGTCCAATAAATCTAATAGAAAAAGTACTATTAGCACTCAGTTGCATCGGTTCTATTTCAGAATGACAATAAGTAATTATAATGAACTTGTGGTAGTAAATTTAACACTGAAATGAACTTTGCTATAGTTATTAAGTAATTTTCTAAGGTTTCAAGTATTTTAACAATTGTTCTGTAATTTGATTGTATGGATAATATGAATTTGTAATATGAAGTTTACTTCAGTAGTTCAAATTGTAAATCATAAATTCGCTGTTCGGTGTATTTTAGTAATTTCCCGTAATTACGATTATTATATTTGGTCTAGGAATTAATTCGTGCGGTTGGTACGCACACATTGAAGCTGTAGTACAAACACAAAATACATAAATACCTTAAGAAAAATATTGTCCATCGCTAGCCACCACTTTCGCCCATCTGTCAGGCAATGTACGGATTCCGTGGCGAAAGAAGCCCTCATCCTTGGAAGCGATCCAGTCAGAGACCCATGTTTCGATATCTTCTGAAGAAGTAAACCGCTGTCCAATCAAATCGTTGTTCATGCAATCGAACAAGTAGTAGTCCGAAGGACCAACGTCTGGTGAATACGGCGGGTGGGGTAAAACTTCCCATCCGACATTTTCTAAATAGGTTTTGACCGGTTTTGCGACATGTGGGCGAGCGTTATCATGTTGAACAATAAGTTTATCATGTCTGTTCTCCCATTCTGGTCGTGTTCTGGCCAGAGCTTGCTTCAAACGCATTAATTGTCGTCGATAACGTTCTCCATTCATAGTTTTACCCGGTTGCAGCAGCTCATAGTACACCACACCCTTCATATCCCACCATATGCACAGCATAACCTTTGCACAGTGAATATCTCGTTTTGGTTGTGATGGACCTGGTTCACCTGGTTTCACCCAGGCCTTTTTTCGTTTAGGGTTCTCGTAATGGATCCACTTCTCATCACCCGTAATAATTCGATGCAGAAACCCCTTTCTGCTCTGTCGTTGAAGCAGCAATTCGCAAATGGTTTTTCGTCTTTCAACGTCTCTGTCTTTCAATTCATGTGGAACCCAATGTGACATCTTTTGAATCATTCCCATGGCTTTCAAGCGTTTGGAGACTGTTGTTTGATCAACGCCTAATGCTGCTGCAAGTTGTTCCTGCGTTTGACACGAATCCTGCTGGAGCAATGCTGTCAATTCTTCGTCTTGAAATTTTTTTGGCTGTCCAGCTCACTCTTGGTCTGCCAAGCCGAAATCACCACTTCTAAACCGTGCAAACCACTTCTGACACGTTCGCTCAGCTAGAGCATGGTCACCATACACTTCCACCAAAATACGATGACTTTCAGTCGCACTTTTCTGCATGTTAAAGTAATGCAGCAGGACACCCCGCAAAAACACTTTATCAGGCACAAATTGCGCCATGTTCACTTAACTACAAACTGGTGTTGTTGACGCTTTATCCACTGCCCTATACTACGAACGATACGCGATGGCAGGGGTTTGCAACACATATGTGGATACACGGAACTGTGGGACGCTCCGTTCGTTGTGCCGTCTCTTGTCCACCCGCACGAATTAATTCCTAGACCAAATATGATTTTAATATATTGATACTAAGAATGGACAATTATTAATTTACAACGGCAATCTAAATCATCATCATTAATATAGGTATTCTTACATTGTTGGGAAGTCCCTTGGCGCAACTGAGAAGCTTCTATGATTTGCGATCTTCAGCTAACCATCTTCACGTACGACGTTTCTCTTTTAATGCCGTCTATCAACTATGTCTTTCTCCACCCTTCCTTCTCTTTCCTACCAACACACCCTCTTCCATATCCTCAATGACACAGTTACGTTTTAGCCAATATTCTACCCAATTTATTCCTCTTCTCAATAACACTTAAAATTGTTATTTCCTCTTGCATCATTTCTAATACCCTTCCATTCATTTCCCAACCGACTCGCTAATTCTCTCTACTTTTCTACACAATCAATAAATTCGGAAAAAAACTTTTGCTGTTATAAATTTTCATTAAAGTTTTATTATAAGTGAAAATCCACAGGTACAATACACGGGTATGTTTCAATAATGGAAAACTTCCTCGAAGGAAAACAAGTAGCAAACAAAAGGATTTTGTAAATCAAAGTGATCAAAGTTAAAGCAGGTTTATGAAACAGCATATCATTGAAGTTACATTTTAGGAATTGTATTATGGACTTCTCTCCGGAAAATCGTAGTAATGTATTGGACGATCAAGGGAAAGATAGCAAACAGTAATAGGAAAACGGTATGATTAGAAAATATGGGCCAGACAGTTTAGCACAGTATTGCAAGACAATAATGCATAACCACAATGACACTAAATACTGATGCAAAAGTAAGGTATAATCTCAAATTTATGGTAAATCTTTTAAATATTTTATGAACATAACTGGTAAGAGCTGAATAAATCAGTGATAACGCCACAACTTAAATCTTCTGTTCGGGCTGGTAATGTATATTTTATCATAAAAATGTGGGTTCGGCCTTTCCGAGAAACAAATGAATTTAGTACCCCAGGAAATTAAAACGTTATTTGACATTTTCATCAAATAGGATCAATGTAGCATATATGTTTTTCTTAATGAAGAATATTTTCTTCCAATTACAGAGCAGAATCAGTTAAAAGATTTATTTTGTTCAATTTTGTGGGTTGACGCACTTCATGCATCGCATTGTTAATTTAGGGAATATTATTGTCAGAATTTAAAGCATTACGAAATACTGTAAAGTATTGTTTGATAACGAACACATTTTTAATACAGCAGGCTGAACACTGAGGTTCAGTTTTGTCTGCCTTTCTCTTTATAGTCATCAAGGTATTGCACAAAATCCTTCGAAGCCAACAGCATGTATTGCCTCTAGCATGGTAAGGTATTAAAATGTGCGTCATAAACAGTTATCAGTAAGGAAGAAATTCAGGCATTCAGTAATGAAGTGAGGAATTAGAAACAAACGACAGGTTCCCCCCGTATCGGAACAATTCCGAAGAGAAAATTAACCAAGCGCTGGATGCAATCAAGAAGGGGATGCCACAGGCGAAAGCAAGCAATGCATTTCGTGCATTACAATGTTTAATAACGTCCACGTTAGACAAATGGGCGCGCCTCGGCATCTACCTGTAGTGGAAGAACTGGAGGAATAAATGCTTCAAAATTCCCTAATTACGGAAAGCAGTTGTGGCTCTCGAATGACATCTAGCTACATTCGTCACATGACATACAAGTACGTGGAGATGGAGGTGCGAGTTGTGGAGCAATGGTAAGGAAGGAATAATGTCCAAGTTCCGACTCCCTCAAGGCATTCGCTGCAAGGTACAACTGAAGTGAACGATTGGCGACGAATATCAAGGGTCCAAGAGCATGAATTGGAGAGCAAGAGGTCAAGAGGTTATATGAGAACATATCATGATCTTGGAGACTGCTGAACCAAAGAACGTTTCCAAATACGACGAAATCTGTGTCGTGGACGATCCTAGAGCTGCAACTGATATTGTTTCTCTAGGATGTAGATGTGTTGAGTGGGTGATGGAACATTCTAAAATATCAACAGATATCATGTTCTTCGCGTCGGAGGACAGCCGCCTTCTGCTACCAATGATCGTATAAAGTGCAAAAATCTCTACGAGAACTGGGTGAAAGGAGAGACACCGGGAACGAAATACGTAAGCAGCACACGAACTTCTTCGAGACGTGATTCTTATATGTTCTTGTCCTACACCTCAATAAGAACACGACCCTGAGTGATCTTGAGATTGTGACTGGTGATAATCTCAACAGCCAATTTTCACTTATTTTCATTCATGGAGCCAATGAGAGAAGCATCTACCTCCTGCTCTGCCAATCAACTCGATATACCATCTCTGTCCGCTGGACGTGAGCGTGTTTTAGTCATTAACGAAGAATTGAAGAGTCGTACTGAACCCATGGTGGAAGAAGACAGGACAAAGCGGATCGATTCAGAAATAAGAGTTTTCTATTTACTGTCCCGATTCATTGATTCCCTCGTTCCCACTGCAGGCGAGAACGTGAAGGCAGAATTCCGTGCTAGAGGTCTGGTTCTCTAAACGTTGAAGGTCACCTTTCAACGTCAACCAAAGACTCCCATACCCTACAGGTTTAAGAGAGACATGGACCCAAGTCTCCTGCTGCATATTTACGATTCCAGAGTGGAGCCAAGCACAACAGCGAACACGGCCGAAGGAAGCGAGGGAAAAAGATCTTGGTTTCTCGTGGAAACCATTTGCTCCCACTGGAAATGGAATCAGAAACTGAAGATCCAAATATGAGAGAGTTGGAGTTATACATCGGACAGCCCTTGGTCATAAAAGGGGTAGTCGGCGAGGAACCAATGATAGTAAAACTAAAAAGTAGACAACCATCAAAGCTCCAATAGAATCACTGCCATGGAAATAGGTGAAGAAGGTAAAAGGGTATGACGATAACTTCTGTCTCAACTGTATGTGTAACTTTGAGACTACAAGGGTGGAAAACGGTGGGTTCAGTGTGTCAGGTGCTGAAAATGGGTGCGTGGGTCGGGAACCGGTCAAACCCCCACAGCCAAAACCCCCACACTCAAGAAATGTCAAAACGCCCACACAAACGGTCATAACCCCCACATAAATGGACAAATCTCCCAAACGCACGAACGGTCAAAACCCCCACAGCCAAAACCCCCACACTCAAGAAATGTCAAAACGCCCACACGATCGGTCATAACCCCCACACAAATGGACAAATCTCCCAAATACACGAACGGTCATAACCCCCACTGCCAAAACCCCCACACTGGTAGACGGTCATAACCTCCAACGGTCATAACTCCCACACAAATGGACAAAACAGCCACACATAGCAACGGTCACAATCCCCACATAAATGGACAAAACCCCCACACAAATGGACAAAACTCCCACATGCGGAAATAGTCACAACTGCCACACAAATTGACAAAAACCGCATACTCATGTATTGCCCTTGTACTTATTAATAACATTTTTTATTCCACTTAAACTGATGTTGCAACTATTCTTCTTGGGCGTCATAAAGAGCCGCAACAAAGACGTGAAATGACGATCATTTCAGAGTGTGGGGGATTTGTCCGATTTTGTGGGAGTTTTGTCCATTTATGTGGGGAATATGACCGTTGCTATGTGTGGCTGTTTTGTCCATTTGTGTGGGGTTATGACCGATTGTGTGGGCGTTTTGACATTTCTTGAGTGTGGGGGTTTTGGCTGTGGGGGTTTTGACCGTTCGTGCGTTTGGGAGATTTGTCCATTTGTGTGGGGGTTATGACCGATTGTGTGGGCGTTTTGACATTTCTTGAGTGTGGGGTTTTGGCTGTGGGGGTTTTGACCTAGACCCCGTGGGTCTTTCAATGATGGATTCAAAAACCTGCAGTTTGCTTGTTACGATTGTCATGACGATTAAGGTTTTCATTCCGTTGTTACATATAAATGTATGTTAGAAGTAAATATTTTGAATGTATAGTGGTATAGTAGTGTACAATGATGTAAAAAGATCAATATTCAGTTGTTGAAAAGGATACAGCATATATTACACATGATCAAAACAGTGCTTGATACTGCATTTGCTTTAATTCTATGTTAAAGTAACACCATACATCGGTTGACTTCGACCCTACGCAGTAAATACATATGGTATTCAAGTAGAACCATTCCGCGGGCTGCTTAATTCTTTAATGGATACCTATTGTTATGATGAGAATAGTATCATTGACTGGTTGCATCCAGTGTCCCCTGTACGCATGTATAATAGTACAAAACTAATCAAAGTAGCCCCGTTTTACGGTATATATTATTTCTTGGGGTATAGAATAGAATAATAGAATATATTTTAAGGCAACAGAAAAGATTACATTCGTATTTCTTTTAATATATTTTTGTGTTGCTTTTGGGCTTTAGTCAACCTGTTAAATGCTTCGTCTATACATTCATGTTACTATCTTTTTATATGGAGGGAGTTTGTGTCATTTTAAAGTGAGCTCTCACTCGTTCTAAGAAAAACTTAAATTGTGGTATCAGATCACATCTGCCCACTCACCTGTTCCACGTTGTTGAACAATGTGTCATTTATCATCTTGTGTTAGGAATTTTAACAGAAAATGTTTCCTTCTATATATCTATACACTATGCTCACAATCTTTAGAATTAAACGAAAATCTGATAAGTGAAAATTTTGAACACTCAAGTTTAAAATAATAATAATAATATAGTATATTGTCATTCCAGGAATAAGGGTTTAATGTATACTTACAAAATCTTTCATATAGCGTTCTAAAATCTATGGGACAGAAACGTAGTAATTAAGATAAAGGAATAAGAATAAACACGATCATTTTGAAATAGAAACATACAGGACCATGGGTAAGATAAGATGTGTCATACAAAATGGATTGAGAGGTATTACACATAGTGAGGGATAAAAACATATTTTAAATTTTGTTACAAAGAGAGAGAAAACCTTTTGCGAAATTGATAAGGAATTTTGTTAATATAATTAACGTCCCATACAGTTTCATGAGAGGAAAAACGGGGAGAATGCGATAAAATCTGAAGTTACAATATCTTACGTGACGACGAAAAGACTAGCTGAAGAGCATTTGGATAGTAAGTTCTCGCTTAACGAAGTTACTTGTGTATAATAGGTGAAGGCCCGTAATAATGATGATGTTGGTTTCTCTTTATCTCTGTTTGATGTATACAAAATACACTCAGCCTTATGTCTATAAGAATTGAAACTTTTTTCTAGAAATATTATCTTCTTTTGTAGCAGATTTAGAGTTTTGAGTTGACGTCATACTTAGGACAAAAGTTTCTAGTATAAATTAGTTTTTTTAACATAATTTTTAATTTTCAAATTGAATATTATTACCTTCCTTTTCCGGGCCGTGTGAAGATATTTTCTCAAAATCATAGTGTCAAAAGTGCATTATCTAGGTTGGTGGGAATAGCATTTCCCACTTGGTTATCGTGCAGTAAGGCAGGTCGAAAATGACTATTTTGGAGAACAAATGCCTGCTTCTGTGCGCACCATCTGGCGTGTAAATAGTGAGCACATTTTATTGATTTCTGTTTCCATACAATTCGATCCATACCTATTAGAATTCGGGAGGGGTTGGCAAGAGGGAGCATTTTCCCACCCCTGAAAATTGAAATACATGTATTACAGCCAGAATATATTACAAAATAATAAGTAAAAAATCTTCATTCTTCTACTGTTGGAAAAACCCAGCTTCTACTGTGGGAAAAAACCCAGCATCATATCTACAAAAAAACGGCCCGGAAAAGGGTTAAAATAATCATGTTTTCTGATGGCGAAACCTATCGTAAACTAATATATAACTGAAACAACATCGTTTTATAGTAGAAAAATCTATCTTGTGAGAAATTAACATTTCATACAAAATACATAAAAGGAAATTCGTATAAATAGAAAGAAATCCTGGATTTAAAAACAACACATTTGAGCTTTATACCTCACATGTATGCCAGGTAAGTTAATTAAATCACGACTGATGAGAATGAATGAAATTTTGGAATGAAGAAAGCAAGAACAGGCAGGAGAGCCACGTAAAATTCCATAGTGACATCAAACGAGAGAGCTCAATGATAATAGAGCAAACGGAGTTTCTTCTTACCGACAACTATGATCGAAGCAGGATTTCCGCATATGAGAGGTGAACGCTCTACCACCTAACCACCACGGCTCTCAAAATTTCGATCAATAACGTAGAGCTCCTTCGTGGTTCAGCATTTAGGATACGTGCCTGTTGCGTGAGAGACCGGGGTTTGATTCTCGGCTGGAGCTCATGTGGTTCGGAGTATTTCCACGCTAAGTATTTCCACGTCTCATGTAGCCTAGCTGCTGAAGGGAACTCAAACTGAATTCAACTCAACAACCTTATTATGTAACATGTTATTCTTGAGTTTGGAATATAAGAATTGAATGCATCAATATATATCTCTGTGTGAAACAATTCCAAATATTTATTGTTCCAACACTAATATCAGTTGGACGCTTAAAGAGAAATGCGGGTGAGTAGACGAAATAGTGTTAACCTGATTTTCGTTGATACAGAAATGATGGCGTTGAAGTTTGTAAAGCCTTTTATTATCACCATCCATAATTTTCTAATATATTTCCAACACTTATCGTCATAATTGTTAGTGGATCTACGTTTGCTATTACTATTTAGTATGGAATTATTAGGCCTCTTAACTTCCACTTTACTCCAAGCCCTTCTACAATACTTATAATGTTTTACAACTCTGATAACGCTATGTGAGTGATTTAACATTAGCACATTGACACGGAACTTGCAGTGTGTTATTGTGCACAAGGCCGTGATAAGGTTGCTTATTAGATTACGTTTAGAATTAGATGGAAAACATATATCTTCATTACCAATTGAAGATTACATTTATGTTTGTAACTCCTCATCTTCAGTATCTATGAAGGTAACCAAGAAAGTTCTATCGTTTTTTCACCCACCACTTTTGAACATCAAAAGTAGTCCCCATCGGCATTGGCAACCTAATGTCAACGTTGCCGAAGACCATGATTTCCATCGCGATAGAGCTTGCGAAAAATGTATAAAATGCATTTTGCAGTTTTACTAGGGATTTGAACTGGTGACCTCTAACATGATGGTCCAAGGAATACAACACGTTATAATAGGACGTTCCAATATGAAGGGAGTATGGCAGATGCAATAGTGTTTCCCACCTAAGTAGAAAAAGAGTGTCCAGGGTCATCCTAGCAACGTGAGGTTTAGCTTTATCCTATAAAGGGAAGACCTCTTAGATATTCAGAAGCGGTGGCTCCAGAAGTTTGAGTTTTCCTTGAAGATGGTTCAGCTGATGACAGTATACAGTTGCATTGATGTTCTTTCCTGCTGTTACGAGTTTCGGATGCAGGATGCTGCGAGCACTCCGCCAAATACACAGGGGGACCTTCTTCTGGTTTCAGCTGTTTTAACCGGTTCATTGGTTGCTAACCAATGCTGATAGACGCGTGGAGCTTCGTAAACGACCCACTTTTCATCACATGTGCGCACCCTATCCAAAAATGTCTCCTTTCTCAGACGAAACACCAAAGAAACATGCGTTTGCTCGCGTTGCGTTCTAGCTCGGAGTCAAATCATTTGAGACTCATCGACCCAACCTGTAATACTTTCCAAGTCGATAGGTGCTGCCAAATAGTATCTGCACTCACACTTAATTGCAGTCCAGCTCCTAATATGCCTTGCGACTGTTTGCTTAAATTGCTGCCTGAATATCAGCATTTTGTATATATGTTGGTCTTGCGGCACGTGGTGCGTCTTCGAGTGTTTCCTCACCGTCGTTAAACTTGTTAAACCACAGCTGCACTGTCCGAGTATTAACGACAGCTTCACCAAAGTTCACGCATATCTTCTGTCTGCTGTCCCTACACTCCATTATGACGCTCTTTGGAGGGTCCATGTTAACTCTGTCCATTCTCAAGTTCACGGTGTAAATACACTGCTCCACAAAACTTAACCAACCCGAGAGAACGTGGTATAAATGACATGTGGGGCCCATTCAACACTAGTTAGAGGCATGCACATACACAGAGACACACAGGCAAGGCGAGCACCCACTCTATCGCATAAGTAGCACCGTTGCAAGCGCGGTGAACAACTTATGCCATGAGGCGTACACGACACCCCAGTAGTGTCCGAGGCCCCAAGCATTGAGTTAGTGGTTCTTGTGTGGGGTACACATCTTGCAATGTCTGGAAGACGACATTTGAGTGACTTTGACCGCGGGCGAATAATTGGGCGGTTGGAATTGGGCCGATCGCAAGTGGAAGTGGCGCAGGAATTCAACGTGAACAAAAGTGTTTTGTCGAGGCTGTGGAGTCGCTTCCAAAATGGAGGTGAAGTCAGTAGACGTCATGGAGGAGGCCGTCCGAAGACGTCGGTCGTCGATGACCGATTTCTCACAATGTCTGCCAAACGTAACCGTCAAGCTTCATGCTCTCAACTGGCCAATGAGTTGTTTCAGGCTACAGGACAACGCGTGAGTCGTGAAACTGTTCGTCGTCGGCTCAATAGAGCAGGACTGTATGCAAGAAGGTCTGTGCTGTGTGTGTCATTGAAACTGGAGCACAAACGTGCGCCTTACACATGGTGTCAGGAACATGTTGTATGGGGGGAACACCAGTGGGCGCGTGCCATGTTCTCCGATGAGTCGAGATTCAGCCTGTCGTCTGATTCTGGCCAGACTTTAGTGTGTAGAGAGCCAGGAACACGCTATCATCCAAATTTCATTGCTGAACGGCCGTCCTATGGCGGTGGTTCTATTATGGTGTGGGTGGAATTATGCTGGATGGGAAAACGGACCTCCATATTGTGCAACATGGCACATTGACAGCACAACGGTACCGGGATGAAATTCTCAATACACATGTGCGCAATTTCCGCGGAGCATTTGGCCCAGACTTCCTGTTCATGGATGACAATGCCCGCCCACACCGTGCACATCTTGTGTCAGAGTATCTGGAGAGCGAAGACATTACGCGTATTACATGGCCTGCATATTCGCCGGACTTAAATCCCATCGAGCATGTGTGGGATGCTCTTGGGCGGCGAATAGCGCAGCGCAATCCACTAGCACGCACTCTCCCTGACCTGCAAACAGTTCTCCTCGAGTAGTGGCGCCATTTGACGCAAGACTTAATCAGCATTCTGATTTACAGCATGGAAGCCAGATGTCGTGCCTGTATAGCTGTTCGTGGTGGTCACACGCGATATTGACTGCCTATGCCCTCGCACAATTAAGCTTCACCTGTTGAGGTATCGTTGTGCTGAAATTTTTGGTCACTCTGTACATCCTAATTGTATTGTTCATCTTCACTTGTGTTGCATTGTGCATCTGGACCGTCTGTTTGTTCATTATACTTGCTGCAGTGATCGTGTCGTTTTATTTTCTCCCACTTTCTTCGAGTTGCTTAAGTTTTGTGGAGCAGTGTAGACTGTCAAAACTTATCTCCATTTGCCTTTAACTCACGGTGTGAGAGCCAATTGAACACGGATATCGACGAAAGGAGACACAACTTTCTTGATTATATTTATAAGTGCCTAGCGTATAAACCAGAGAAATGTAAAGTGTGATTCTTAAATTGTAAGTATTTTCTCCAATATTGTTTTAAACGTCCAGTGTACTAAATTAACTTTATCGCTTAAATAGAGACTTTTAATAAGTATGAAAGGTCTTATCGGTTTAGCTTCAACCTTTAATATATTTGCATTAACCAGAGTACATGTATGTACACTTTCCAACCACTAGGATTCCGTGACAAATAATTATCTACAAGCTTATATCTTGTATCATATAAACCTACACCCTCCAATATATTCTAATTTTAACACTATTTTACCTATTGTATCTTCAACCACGGTTTGGCTTTTGTTCCCCTTAATCAGGTCAGTCACTTATGGCTCCAATCTCGAAATTCGCAAATGTTTCACAATCAACAACCTCATACATTACAATAAAATATTTCATATTAATGTGCGTCATTTCTCATTTAATCTCTCTACATTTTTTCTGATTATTCTAGAACTATAAAAAAAGAAACAACATCATACTTAACAACTTTACAAAAAATACTCTCTTTTGTTTCTCTCCAGTATTCTTTTCTCCTCTGTTCTCTTTTCCCAATCTTCATTCATACATTGTACCCGTCATTCGCTTGACGTAAGCTCATTAAACATATACTGTAATAAATCCTGCTTTTGTTAAATAACTTTTCTTTCTATCAACATCGTCAAATACTTCTAGAAGTTTTTTTACCCTCTGCCCCCGAGTATTATTTTTTTACTACCTCACAATGATTTAATTTTGGAGACTTCGTATTCTTACGTCTACTAGTTCAATATACTGAGTGAGTTCCAGTTCTGTGATTGAAAACTCCATCATTATATACTATCACTCTTCTCCCATTGAAAAACCTTCTTTCACTAGTTCATTATTGTTTCGAACGACTTAATCAGATTCGGCCATAGTAAAAATAGAGTAAGCCTTTTTCTTTTTTGTGAGATTCTTTTTTGGGGGGAGGAGAAAAATATTTTCCTCTGATATCTGTTTCTTCACATTCATTTTGTTTGAACTGCTTAAGTAAGATCATTCTGTAATTTTTGATTTCATTTAACTCCGTCACGATAATAAAATTGTCATTCTTAACAATTTATTCTCTTACTTGCAGTTTGCCACACTGATATATTTGTTACAAAATTCAGATTTTGTCCAACGCCTTTCGTATTAGAAACCAACCCAACCGCCGAGCATTTTGGGTTGCCTGCTATTGCAGGAAACGGAGAATTGCAGGTGGCAATACACTTTTGGAGTCGTGTATACATAAAAATAACATTTGAATTGTATTACATACAACTTAATTCAGCAAGGAGGTCTAAAATGTATATTACATTTACACTTTCAATTTTTTTCAATTTACTACTTTATTCTTATTTTTTCTTTGAAGTTAAGAAATATAATCTACTGATATCGATTCCATAATTGAAATATAATTATATCATATTTTATATTTGTTAGTGTTATGATAATATTTTTGCCAAAATAAAGAGTTTTCTGAATCACGGAAAGTTACTTATTTTTTTCGAAAAATAATGTAAAACTATCCACAAAAAGCTTTAAGTGTTAGAATACTAGAGAAGATGAATAATGACGCAAAAACAGAAAAATGTTCTCTATTAGAGACAAAAATTTAAACGCCAAAGCCTCAAAAGGTTTTCTCTACTCATAATTTATATATTAATTCCAGGAGCAGCAAGAGGCGGGGAGCCTGAAGCCGGGGGGCCCACAAAATTTTTTGTTACATTCTGTAACAGTTTTAATTGTATAAAGAAATTGAAAAACACACTTATATTGTCAGACTTGATACCATTTATCATAATACGTACTTGCTTAGTTTTGTTCTTCTATTTATAAATAAACAAAGCATTGTAGGGTTCAGACCTCTCTGGTAATACTAAGGGGCTACCCTCAGCATACACTAACTTTTACATTCCAGCGTTTGGCTATTTATTTTATTTTCCTTTCGAACAATGTTGGTATTAGAATATGCATGAGCAATCTGAACTATTATACTGGTGCAGTGTTGCTAGCAACGCAATATAAATATTCAGTATATATATTTTTTTCTATTTATTTCGTTGGCATCTAAGTATTTTACTTTCCATTAGTTCATTCCCTCAAGCCTGCTAACATCTAAATATGACACTTTATATTATAACCACACACACACAAACATATATATATTGTGGCAGAGCCCGTATATCTTATTTATTTCAAGTATATTTTAATTAATCATATTATATTAAAAATCATATTATATTAAAAATTTAAATTTTAAGTTTTAAAAATTGTAAAAGCAACAAAGTAACACATAAACAATAATCAATAGCAAAACAAATTACATAAACATTATAATCATTACTTTTTAAAACTTATGTATGTAGCACGCTTTCTTTAACAAATTATTTTATATCAAAAAATTTTAAAAAATCTAATTAATGTATAATCACAAAATTCACTATAAATAAATTTGTAAAATGTTTGTAAACACCAAACACTTTCCCGGGTATGTTAAAATTGCCAAAATTCGTAAATCCAAGCATTCCAAAAATTGCCAGTCGTCAACCACAATAAAAAAACAACTGCGTTTCCTAAACAAAAAAAGCACACGCCTCTAACGTCATGCAGAAACGGCGGATTCCAAATGAAAAAAGTTCCATAAAACCAGGAGGACAAGTGGTCAGAAAAGCGGGGAGTTGAAGGAGAGTTAACGAAGAAATAATAAAATAAATTTCACAGAGAGTTTAACGAGGAAAGTTCTACATGAGGTAGCGACAGTTAAAAAAATCAAAAATTAACGTTAAAAAATTATATCAAACAATATGTTTAAGAGTCGGCGGGACTCAAGTGACCTTGACAAATCGAAGATATCTTCTCCTTGCAATACAAAGTGTTTCCTTATTTTGGCAACAGATGGGGTTGTTGCTGAAATTCCGTCAAAGCAAATGGCACCCCTCCTTTTCCTTCTCTTCTCCTGCATGTGGTCATAGTTGCACAGCGCAGGAGGGGGGTGATCACTTCTGCAAATGAGACAGAAGCGTGAAATTCCTTGTTTTGGCTAAAAAAGAAACAAAACTGAAGAAAAAATAAAGAGGGACCAACATGATATCAACCCTCAGCCCCGTGTCTAGAGAGCCATTCAAATATCTACAACGATTACAAACATATCATAGAGAACTAAAGCACTTGTCGCCTGTCTCTTTCTCAAAAGATTCTTCCTATGGTAAATAACAGGATAGTGCGGGAAGAGTCTGATATAAAATGAAGAACCATGCCATTATTTAAAAAAAAACGGGAGAGTCGATATTCTAATTTATTTAGAGCCTTCGTGGTTAAAAAAAATAAACTTGGAATTGAAAGGTAGAAAACCCAGCCAAAGATCTGAAATGTATTGACAATGTGACTCTTTTTAGTGGAATTCATTTCCTTATTTTCTTTTCAAAATATGACAACCCGATTTCCCCTGTCACCTTCATATTCGAATGGTTCGGGATTCGATACCAGTAGCTGACCATTCTGAGGCTTTTTTCCCTATTACAACAGGAAAGGGCCGCAATGTTACATTCAGTCTTGGAGACCGGCTTAGAAGGACAGGAAGTAGCACATGCCCTGCTTGGTGTTGGCTTTTACTTGGGGGAAATAGACTACTTCATTAACAATAGAATTAAAAGATGTGTCACCTTCTTGAATAAGGTGCACTCATGTCCAAAATTATTTTCGCATATCTATAAATATGTTGTTATAGGAATATAATTTGATAACGAATTCATCCGATATTTCTTATAATGTTAGTATGTGTACAATCGGCAGAGACATGTATGTGGCAAATTTCATGTCAAACGAGCAGTAAATAAGAACAATAAAACGAAAATAAATCTTTCGTGTCCTTTCAGCAACATTTGTTTTACTCATTCTAATTTTCGTATTTATAAATATTCTCCTATGAAATTTACCACATATACATTTCCCAATTGTATATACACATAGTATCAGTATTAAAAGTACCCAGCAAAATCGTTATTACATTATATTCTTACAAGAAGACAGTTATAGATATGCGACAATCATTTTGGACATGAGTGTACAATGGCGTAGCAAGTGTTTGTTTCAAACATTGAATAAGTGTTCGTATAAATTGAACTTATTTCCTAACGTCATAGAACTAAGAACTGTTGCAGAGCGACGTAAGTCCGGTGACAATACAACATTCCATTGTTACTTTCATACTTTGCAATATATCTATTTATTTTAAAGGCAAATTTTAATATGTTTTTATTTTCAACTTCCCTATCCTAAAATTAATACTAGCCTTTAACCAGCCCTGGTTTCCCTGGTTGCATATCACTTTAGGATTTGGAAAATGTGTCCAACGAATAAAAAAATGATAAAACACCTTTTAAAGACATTCTTTTGTTAATCAATTCGCACTAAAAACTTAAAAATATTTTGTTTATGCAAGACTAAATAAAAAGAATGGGGTGCGTCATTTTAAGAATTTATAAAGTAACTTTAAGCCTATATTAGAGTGCATCTCTTTTTTTTAGTCATGCATAAACAAAATAGTTTTTTACTTTTAAGTGGGAGTTGATTGATGAAAGAATTTCTTTAAAATGTTTATTATCATATTTTATATTATTGTTAATGTTTCCATCCTTGGCATAGGGTGTTTATTTTCTTAGGGAATCGTATGATGCGTTTCTATACTACTAGGGTATATTAAAATTTAGTTTCCTATGCGTTACTACATAAATTAAACAGCACTTTTTAAAAAAACTACTACCGAATGTAGAGTGTTTCTCCGCTAATAAGATGGAGACAGATTAAAGGTACCAAACACCCTACTGCTGATTGAGAAATATTTAGGTGTCGACACTGATGAGCAACATCTACATTTGAATTTGAATGTTTTATGGGCTTTAGACAATTGATTCAGACCGGGATACATGGGGAACGGAATGTTGGAAGCAAGTAGTCCAGTCCCTAGTTTGAATGCCTGGAATGAGTAAGGACTCTTCTCCCCTTGGTAAAACCTGCCAGAATTGGAAGCAATATCAAAGAAACACTGCTTCGAAAATAGAGAGAGCAAACATGCATAAATAGATAGTCAAAGTCAGATTTATGTTTAGTGGGGCCCCAAGCTGTTTAAGGAATGCGGCCCTTAATGTGTCCAGATGAACATAGGCACCCTACATACAGAAATAATAAAAACTAGAGATAATTTAGAAAGAAGACTAGCAGAAGGAGACCCATTAATTACATGAATGTAGGCTTCACAGTAAGAAGCACTGTTGCTACGTATATTTAAATTTAATTTTTTTAATTTTCTTACATTGTAGAAATGTATATCCAGTTTTTCTTTAGATTTTGGAATCCCCAAGATTTTAGAGCTACAGCTTGTTTATCTTATACGTGAATCCGGCACTGTAAATAGTATACATATACATATATATAGGTTCTACAGACCTTGGTGCAAATTAGTTATAAACCCGGTGCCCCACAAAATGTTCCCAATCGAGCCCCGCACCATCTAAGACCGGCCTTGATGTATATAATATGTGTGTGTCTAGTATTGTACGATGGAAGCTGATGAAAGAGTATAACGAAATACTTTAGTTTGTATAATATTTACCTGTACCGTGGGCAAAAAGTGCTCATAAATATGTAATATACTTAGTAGAATGTTCATTTTAAATTAACAGAAAAGAAGAATGTTTTTAATATATGTAAGAGATTATTATGGGATAGTTGTGGCTATGTACATGTTATGTGTTGACCTAGTCAAGTAAATTTATGTATTTTACGGTCTTAAAAAGAATATTTAAGACATATCAAGCAATAAAGGTGAGACTAATAATCTTAAAATATCTGAGTTGATTCTTGCATAAAGAAAAGTAATTATCGCTTCGTAACTGATATTTTACAAGACGAACCAGGTTGACGACGCTTTTCTATAGAGTCGTTATAAAAATTTGGTTTACCAAACCCGGGACTTTTGAAAATTCAGTTCCCGAAGAAGGAAAGTAGGGCTGAATTTACTTGGATATTACCATTTATGAATACGAACTTAACCGTATTACGAAGCGGTAAGGTCATCAAAAGAAAAATGGATAGTGAAATAGTGCAACAGGAATCTAATACCAGTAATCCAGGTGAAATTAGTGCAACACCAAGTTTGTCATCTGAGGATCGACTTTTGTTAGCTGTGCAGCGACAAATTATGCAAATGACGACTGAGATAAAACAAACCATGGAACAGAAGCTCAATGAATCTAACACAAACATGGAACAGAAGTTCTATGAAGCTAACCAGACCATGGAACAGAAGTTCTATGAAGCTAACCAGACCATGGAACAGAAGATAGAACTGAAGTTCTATGAAGCTAACCAGACCATGGAAAAGAAGATAGAACTGAAATTTAATGAAGCTAGCAAGCAGTATGAAGAATTAAGTAAACGAATAGAACGGATAGAACTGAAATCAGACGATACGAAACAAACAATCGTCCAGGTGATGAACGACATATCCTCGCAGTTTGAAGAGAAGTTAAAAAGGTTAGCCGATGAGTGTCAAGAAAAGCACGATCATCAAAATCATGAAATCTGTGCTGTAAAAAAGGATTTAACGTTAATAGAATCTTCCGTTAAACATCAAAAGATCCAGTTGGCTACTATGCAGGAAGAAATTAAAACGTTACAGGCTAGAGACACCATTTATCGCAATAATCTGGACAGTGATCGCTTCGAGTTTCCCCAATCACCGGATATAAATACGCCTTCGCCGGAATCTGAGGAGGATATTATATTAGAGGAAAATTGTCCGAAGATCACTGATGAACGAAATATAAATGGTATCATGACACAGCACGCTAC
Source organism: Thermobia domestica (assembly GCF_964235325.1). Classification (NCBI taxonomy): domain Eukaryota; kingdom Metazoa; phylum Arthropoda; class Insecta; order Zygentoma; family Lepismatidae; genus Thermobia; species Thermobia domestica. The sequence continues at coordinate 377,123,864 of NC_137454.1, forward strand.
GGACCGGAACAATCACACCACAAGAACAAGGAGTGAGAAAAGAAAGGTAAAGCTAAGTGTCAAGATGAGCGAAATCAAAGCCATGAGTAAATTTAGTGGTAAGTGCAATGAAAATGCTAGTTCTTTCTTAGAGAAGTTCCAAGACGAATGCAGTATAATGTCTATCGACCGATCACAATACATGAAATTAATACCCCATGTATTACTCCCACCTTGTTCCTTATGGTTTAAGGCAATACGTGATCACATTAGTACATATGAGGAATTTAAAGCGGCATTGATCGCGAATTACGAAAATGACTTTTTGCTGGCAAACAGAGATGCCACTCTTAGAAATCAACATTTCAATCCTCGATTGCACAAATCTATTGTAGAGTTTGTTATAAATGTCTATAATGAATTAAAGGTTGTTAATCCCTTGCAATCGGAATCAAGAATAATTGCATCGATTCGCAATTTGCTTCCATTTAAATTACAGCAGATCTTATTTTCCACACAGTGTATGAGTTTCAGTCATTTATTAATGCTTGTACAATGCTACGAAACTCAATACCATGCTATGAATCTAACACAATCAGGAATGGGTAAAAATAAGAATAATTCAGATCATTTGGTCCCTGTTCGGAATTTGAATATCCGAAGTGTGAATAATAATGAACCGAACCTAAGACGAGTATACTCTAGCAATCAAAATGAACAAAATAGACAAGGCTATGTAAGGAATCCGCCTAACCTAATCAACCGAAGTAGACACAAAAGTAATAGAAATACATGTCGAAATCCTAGAGATGCTATCAATCCTATGTATAGACATAATCATTGTTCACGAGATGGTACTTCGTATCCAAATTCAAATCACGATGAAAGACATGTACAACCTAATGTAGAACCTAACCACGATTGTGCGGTACAATGCACTTTATTAGATTCATATGCCAGTGCGAATGTAACATGATTACCGTTAACGAAATTAGGTTAAACCCTTGTTGGTTATAGATTCTTGTGAATTTTCGTTTTAAAGTTTGTGTTAATATTAATAATGAAAACGATGGTTATAAATATTTGAAATGCATCTAGTTAAAGAGTTAATAGCACCCAACATTCTTGATCAAATAAATAAGAATGAAAAATAACAATAATAATGAAAAATGTGTTTATTTAATAACAAAAGGGTGTCTTTTGTTTCTGTAAAATAAATTTATTTACTTCCGTTTGATTATTCAAACGTAGGTTATGTTTAATTTTTATTCTTTCTTATTAATGTGAAGAATCATAATTCAATTTATAATTAGTTAAAGGCAAAAAAATTTACTTTATATCAGATTGATTTGTGTTTAATTGTCAAAGATTATGTTAAGAATAAGATCCATTCTATAAAATCCATTATTCAATAACTACCTTGAATGAAATTCTCCATTATTTATGACATCTTAGTGCTACTATGTATACATTATAATTGCTATTTGTACAATTGCTAACACCTAACTTATTTGTTATACAATGCGCCCGAAAAGAATAAATATTATTTGTCACATCATCGTTTGTAATAATGATCGAAACTAGTAATCTTGATAATTTGTGTTTCACCCTCGTTAATTATATTTCTAAGCGACGATGTTTTTAATGATAAAGAATAAATAATAATGTAATAAAAGAGAAATATTAATGAAATCAAAGATTTATTGTAAATGTATTTATGTGAATGATAATAACTAATATTTTATATATATATGAGGGTTAACAAAAAAAATAATGAAGATATATACGAGGTGTGATCAAAATATAAAGAACATATGTAATGTACGAACATTAATCAAATCAGACCAGTGGTTCTTGAATATAAAAGCCAAGCCTACTCATGACTTTTATATTCAGTCCCTTTGTCGGGCGACATTTTCTATAACGAAATACTTTAGTTTGTATAATATTTACCTGTACCGTGGGCAAAAAGTGCTCATAAATATGTAATATACTTAGTAGAATGTTCATTTTAAATTAACAGAAAAGAAGAATGTTTTTAATATATGTAAGAGATTATTATGGGATAGTTGTGGCTATGTACATGTTATGTGTTGACCTAGTCAAGTAAATTTATGTATTTTACGGTCTTAAAAAGAATATTTAAGACATATCAAGCAATAAAGGTGAGACTAATAATCTTAAAATATCTGAGTTGATTCTTGCATAAAGAAAAGTAATTATCGCTTCGTAACTGATATTTTACAAGACGAACCAGGTTGACGACGCTTTTCTATAGAGTCGTTATAAGAGCTCTATATTATTCTTGATTTTTTTGACAGGTAAACAAAGAATATTTTGGGGATTAATCTACCCTAAAGATTATAATAATCTTTCTTATCTTTTCTCTTGCATGTATATTCTCAGTCCTGCAGGAAGTTTTCATTTCTTTCTTGGAATACATAAACGAAGACTTTGGTTGGGCTTCTTCACAAATCTTTGTCGGAAAGTTGACTTCCTAAATTACTTCTTCTCATAGAAACCATCTAGAAATACACTGTACTGCTGAAACAGAAACCATCAACTAATTAGGTCATAAATTTTGCCATTCCTCGATTTTAAAGTTTCCGTTCTTCACAATGATTTCCTTCCTTCCGCGCCTGTTAAGAAGTTCGAAGTAGGTTTTCAAAAAGACTGGCTCCCGCTGAGAAGGAAAGTGGGATGAGGAATGACTATAGTGCCATCTAGCAGTTAGACGGCCAAGTACGTGAACACAAAAAAATCTGATTTCTGATTTCTGTAGATTCAATGATGAGGGATATAATTTCTCATCGATTGTGTAATGCATGTATTTGGAAACAGCGAAAAAGTAGTACAGTAGCGCACAAATACAAAGATAGTACTCCATTCTCAAAAAAGTCCGAAGTTTTTAGCTCTTTTTCCTTACTGTAAAAAAAACAGAAGACTTTTCCCTCCAATTTTGATCATTTTCTTATGGGAATTTGGATTATAATTATCTGTTTTATGAGAAGAAAATATCACGCACAGAGTTCAAATTGCACCTTTAAAATGAGATGCATCATATTGAGTGAGCTATTGAGACATTTTTGCGAAAGAACGAAATGAAACCATGATTTCCCTAAAAAATGGTTGAGATCCCATGTTAAATTGAACACCAATATTCCGGCCGCTGTGGCTCACTCCTTCTCCCTCTTAATATCAGCTTGTCTTAAATTTCGCAACTTAACATTTAACTAAACAAACTCTAAAAATTCATTATACATCTCAAAAAATAATCATTATACTAACCGTTGGCAAAACTTCAATACATACAGCAGAGACCGCAGCTTGTTCGTAATTCAAACCACCGTCCCATCCAGTGGAGAGACCATCAGAGAGACACCGCCTAGCCTGTAGCCAAACAATTGAAAGGAATCATTAAACCAGCACCAGCAAGCAAAAACAAAAAATATATACTGCTTTAAAATCATTAATCAACAGCTCAATATTTAATATACAATATTAAATCTAAAAAAACTTCTAAATACCCAAATTAGCACACAACACGTACACTTACTTACATCTAATAATAAAAATACATCAAACATTTAACTATCAAAATTTTAAATCATTATTCTGTTATTAAAATCCCCATAATACCATAAATCAAACTATTACCTCTCGCATAATAATATATTACGTACCCACTCATTTCAAATAGAGAGAGAGAGAGAGAGAGAGAGAGAGAGAGACTCAAGTTTCAATAATGACAGGAAAGAACTATGTTGCAGCAACTCTGGTGTTATCAAGATTTTTAATCACAGAATTTACAAGAAGCAGCCTCCAACACTGACAGAAGACGCATATTTCATGAAAAGAAATTGTCAGTGTGTTATCCTGTGACTGTAAGTTAGAATCTGTAGCAGCACTGGAATAATGTGAAATTGTGCTCTTCGCCGAAGTTCAATTGAGGAAATCTTAAAGTGTTCTAAATGAATCTGACATAGAATATAGTGAACTCAAAGATAGCGTTGCGGATATAAACCTGTCACATTTTGATGTAAAAGAAAGTAATTTGAACCTTTTGTTTGATAATGTTAATGAAACAAATAAAAGCAGTGGTGCGTTTGTTGCTGCGAGTACCTTGTAATATTCATATTGCTTTAGTGTTGTTAGTTTACAAAACTGACTGACAAGTGGTAACTTGTTTGCTTATGCATACATGTGCATTCCACATGTGCAAAAACCTGACGTTGTGCTAACTGAATAATTCTAATTTTATGTTGAATTCGCAACAGTCCTTCTGTGGTGAGTGCAATGACTTCTACTGCATAATGAAGTTCCCTCTCACTGTTCATCGTTTCGCAGAAACAAAATTTAAAAGAATTTCGCCATTATAATGACAACCGGAATTATATAACTCTAAAGTCGCAATCACACTTAATTGTTTGCATGCTTGCACAAAACATACACACATCAAATTTCACATACATCTTTATCATGTGATGTGAGTAACAGGAAAATTCCGATATCGTGAATAAGGCGACATTTTTCATGTAAATGATGGGTCGAAATTTTTTGGCGTTTGGAAATGCTGGTTTTTACAGTAGTTGCACATATCATAGAAACGTCACATTTTATCTGGCAGTGAAGCTAAAAACATAGTTTTTGTTAGAAAAAAAGATAATTGAAATTCGTTTTCGTTTGGAGGCGCAAATCGAGAACATGTGAAATTTTTAATGGCTGTTGCTAGAATTTCAAAAATTCGAGGGCATGTTTATTTTCATGCGTAGTTTCCGAATGCGTGCTTAAAATTGAAAGAAATTGTCATATTTGGTGTAAGAAAGTGCTAGGAGTGTTTTATGGGGGCGTCTAATTCTAGACAACTTGTAGATATGGTGGAAACACGAAATTGCGTTCAAATGTGTAGATTGCAGCGTAAGTAAGGGGAGAAATCGTATATGTTGGAAAAGTCGTCATCTTCGATATAATATGGGGGCTCAAAAATTTGTAAGGATGAAAATAGTAAGATGTGCTCATGGTAGGTAAGTCAGGTTTTGCTATATTATTAAAGAAGATGTGTAGTTTAAGACCTAGAAACAAACCATTGGAGAAGTTGCCATCCTGAATGCAAAATTGCCATATTTTTGAATTTCCTTCATTTGGCCTGGTATTTGGTATGTTGAGGGTAATAGAACAAACGTAAATCAACGTAGTAAGTTGGCTCTGAGATAAAGCGTCTGCTTTCTAAGTAGCAGGTCTGGGCTCGATTCACAGCCGAACATTGATTTATCTTGCGTTTTATTCTCTTATCACCGTTGCTTCGGTTTAGTAAATTAGTTTCTGTTGGTATTACGCGAACAAAATCTTTTCTTTATTACAGACATAGACGGAAGGGGTATATTTATACGATAACAGTTGAGATGGTCTCGAAACTAGGCGGTATGTTCGTGTGAAGCTGCGAGACGATACTGAAATATTTAAAAACAAACATGTAGTTTTGGAGACGGGGCATGATCAGTGTTTCTTTCAGAAACAATGTTCTTGGGAGTGCGTTTGGTATTCCGCGGGGTCACTTCTAATAATATTCTATTTATTCTGGTATTATCTCGTATTATTTTGATCTTCTCCAGGGCCACTCACAGAGCTTGGGGGCAATGCCACCTAAAAATATAGGTCTGGAAGAAACCCTGGGCTTCCCTTCCACGATATAGTGCCCAGACCAGACAACAATTCAGTTTGTGTCGCAACAACAGTGTGTGCCTGAAACCGGAAACTTTGCGAGAAATCACAAAAAAAAAGTCTTATCCTTTTATGCCCCTTTTGGATTCTCGTTAAAATACATGCGTATACCAACTTTGAAGTCTATATCACAATTCTAGCCTCTTAACCAAAAGTACGTCAATATCTGAACAACGGTTTGGAAAATAGTCATAATAGATGCCGAAAAAGCATTATTATAATTTTTAAGAAAGCCCCTCACACACAAACATCTTTTGGTAATTGTCTCGTCGGCAGCTTACATAGTTATAATGTATGAGATACGTGAGAAAGTGCCCCTTTCGATTCAATAGATTGTCTTTTGACCAAGGTGGAAATCAAATTCCATGCATAATACACTCAAGCTTTTTAGGAATCAATATAAAAGTAAGCATTCGAAGAAAGAAAAAAAACAAGGCAAGAGGCTGATAGGAAGTGAACACGGGTCTCCTAGATAGTAACCTATGTTACCGCTGGACTACTCAATATCTTATATTTTTAATTTTGTTTCTACTTACTGCTCACATAGTACATATGGGGCAGGTGTAGATGGAATTACACTTCTGAAGTCGAAATACTAATGACCTTATATATATGTGCTCTTTAAAAAAATGCGAATGAATTTAAATTTAACTGGTAATTCTTTTTATTAATTAATGGGATTTTGAGAAATTGGTTACGTTATTATTATTTTATTTATTTATATGTGATTTAGTAATGGGAAGAATCGCTCCACTGTTTGATTCTGTTTCTTTTTCCTTTTTTAAATATGTGAATATGTTTGTTTGCTTTTAGCTTTCTTACTGTTTTCGGGAGTGTGTGTCTATTTGATATCATAGTGTTTCAATGAGAATTTTTTGTATCGTTTTGTTTCCTTAGGTTAAATATGTGAGTACTTTAGTTTAATTATTCCCCTGTATCTTCAAATGAAAAATATATATTAATTGGAGTATTGCATGATGTTTCTATACTGTTTAGTCTGATAGGTGAAATGTTATTTGTGAGATGAGTTTGACTATTCGTATTTGTTTTGAAACGAAGTATTTAAATGTTAGAAATAGTTTTCTTTTACTACTTTTTAATGAGTAAAATGTCTAATTTTACGTAATTATTATTGTTATGTTCTGTAATGTCTCAACATAGTTAATTGTTTTCATATTTCCCGAAAACATAAAAACAGAACATTTCGCGATATGTTCAGCATGTCGTGTGGGTAACGTGACAATTCGGCTATCGTGAGAAGGGCGCAATTTTCGTTGCAAATGGAGTGTGGAAATTGTTCATATTAGACGCTTCTCTTTGAGGTAATTCGCACGCTTGTGAATGGACTTGCTGCGATTTATGTACCATGTGGAAGTAATAGAATGGTCATTATTGGACGAAGTAGCTTGGGCAAGAAATAAGAAGTCCGCTTACTAGTATGACTTCCGGTTTCGATCTCGGAAAACACTTGTTTTTCTCTCTCATTTTTTTCCTATCATGATTGTTTTGTATTAGAAAAGAAGTTCTTGTTTGTATTGCGCGAGCCAAGTATTTTCGTTATTACATGATTTTATATATGCGTTTATTTAATAAATATCTAATTAAATATTATAAATATGTTTGAACAATAAAGACTAAAAATCAAAATAACAAAGCGGATACTTCAATAATGTATAAAACAATTAAAGTTTTCCACCTACTTATTATCTATATACGACGTTTCTTGAGCATGTCCTAGTTCTGAGTCGCTCATCTACGTTAAATCATTGTTAAAGGTTGTAAAGGTTTATGAATACATAGTTTACATGCAGTTGAAGATGATATGCAGTAAACAATGCCGCACTAAATAATTTGTGTACAGTACTTTTTTTACAAGTCATAACAGTTCATGGCAAAGCCATTGCCCAGGGGTCTGGGGGCGAAGACCCCAAGGAGCTTTAGCGAGTGAAAATTATAAAAGGTTTACCCTGAGTTCATTGGAATACTGAGTTACCCACTCTTCCCCATTCCATCCCACCCTACCGTAATACAACCGAAATTAGAATAGAAGCCACTTTTGAACTTATACTACTCTGCAGTAAGTTGCTATTGATCTATATAATATTTTCCTATAAAATAAATAGTTCATAGTTACTGAAATAAATTAAAATGGTAACTTAAACAATACTCACATGTAGTTGACAACACTGTACTTAGAAACCTAGTAACAATAGAGAATAAAAATATACAAGTTCGCTCATCAGGAGGGGCAAGGTAAGGCGCTCGTCCCCTAAGAGGAAATTATACTTGAGAATATCGAAAACCCAATAGAATTTCTACATTAGTTACAGCAAAATTTGAAACTATATTTGAAATCTCGCTTATGCTTGCCCTCCTTGGAAACCACAACATGGGCGCCCTTGAAAATATATGATGTCTTAGACAGCACAAGTTCATATCAGACAAGATAAGTTATTTTGGGTGAGAAATAATGACCTTTACGTTCTGTGCCTCAGAGAATCCCCCGTTGGTGTTTCATGTTACTCCAAAATATTTTTTAGTTCCTAGAGTTAACATTATCCTAAATGCAAAGTAGAATTGCTATAATTCCTGATGATTCTTTACCCTCAAGTAGTCTGATATGACTTGGTAAGCTATGGATGTTTGAACATCTAGTAAAGAACATTGGTTTTTGTGTGCTAGTGTGATATCGACTCCTATATTTGAAACTAATATATTTTTAAAACAAATTCAGGACCTGCTCGGAAATTTTAAGAAATTGTACTGTAAATGGAAAGGATGTAGATTGTTGTTCTTTGTTCACTCCAATTGCATCAGACCGTCCAGATTGTTTTGTGATGAATTCAATGCAAATCAGGTAATAAAATGAACGTAAGTTTTAATCTGAGATTTCTCAATGTACGTTTACGGAATCTTCGTTTGTTTGCTAAATTAATTGTGGAAATATATTTAGTTATAACCTGATAGTGGATATGTTTAAAATAACTCTTTAGAAATTTATTTTTGGATGAATACACGCTTATTTCACTATGTTGTACTGAATAGCCTAGAACATCACACAGAATGTTTTAGAATTAAACCATCGATTAAAACCTTCGGGGAAATGTTAGGAAATACGTCAAGAAAGTTATGTGGATATAAAAGAGAGTGGAAATACGAGAACATTTTTTAATTGAATTTATATTTAAAAGAAAGACAAGAGTGTGAATCCTGAGTCAGATGTAAAAGTTATTTTGGTATAAAACGGAATACAGATAATAGGACATTCTTTAGTAAATTTATATTCAAAACAATGACGAGTGTGAATACTGAGGCAAATGTGATTCCTCTAGTAAAGCAACGCTCGTTTCACATCTAATGACCAGTCCAAGTAATTCCCAACTGACAAGCAGTTCTTTCTTTATATTAATTCTTACCATAGCAGAGAGAATACGCATGTACAATGTAGTGAAAAAATTGCTTTTAAATCAGCAGATATCATACCAGAAATTACTTTCCTTCATTCTATATAAAAAACTTATCTAGGTAATAGTTACCTAATGTCGACTGAGAATTGTATCGTCTTTGTAATATTTCGTGGAAACCTATTTGTTTTTAAGATGTCAATTTCATTGAAGAATTTTTATCAATTTGTTATATTATTTGCTTCTTCAAGGTGAAGTTAAACTAATTTCGTGCTGCAACACCCTTGCTTGACCCCTGTGCTATTTAAATATTCACTCTCTTCTTATGCAACCTCTCCCCTTAAATATTCACTGTCTGCTCTTGTACAACATACATATTTTATATCACTAGCGCAACAACCCTTCTTTGCACGGGAATAATGCGTTTCATTTTATATACAAATGGCACCAAAACTGTCACAAATCAACTTAGGGACCCCGAAAACTATGAATTCGACACTAATATTGGTTATCTTCGATATATTTCGTCCTCCCCTACCTAAGGTTGCACCTTCAAAGTGAAATAAAAAAACGCATTCCAGTTCCGAAACTTCATCCATGTTAATAAATTGATCGACATCGATTGAGTGGTTCAAGAATTATTAAGTCACAAACATAGTCACTTTCACTTTCATAGACTTAACATCCTCATGTTTCACCTTATTCATTATGAATGTTAGATATGATATTTCATAGTAAATTAAATATCCATTTTCCAAGTGATGAGTAGTATGAAGGCTAAATTTGAAATTGAAATTTTCCTCCAGTATTAACTCCTAAATCGTAGTACCAGTGTGTGAGGTCTTCAACAATATTTGTTTTGGCGCGTCATACCCCTGATTCATTTACCATCTTTCGTATCTTTCCTATATGTTAATATATTTTCTGTTGCACTTCTGTAGCTCTTCAACAAACTTTTATTGATATTAAAACTCTCCTCTTGCCAATAAAGCTATCTAAAGTTTCCGAATCATCCAAATTCTAATGATCGTGAAAGTGTGTTGTAAAGGTGATTGCAATATCCTTTACCTCGTAATTATGATAAATATATCTAGATATGTATTCTAGCTTACTTTTTACTGACATATTACAATCAAGTATTAAGTGTTATCGAATTTTCGTTTTAATTATTTACAAATAAATTATTATATAATAATATTTAGCATTTACAAAAGTAATTTAACGAATAATGAAATCGCACAAGATCTTCTTTCAAAGTAATATTTCGTATCAATCAGTGGCGATGGAAGCTAGAAGCTGAAGCCCTGTTAGACTCGCAAAATTTTCATTAGTGGCTGAGTTCTTCCTCTGAATGATCAATCCATACTTTAATTGATTTGCAGGTAGGACTACTGTTAATAGTTTTAAAACACTATTTACGATTTGTTTTTTACCAGGTTTTAGCAACTTCATGCTACTGTTCTTGCTGCTCTACCAGGCATAATTAACCTTAGAGCGGGCATCAGTTGGGTTGCCTAAACTCACGGATTATTTACCTCAAAAACTTATGTTGCCCGCTGTATATTACACCTTCCCCTTTACACTCAAACAGCAGCGGTACTTATAATGAGCTGAAGGGTAGATGATATTTTCTTAACCTGAAATGAAAGTCCCAGTGGAAAGTTGAATATTGTTTATATGTTTAATTTGGTTTTTCTTACAGAATTGGCATTATAATAATAATTGTATTTACAAATTTTGTATTATAAAACTTACAATAACGTTCATAGTTCAAAAATTAATTTAAAATTTATTACAAATAAACATTTGTCTATACAGGATATGCAAGGATAAATAAGAAAGTTCGTAAAACTATTTATCTTGATCTCCTTTTATTTTACTGATACACACTACTTTCATAAGAAAGAGATTTTTACAAATATTTTAGCTTATTAATATGATGCGTATTTTAATATTTACAAGGAATACCTTTTTGTTCTTAGTTGGTATAATAACTATGTTTCCTTAATTCTAATTTGAATTCATTTAAATGTACGAGTGCAAATCCAACGCAACTACATGCTAACAACATTAACTTTCAAATATATTCAATATTGCTAAATAATATTAAAAATAATGTGTTTTCTCCTTGCATCTAAAAAGTGTAAATGCAGCAGGAAAAAATTCAAATTTTATCCAACTTAACCGTGGGACGTAAAACTCAAAGATTTCATTTCATTTTCAGATTTCTTACGTAAATGTGGTTCTGCCCTGGCAGTGCTTTGAACTTAGGGCAGAGAGGGGAGTAAAAATTATATAAAATAAATGAAACCTAATAACTCTTGACCCAAACGACCGATCTTGGTCAAACGTACAACATAGATAAAGATCAGGCATGTATTTTTTTTTATAATTTCGTTTGGACGAAGCAACGTACAAGACGGCAAGGAAAGGGATATATATACATATATATATATATATATATATATATATATATATATATATATATATATAGATAGATATATCAATAAATATCACAATAAAAGTGACTATGTTCGTGAGTGAATAACTCTTCAACCATCCGATCAATCTCAATTAAATTTTCGACATAGATGAGGTTCAAACCTCGAAATGTTTTGTCGTTTCTCTTTGATGGTAGATGTTAGGAGCGAGGGGAAGCAGGAGGGGAAACATTTAAAAATGAATAAATTTTAATAACTCTTGAACCACCGGACCGATCTCGATCAACTTTCAACAGAGATAACGTTCGGGCCTGGGATGTTTTCGTCATTTCACTTTTACCGTGCAAATAATGGGATTGGAAGCAGGGAGATACAGTTTAAAAATTAAAATAAAAGGAACATTTTTTGTGACTTCATCACTCTTGAACCACTTGACCGATCTGAAAAATGAATTGAAATCTTTGAGTTTTTACGTCCAACGGTTATGCCGGTTAGGCTAAAGGAGACGGTGATGATGAGTAATGAATGAAATGGTGGAATGAAGAAAGTGGGAGGAAACGGGAGAACCCCGAGAAAACACACGCACACGGTGTTTGTCCACCACAAAGTTCACTTGGCGGGGGCTGGGATCGAACCCGGGACCCCTAGCACCAGAGGTGAACGCTCTACCACTGAGCCACCGCGGTACTCGTTGCTCGTACATAAAAATTCCGTGTACAAAACACAAAAATATGTTAAAAACGTACGTAATCATGGTCATGGAGATATGTTTCAACTATAAGAGTAAGACAAGATCTGTTAACCAGTATTTCTCTATTTTTCTCACCTAAATGACTAAACAGGAAACAATTCAAATACTTACGATTTATACGGTAATTATAGAAACATTTTAACTTGATATGTGGAATGGATAGACAATAAAGTTAAAAGTTTTCATAATAATGGTGTTTTGTGATACCATTTTTTCCTTTTTTTCTTCAGAAACCCAGTATCAAGTGATGACTTTCAGCTGATACACGAAAGGAATTATAGAATGTCATATAATTTGAAATGGGACGGACAACCTACCATGGTAGGATATATACAATTTCTTTTTCTTGTTGCAGTTCTTTGTGATCAACTCAAAAGTACTTTTAAATAAAATATCAAGATTTATTTATGTGATTAAGGAATTCAGAGATCAGTACAATTTACATTTTATACATAAGGATTAATTAGTTAAAGATAAATCGAATCTCCCGAGAATCTTCACATTTGGAATTTATTTTTGTGGAAGGTCATATAAATGTTATCAAGAAAGTTCTTTCTCTTTTTCCCCACAACATTCGAACATTAATATGTCACCTAAGATATACCTGGACAAAAGTAGTTACTATCAGCACCTTCGATCTTCTGCCAATATTCTGGAAGGCCATGGATTCCATAATGATAGAACTTGATGGGCCTGGAAGCGAAGAATGTATCAAGTGCATTTTGCACCTATACTAGGGTTTCCTCTAAGGTGATTAAGGAATTGAGCTGCTAAAAATTAGACGGTAAACCCCGGTGATAATCACACAGGAAGTATGGCGGAAGCAATAGAATTTCCAATCCAATGGTGTCCCGGGTCTCCTAAATACGTGGGGTGTACCGTTGTTCTGTAACTGGAGAACACCTTTGCCATTCAGAAGTACTGGCACCAGAATATTGTATTCTTTAATTGGATATGGATCAACTGCTGACAGTGCACAGTTGCATTGATGTTCTTGCCAATTGGTATTAGTTTCCAATGCACGATCCCGCGAGTAGTTCACCAAACACAAGCAAGAACCTTACTTTGGTGAAGTGCTAGTTTCCGGTGTTTGAAACAGGTTGATTGGATGCTAAGAAATGATGACGACGTAGCTGAGGTTCGTACAGAACCCACTTCTCACCACATTTCAACACTCTGTACAGATGTACACCCTTCCTCAAACGAGACAGAAAAGAAACATAGGTGTCTGCTCGCGTTGAATTCTTGCGCGGGGTCAAATCATGTGGGACCCACCGACCGAACTAGAAGTTCTTCCAAAATTGATGAAGGTGGTTCCGAATGGTTTCCTCCCTACCATTTAATTGTAGTCGCAGGTCCTCACATGTTTTCCACGGTTTGTCTCAATTGCTGCCTGCAGTTCTTCATTTTATAAAAGTACTGCTCTTCCGACATGTGGTGCGTTCTCTATAGTTTCATTACTAACCTTAAACATGTTCAATCACTGTCGCACTGTCCACGTAGTCGCCACATCCTCACCAAAGGACTGGAATATCATCCGAAGCGCTGCAATGGTGTTTGACTCCATGTAGTTGTGATTCCACGTTAATCAGTAGGTCCGCGTCTCATATAGCCTCGCTGCTGAACGGGAAGTTAAACTCAAAATCGACTCAACTCAACGGTGTGTGACTCCAGTTTGAACTCGTACAGCACACACGCTTTTATGACGTTAAATGCAGGTCCCATGTTCACTCTGTCCTTAAGCAAATTAACGGTGTCACTGAACTGCCACACCCAGCTAATATATTGAATATATACACAACAACAACTGTTCTGTGCCTTTTCTCCATTTGCATTCAACTCATGGTCTGAGAGCAATTGAACATAGACCTTCACAGAAAGCGACAGAACATTTTTTGTTTACCTTTATAATTATAATTTGTCTCAATATCAGATATACGTTGATAATAGTTTATTGAAATATGTATCCTTAAAAACTTAAAGGGTAAAGACAATTCTAACAAGAGTTGAGTATCCCATGCATATCTGAACTTAGAGAGGTGAAATTAGGCACATTGACTCATACTTTAAAATTAAAAGGTATGTTTCACGGTTTTTTAAAACTCAGAGTCTAAAGAAATATGGAGTATTTTTCTAATAACATTCAAATTTACCCGTATTTATTAAGAATTAGCCTAATGTGACTATATATACACATATTTGTATGCATAATTTTATTTAGGTTGGAATTGTGAAATTTGATATGTACTCTATAAGTTAACACAAGGAAGAATATTTCAGCGTCTTAAACCAATGAAGCTATAGAGAGAGTAGATTATATATAAATTACTTCTTTTTATATCCTTTGTACTGCAAGATCTCAGCATAGGGTTACGTTAAAGTTTCAGGTATTAAGCTCTGTAAACAAACTCTTGATTCAAAATAATGAAATATTTGTTCAATGAGGCTAAACACCTCACTTCCATTGTTTGGAAATGCATCATTCCTGTGATATTCAAGTTGGCATTTAGTTATTAAGAAAATGTCAAATGAGAAGATTCACTCAAGGTAAAATTTTGTAATTTGTTGGATAAACTCCTAATTGAAGGTGAGAAAATATATATTTCGGAGATGTTGAACTTTTCTCCTAAAAAGAAAAGAGAAAGCTTCTAAATGTCATTAGCCTCTCTTTCGCTAATCTGAAATCGCCCAGCATATTCAAATATCCAGTTCAAACATACTACACCATATCAGTTTCGTGCTCAGAATGGACACGTTTTCTAGTATTCGTATAATAGAATGCTCGTTTATACTTTCATGCAATAACTTCCCATGGACGAAATGTAAAGGATTAGTTTGTAGGATCAACAAGAATTCAATTTGGTTAGTGCTTAAGAGTATATGATAGAGAAAAATTTAGAAATTAGGATTTCCTTTGATTTGTAAATTAAAAAGTCAAGTTTTGTTAATATTCCATATTTACCTTATTAATTCAATACATTCATTCTTTGATATTCCTTATGAACTAAATGTATATTATTTACGAAGATAAAATATTTTTTATAGACAGGGTTTGAATCTGTGCCAAAATGAACAGTGGCATAAAGCCTCACGGTGCTATCAACTACACTAAGAACGCATTACTCTAATTGTCCTCCGTTTGTTACTGGTTTTTTGAGGGAACACACTGTATAACCGCGAATCTGGTATCATACAGTATGCCAGTTCATTACTTTTTTATTTCTTACATGACTGTTTTCTAGATTCTAGTTGTAAATTTAATTGGCAGAATATTCAGCAAGCCTATTTATGTTAAGGAATACGTGTCATGGTCTGTAACAGAATGAACGAAAAATATATTTCCCTTGTAAGCAGAATTTTTGTTTAAGTTTTTGAAATAACTATCAGGAAAGAAGTATATTTTAGACAGAAATTTACATAAAACAATGATTTACGGCTCATGGGATTTATACATTAAAATTCCTCTTTATTTGATAACACAGCTCAAACTTCTGATGCTAATTCCTTCAAAAAATAAACTGCATTAGCGGTTTATTTTAAATGCCGAATTGTATTCCCGTTGTTATTCTTAGGTAATTCTTGCATATGCTACTGCTTTCGGATGTATTACTACAATACGTTCCAAAATTGGAACATTGGTGTGTGACACTACATATTACCTAATTACTATATTACATATCTTACCTATTACCTATATTACCTAATTACTATATATTACTATTACCTTTGAGAACATGTAGTTTATTGCTTTGGAATGCATTATATCTATAAATTCCTAATAAATGTCACAAATATTGTTATAATTAATGTCAAATATCCAACGCAAGAAATCCTGTCATTTATTATACCATTTTTACTCAAATAATATAATTCTTCTTTAACGATATATGATTACACTGTTACATATAAATTCAGCTATATAGGATGACAATAATGGATTATATAGAATTTATATCTAAAACAAATACAGAATACGCGTAAAATATTTATGATAATACTTAAGTTATAATAGAGTGAAATACAAGTGTTCCCATGTTGTGTTCCATACACAACCTCTCCAAGCGTTATCTCACTTCACAGTGGTATAGAGGGAAACATCCTCAGGTAGTATCTTAGCAAACATTGAACATTAGTGGTGCTTTTCTTGAAGAAAGCACACTGTCCTTGATTTCCCGTCATCAAATAACGGTTGTCAGAAGTTTTAGTTCGTTGGAAAGGTACTGTCTTGGTCTTTGCCTTTGAAAGCTTTTGGTTTATGGTGAAGAAGACAATGTTATCTCTCTTCCGACCGACAGATGTGTCATACTAGTGGCATCGTTTTTCTGAACCTTTTTACGAAGCAACCAACTTGCAACCACAGCGATATATTGAGCAATTGAGAACAAATTCTACTACCACTTTTTACTTCCCAAACGCAGTCTGTATGCAGAAAGAAGTTCACATAGCAAATAAACATTTCCCATTATCTCGATGTATTTTACAAGTATAGGGCATAGATCATGGCTTCTATTTACGCCTTTCAAATTTCTGGAAATAGTACTAAATGAAGTCAGTTTTGGTAGCAGTGATTAGTTGCTGGAAACTAAAATAAAAGAAAAGCAAGAACGTTATAGAACCTTTGCTACAACAAATATAACAAGAAAATGTAATACGGATAAATATTTGAAAGGTAGGATACCGGTAATGTTTATACTCTACATATTAATCTGCCATTCTAGTGAGCGCTTGGACCACTAAAATGTTCGTACCAAGCTTAATTAAGAAAATATCAACACCAAGTAATAATAATACAAATAATGTTTGAGGTCGCTTTCTAAGTAAGAAATTATGTTACAGACCAATGTTTCAAAATTGGAACGTTTTAAAATAGCATATAATTACGAATTAATATTTAAAATATTGGGCGAATAAATATTGTCAGAATTTTAAACGAACAATTTGCAAAATGCTACAAATTATACATTTTTGTACTAATAGGCTTTTAATAAACAACTATATAATACGAGGTAGGTACGAAAATTTATTGTTTTAAAAGTTGAAATGCGTAAGTCATTTAATTATGAAGAATTGTCTTATGATTCTATTCTTTTTATTTACTTTTTATCTATTCTTACCTACAAATCGATTTTTTATACTCTTGAGTTGATATTAATCATATTCTACAAAATTGGGAACATGAAAATCAATCCCAGTAAATATAAAAATGAAAATCACTTCAATTACAAAGGTTTCGTACAAATACTTTCAAATTTCTAAACGTTATGGGAAAGTGTTTCAGATAGCGTTGAAATAATTGTTTTCAATGCGTTCTAACAAATGGCTTTTCTAAATATTTTTTGTTTTATAATCTATATTATTTATTTTTACTTAATTTTCTTAAGTTAGTGTCGGAAGACTTAGATGTGAGACAAAATATAATTTCTGGTAAGCTTCTAACATAAATCACTGTCAGTCTCTCTTCAAATGTGACATACCTCCAAATCTGCAGACGTATTATTTCTACAACTTAATCGCCACATAGAAGCACCACTTCGTTACCATTGGCAGTATTTCTCTGATCTGAGTACGTACAATCGGTAAATAGTGTATTGTGTTTCACTATGAATGAATTTTAATGAAACAAGAAACCTATAATATTTCTGTTGTACTTCTTTTCCCTATGTGGACATTTCTTAGGTTAAATCTCATCCCTTTCCTTATAACTCCCTAGCGTATACGGCAAATTTAATCAATTCTCCATGACAAGATTCGCGCGTTTCTCTATTTATCTATATTGCTCTATTTATCTGTTTCATCACACTAATTAACAAAGGTTTTGTTACGTAAAAGGAAATACCTGTCCATAAAGGAACTTTTTGCGCTAAATTCGAATATGCACTCGGTTTTTCTCCATCACGTACGATTTTCCCGTAACAGAGGGATTTTCGGGAAAATCCCTCAAAAATTTCCTTTTTCGTTTATTTTACACCCCAAGATCTTGTCCCCTTGCATATACTAACATAGAAATTATACCTAAGTATACTTTGATTCATATTTAACAAACCCTCCAAGTTTCGTAATAATCGCTTTATTCTTTCTAGAGAAATAAATATGTTTGTATGTATACTGTGTGTACTGTTTATTGCACCTTATAGTAATGCTTTCAGATCTCTTAAGTTGACGTAAAACGTTTTGCTTTATTACCACAAACACATATATAGAATATAATACAATATAATTTACAAGTGTGACAATGTACAATAAACAATAATACAAATGTACCAAAAGGTCATGAAAAGACAATCAAAACTATCACAATATATGAAACTTCCATTGGGTTACAAAACGTACACTACTTCCTTCTTTTGTAAGAGATGTTGCATTCTCTAACAAGACCACTGGCGCAAATCCCGGGGGGACGAGGGGGACATGTCCCCCCAATGTTGGACCTGGAGGGGACAGTCCCCCCCAATAATCTGACTTAAAAAGTGCTTTTTGGGATAGCTTGATGATTTGTGTCCTACTGCCACAAAGGAATGTAAGATGAAATTGATTTCTCTTGGCTTTTCCATTTTTAAAAAAGAATCGTAATCTGTAGTATTTCAAACTCGGTACGTGACGTTTGGGCGCCGCCGTTTGGGCGCGGACGTTTGGGCCCCGCCGTTTGAGCACTGGACGTTTGGGCGCGAAGCCATTTGGGCGCCAGACGTTTGGGCGCGAGTTAAATTAAAAAGTCATTATGTTAGGCGCTGAGTACTAAGTTCCAATCAAGATATCACAAGGTGTCTACTGTAGTGGAAGTCCTTGAATTATACTGGATTTTGTTTTACATACTAGAAATACTGGAATTTCAAAATTCTAAAAACTGAATTAACAATTAAATTTTGTAAATTTAAGTTTCAGCCAAAGTTAAATGTGCTTTTTATTTGATAACTTTCCAAGCCAAAGGTAAGTAGACCAGACTAGATATGATTGACTGCATTACATACATAGCGAACCTATTCCATTAAAAAACTTAAAGCAGGACTTCTACTGTAGTTATGCAATAAGTGTGAATGTCAAACACATTTCTAGTGGCTAAATGACCAATACATGTACACTTAACAATATTTTTCACTTTGAAATAGTTCTTTTTTTTTGCTTTTGCCACTTTCTTTAATGCAGATTAAATGCTTACAATGGGACGAAAAAAAAAAGTGTGTTAAGTTTTGATTTTTATATTGGAATATTAATTTTAAAAAAGTGATACCAGAAATACGGCATACTGCAGTTCCTAAACTCAATATCTTAGACACCCTGTATTAACATCTTTCCCTCAACTCGATTAGGATTTAGGATTTTTAGATTTCTGGGCTCTCGGCATCTAAGGCCATTTAATCCGTCACGTTTGAGGGAGCACACTATCCGGGGAAAGGGAAGGAAAGAAGCGGCCTGGATCTATAAATTAGATACCACCCCGGCATTATTAACAGTTCGTCTGATTCCTTCATTTTCTAGCTTTCTTATATAATACAAAAATTAGATCATTAGATCAGAAGTACAAGAATAGTGAACAAGCGAAAAATCAGTCCATGACGAGGCTAGGCAACAAATACCACAAACGCATTAAACTATTTAATTTAGAAAATATACAGAAAAATGAGGTGAGATAAAAACAAAAGTGTAGGAAATGTATATATCTTGATTCGCGCTTGTGTCTATAGCTTACTTTATATGTCGTAAATTGTGATTTTTACTATGCATCTCGCGCCCAAACGTCTGGAGCCTAAACGGCTTTGCGCCCAAACGTCCGGCGCCCAAACGGCAGCGCCGAAACGTCCGCGCCCAAATGGTGGCGCCCAAACGTCCTGTCCCGTTCAAACTGAACTTCGTGCTGTAGTGCGTTTAGTAGTCTCATCAATATGTATTAATTCCACTTCCACTACTTGGGCACAAATTGCAATAAATGCCAGACACTAGCGTGCGCAGGACATTGGGAATGTGGGTGCTAGATCTAAAGTACCACCATATGGAATGTCGTCCTCCCCCCCCCTTTCCCCTAAGAAAAGATAGCATCCGACGCTGCGTCGGCGACGCACGGCACACAAGCAGACGGGAAATAATTAACACGTAATCTCTTCTCAGTTTGTAATAATTCTACATAAAATAAAGTTTGTCTAATGGGGGTGCCAAGGCACCTATGGCACCCACGTTGCGCACGCCTGTGATGCCAGAGGAGGATATACCCCTCTCCTCATGCTGAAAAGTTGTCTCAGCTGTAGGTACGGGCACAAATTCTAGGGAAATGGGGGATATATGTCCCCCCCAACATTGGAATTGGAGACTTTCCCAATAATCCGATTTGAAAAGTGCATTTTGCAGAATGATCTGTGTCCGAGTGCCACAAAGGAAAGTGAGATGAAATTTGTTTCTCTTTTCTTTTTCATTTTTAATAAAAATTAAGGCGTGCGACTGTGCGTGACGTAACCTGATATGAAATCTTCTCTCCTTTTCTCCCCTAGGCCCTAGAACACGAAGAATATATAGACTATCCAATGTCAGTAGAACCCATCTTTTCAGTAAATGGGCATTTAATCTATTTGTAGTATCAGACTAGGCATCTACTCATGCTTCGTAAGCTAACTAACTCTATAGCCTATGGAACCCGGAGGTTCAATGCCGCGTTCACAAAAGCTCTTCACTATCCTTTGCCAACTGGATCTAATTTTTACTTTGTATTCCTATTTTTGCGAGATCCATCTTAATATTGTCTTTCCATCTGCGCCTAGGTCTTCCTAATGGTCGTTTTCCGATTAGTCTTACCGCTAACACTTTGAAAGCGATCCTACTCTCTTCCATCCTGGCTACATGACCTGCCCACCTAAAGCCTCCTAGAATTGATGACCCTAAAAATGTTTGGTAAACCGTATAAATTATGTAGTTCCTCGTTATAAAGTTCCGCCATTCTCCATACCCGTTCCTCTTGGATCCGAATATTCGTCTCACGATCTTGTTCTCAAACACTTTCAGTCTATGTTCTTCCTTTAGAGTAAGCGACCATGTTTTGCAACCATATAGAACAACAGGTATGATTATCGTTTTATATATTTTAGGCTTCAAATTCCTCGACAGAATTTGCGACGACATGAGATTTGAACCGAATATTAACACGAATTCCCTGGTTTTAGTCGTCATTTAATTTCTTCGTGAATATGATTTTCGTCTGTTAATATTGATCCTAGATATTTGAAAGTATCCACTTTATCAAAAAAATTATTTAATATTTTAACGCATCCATAATTTATCGTATTACGGTCCCGATGCACTTCCATGTATTTAGTTTTCTCTGCATTTGCTTCTAAACTCATGCCCCTGCAAGCGTTTAATAAGATCTGTGCATTTCTTTCTATTATTCTCCTGTCATCCTCTATTAAATTTACATCAGCGTATGCCATAACCTGGTGAATACCGTTCAATTCTAGGCTCTGGTTGCTATCTTTGATTTTCCTTATAGCGTATTCCAGCACAAAATTAAATAATAATGGCGACAACGCATCTCCTTGTTTCAGGGCATTCTCGACGGGAAAGCTCGTGGCCAAAAATTTTCCTACCCGGACTTTACTTTGGGATTCATTTAAACATGCCTTAATAGATCTAATTAGCTTTATCGGTATTTCAAATTCTGTAAGAACGTTGTACAATGTTTCTCTCCTAGCCGAGTCGTAAGCCTTTCTAAAATCAATAAATAGTTGATGTACCGGGGTATTGTATTCCGACTTCTTTTCGAGTATTTGGGAAATGGTAAATATTTGGTCGATAGTTGATCGACTTCGTCTAAATCCACACTGATAATCTCCAATCATTTCATCTGCGTATGGGGCCAATCTTGCTAATAGAATGTTTGAAAGGATTTTATAGCATGTTGACAGAAGAGAGATATCTCGATAAGTCAGTTTTGTCGCCTTTCTTGTGGATTGGAACAATGATTGATTCTTTCCACTCTTGTGGCAATTCTTCCTTGTTGTAGATAAGGAGAATGAGTTTGTGTATCTTGTTCCAGAATTTTTCGCCCCCGGATAAAATTAACTCAGCCGGAATTTCGTTAATATTTGTGTTTCTTTAATTTCTTTATAGGGATTTCTACTTCTATTCGGTTGGATTCTGGAATATACGTTTCTGTGGTGTGTATCTCCATTTCCCCACGCACATTAGTTTTTGCTGCGTGTTAAGCAAATCGTTAAAGAAATCTTTCCATCTTTCTAAAACGCTATCTGTATCAGTGAGAACTGTTCCATCAGCTTTCTTTAATATAAGCACGAGGTTGATAGCCTTTCTTAAATTCGTTGATCCCTTTATACATATCCAGAATGTTTTTATTTTTACTATTATCTTCAAGTTCCTAAATTTTAGCTTTCAAAAATTGCGTTTCTTTGTTCTAAAAGTTTTGGAAGTTTCCCGCCTGATGTCTACGAAAGTTTGTGTGGTTATTTCATTTGGATTTTGTAGCCAACGTAATTTTGCTTGTTTTCTCTTTTCTGCTTGTTCGAACCTTGGTTTGTTGCTACGTATTTCCGCGTGTCCCAATTTTTCTTTTGAGAGAGGATGCTTTGTAAGCAAAGAAAAGAATTCAATTACTGGAATATTTATCTCCAGAATCTTAAGGTTACATCTGTTAACTAAAGAATATATGACATGCGTTAGATTTCTGTAACGTTTCCTTTAATGTTATTGAGATCAAGGGTGCCGATCCTGGGAAGTCGGAGGCCCCCCTAAAAGCTCACGTGGATTCCCTGTATTTTTATGAATATGCATTTTTCTATGTATTTTCTCTTGTTATATGTATTGTTTTATGCATTTTTATGAATGCCCCCCCAAAGTTACAGAGAAATCGGCGTCCTTGATTGAAATTATAATCATTTTGCTCAAAGAGTTTTGTTGCGTCATACATAATTGATATTCTTTCTTCATAGTTTTGGGGAAGTCATTATTTATATTATTATAAAACAATTTTAACGTGGATCGTTGTGGATGCCTAATTAGAAACATACAAATTATAAATATGCATGTATTCAGATTTCAGAATGCTTTCACGGCAGTGATTTGTAATACTGATATGTACTACTACTTCATCTACATCGCCTAATATATAGGCTAATATACTCTACAACAGCATTGCAGACCGATAAATCCTATGTGATATGATACAAAAATTTAGGAGTGAATCTAACCCTTTATTCTATTCATAAAAGAAAAAGGAAGCATCCTCTTGGCCTTCCAAATTTCCCGTGGTTATTTATTCCCCCGTTTTGCTTTTTTTTTAAAAAAAATTCAAACATTTCCTTCTTTTAAAAATAACTAAACGATATAATTTTCCTTTGTTATAATAACTAAAGTCCTGTCATGTTGATATACGCGCAAGCTGGTGTGGAACACCAGTTTCGTTTATCAACTCCTCTTAGTTTTGGTGTTACTGATGACGGCCGACTTGAATCACAACTGACAATGGTCGATAAAGTATGATAGACAAAATGAAAGCAAGTAACGTCAAGAAAAAGAAACAGAAAAGTAGAAAGAACGAAAGAAAGAACAAAAGGACGCAGTTCTTACATGGAATGAAATTTGGCAAATACAGTATTATTTCTGAACAAATAGCATAAGAAAATGGAAAGTCAATGACATTCTTAGAAATGGTTAGAAGGATTATTGTTGTACGTGGAATGCGAAAAACTAACAAATTTATTTCGGGGGGAGCTTGAGCCCGATAGCCTCCTAAATACGCCACTGAAGACAATTCTGTCCCCTGATTCTTCACAGCATTGTTTTTCAACTTCATACATATTTTGAACATCGCTTACACACACACACACATACATATATATACGTATATATATATATATATATATATATATATATATATATATATAAAATGGGAGCGGTCTTACCCATCCCCCCCAATGTTGAAGACAGATTTGCGCCGATGAACAATACCCCAACAATAGGGTGTATCGAAAAAAACTTTTTTTCGAAATCCGGTTACGGCTAGTGCGGATTTTTGGCCAAATGGCATCAATAAAACGTATAAAAAATTTCAACTCGATCAGACAACTCCTTCTGCTGCCGAGTAGAGCCCAAATATTAGAAAAATCAACAAAAGATTCACTTTTCAACTGATTTTCCAAATTTTTTTTTTAAATATTTCCTATATTTTTCGGTCTTTTAAATTATTGAAATAGCATTGAAAAGGAGAAATAAGTACATAAAACAAATTTATTACGGTTATTTCTGTACACCATAAGCATAAAAACCTAGTTAATTATTTGTAAAAATGCACTGATTTTCTGGCGTATCGTACAATTAAATTTTAATATAAAATTATTGAAGTCTCTTGAATAACGAAGAAAACACTTTAGTGATAAATTCTAAGAGCAGTAATAGTATAAATAATTTGCTCCCAATGCCGTATGCATCTGCTTATCACACTAGATCACCTGCCGCCCACCTCTTCCCGAACGCCTCTTCTCTTGTACTTGTCCAGCTGAAAGGATCGGTCTTATCAGTCGCCAGTAGTCAACCAGCTGTGTCGAACGTGATTGTCGCTGCTTGAGTTATTTATTAGTGCTGTAGGAAATTTTAACGAAATAATTTGTTTTCGTGTGAAGTGCAGTATGTAGAAGTGAGAACAGTGTTTCAGTTGTGTTAAGTACTTTTTATTAGGAAGAGAGTGACAGATACGCTGACGTTATGGCATCGACAAGTTTGTTACGGTCTGACGTTAGGAATAGCATTATTGGGACACCCAAGGAATTGGGTAGAACACAGCTACCAACCGTTGAAATGTATTGAGACAATACCTATGGGAGCGAGAAGAAAAAATGAGAATTTCGGGATCCCGGAAAGAGCCTTCAACAAAGGGTTTATCTTCTATCGTCGCCAGGAAGATTGTAGAAAATTGAGATTACGCCTCAATCAGCGGCGAAGCAATTTTCAGTGTCAGAAGGATTGTTGCAATGATATTGAAGTACCATAATATTGTCCGTGACTTGCAAAACTCAGCAAAGTCCGGTTTCCAAACTTCTCCGAAACGAATTGATGATTTTCAACAGCCTGCCAAAAATATTTCATTTGATATAGCCTTTTGTAAGTGTTCCGATCCTCTTGCCTGCAACTGCGAAAAAGGAAGAAAAGTACCAGTGCAAGAGGCGCCTTTTCTTCTAGATCAAAGAACCACAAGATTGAGGCGTAATCTCAATTTTCCACAATCTTCCTGGCGACGATAGAAGATAAACCCTTTGTTGAAGGCTCTTTCCGGGATCCCGAAATTCTCATTTTTTCTTCTCGCTCCCATAGGTATTGTCTCAATACATTTCAACGGTTGGTAGCTGTGTTCTACCCAATTCCTTGGGTGTCCCAATAATGCTATTCCTAACGTCAGACCGTAACAAACTTGTCGATGCCATAGCGTCAGCGTATCTGTCACTCTCTTCCTAATAAAAAGTACTTAACACAACTGAAACACTGTTCTCACTTCTATATACTGCACTTCACACGAAAACAAATTATTTCGTTAAAATTTCCTACAGCACTAATAAATAACTCAAGCAGCGACAATCACGTTCGACACAGCTGGTTGACTACTGGCGACTGATAAGACCGATCCTTTCAGCTGGGCAAGTACAAGAGAAGAGGCGTTCGGGAAGAGGTGGGCGGCAGGTGATCTAGTGTGATAAGCAGATGCATACGGCATTGGGAGCAAATTATTTATACTATTACTGCTCTTAGAATTTATCACTAAAGTGTTTTCTTCGTTATTCAAGAGACTTCAATAATTTTATATTAAAATTTAATTGTACGATACGCCAGAAAATCAGTGCATTTTTACAAATAATTAACTAGGTTTTTATGCTTATGGTGTACAGAAATAACCGTAATAAATTTGTTTTATGTACTTATTTCTCCTTTTCAATGCTATTTCAATAATTTAAAAGACCGAAAAATATAGGAAATATTTTTTAAAAAAATTTGGAAAATCAGTTGAAAAGTGAATCTTTTGTTGATTTTTCTAATATTTGGGCTCTACTCGGCAGCAGAAGGAGTTGTCTGATCGAGTTGAAATTTTTTATACGTTTTATTGATGCCATTTGGCCAAAAATCCGCACTAGCCGTAACCGAATTTCGAAAAAATGTTTTTTTCGATACACCCTACCCAACAATAGTCCCCCATCATTGAAGGATCCCATCGTCCCTGGTACCTTTTCTCCATTGCCATTATATCTTGGTGGAATCTTTCCCCCTGTTCGTCGCTGAGAGCACCTAGGTTAGCAGGAAAGAAGCTGATGTGGGAGTGCAAAAAGTGGATTTTTAAAGACATCCTACAACCCAACTCTTTGTATTTCTGTATCATGTCCTGTACGATTTCTGTGTAACTCTCAGGTTTGTTATTGCGCAAAAAGTTGCGCACAACGCACTTAAATGCTGTCCAGGCAGCTAGCTCAGCACTGTTTAACTTGCTGTCAAAGCTGTCATGAAGCATTAATTTCCTAATTTGGGGACCAATAAACACTCCCGCTGAAATCTTAGCATCACTCAGGTTAGGGAACTTATCTCGCAAATACTTGAAACCTTCACCAGATGTGTCCATGGCTTTGACAAAATTTTTCATAAGTCCTAACTTGATATGAAGTGGCGGTAGTAACATCTTATTAGGATCTACCAAAGGAGCGTATTTGACGTTGCATTCTCCAGGTACGTAATTCACTCTAGGTTCCCATTCCTTCACTTCATAATGTTTGTCATCAGCTCGGCTATCCCATAAACATAAAAACATTGGTACTTCGTGTAACCGCACTGCAGTCCTAATAAAATACCAACTACCTTGAGATCACAACATATTTGCCAACAATGGTCCTTGTAATTTATAAGATTTAGCAAAGTTGACATGGAGTCATAGGATTCCTTAATCTTCACTGAGCGCGCAAGTGGTATAGAAGGTTTTTTATTTCCATTATGTAAAAGGACAGCTTTAAGGCTGACCTTTGACGCGTCGATAAATAATCTCCATTCTTCATGAACGTAAGGAATTCCTAGCTCCGCCATCAACCCATTTATATCCGTACATACGCACACATTATCTTGCATTGAGAAATAGCTTGAAAATTGAACATGCCTTTTCCTGTACACTGATATGTTCGTTTCTGCATCCAATAAGTTCCACTGCTGAAGCCTTGATTCCAGAAGTTCCGCCTCTTGTTTTGCCAGGTGCAAATCACGGACTAGGTCATTAAGTTTACATTGCCGGATGAAATGTGGCTCGCGAACACAGTCAGGGATGAACGTTGGATCCTTGGATGTACATGTTGATGTCGATGGTTCATCAAGGTCATGATCATCATCAGAGTCTTTTGGCCATATCTCTTCCCAGTTGGTAGGGGGCTCGGGAAGTGGAAGTTCATCCCCGTGCGGAATAGGTCTAATTGCGGATTTAACGTTGGGATAACTTATTGTGTATTTGCTTTTTTTAGAATGTCCCTTAACTACTGTGAGACAAAAATAACAATCATCCAGATGATTGGTGGGTTCTCTCCACACCATTGGTACAGCAAATTTCATGAACCTCCGTTTCCCTTTGGCCCATGCAAGTAAAGTGACGTAGCACGACGCACAAATTATGTTGGGTGC
Organism: Thermobia domestica; assembly: GCF_964235325.1. NCBI lineage: Eukaryota > Metazoa > Arthropoda > Insecta > Zygentoma > Lepismatidae > Thermobia > Thermobia domestica. Next base: position 377,151,793 of record NC_137454.1, read on the forward strand.
CCAAGTTTTGTCCTGATCTCCCACACGACATCCGAAATATATATATAATATGCTAGTTTCACCGATGGCGTAATGGTTCTACACTGTCCTTTAACTACAAACTGGCCACACACATAACAAAAACTATTTGGTGAGTTAACACACGAACGCCGTCCTCTTGACGCCATTGTACTGATCACAAACTAAACTTCTGGTCTTAGTTGGGTATAATGCCGTTAAGATCAAACATGAAAGCACTCTTAGCAGCAAAGACAACTTTGAAAGTGAAGTAGTGTTAAACCACACCTCAATATAAAAATGTACAAAACTCCCTCACCAGGTGTCAAGAACACAAGAAAGAAAGAAATGCGCGGGGGGAGGGGGGAAACGATACCGTAGTGGAAAATTCAGACTGCATTACTTCATTGTTGTCAACAATGAGTCTGTATTCCATTCTTTCTTTCTTTTGCATTCTGTTACATTTGATAACAAATATTGATAGTCATTTCATGAACAAAACAAAAAAACTTGGAGAATTGTGTATTAAGATATACATATACTGTACGTTAAAAAAAATATACGTTGGAAGTACATTCTGTTTTATACACGTTTCTAATTTACAGAGAGCAATACAAGTGTGTTGTTGACTATTGTAAATATTCATTTTTATGTCTGTGTTTGTAGTAATAAAGCAAATCGTTTTTACCCCAACTCAGGAGATCTGAAAGCATTACTATCAGGTGCAATAAACAGTGCACACAGTATACATACAAATATATTTATTTCTCTAGAAAGAACAGAGCGATTTTTACGAAACTTTTAGGGTTTATTAAATATAAATCAAGGTATACTTAGGTATAATTTCTATGTTACTATATGTAAGGGGACAGGAGCTAGGGGAATAAAATATCTGAAAAAGGGAAATTTTTGAGGGAATTTCCCGAAAATCCCTCTGTTACGGGAAAACTGTACGTGATGGAGAGAAACCGAGTGCATATTCGAATTCAGCGCAAAAAGTTCCTTCAAGATCAGGTGATGTTTCTCATGTAACAAACAAAAAGTTTAAATTTGTTAACTAGTGTGATTAGTCTATTTCTGGTTCTTATTGTTTTAAATAAGTTTATTATACTTCTCTAATGCATTATGTACCTAATTGGTATTAGTTCTTCCATACCATTAGTCTAACTTTTAATAGAACCAAATTTTTCTAGAAGGTTGATAGCCGCTTTTCTAAGTATTCATGTTTTCAGCTTTCTTTGAGACCATCAATGCAAATCTTTTATGTATTGATTACAATGTATTTCGCTGTTAAATACAACTTTGGGATCACCTGGGCTACTAATTACATATTAGTTACCAGGTAGTGTTCTTATATTAGACTAAGGTATAACTTCTTCCAGCAGAAAACAATCAGTTTCGAACATAACTTCAACAGAAATGAAATTCTGCATTTCAATTATACATAAAGTGTTTAACACTTCTTTGATTCAATAATTATGACGTAATAATACATCTACTTCGAACAAAACAAAATATTGCAAAATAGGAAATTTTTTTCGACTATAAAATCATTTGTTATTTTTATAGAACAGTTCAATACTGTGACATAAGCCATGGTGTATGGAATCTTAAGCTTATTTATTAACGGAAAAGTCATTTATTTCCTTACAGATATTTTTTCTCCCTAATTCTAAACATTATTCCATTTAATTTAAATATTGTAGTTTAAAACTAGGCTAAGCAAGGTAATCCCTGATTATATACCGAGATATTTCTTCACTTAATCTTTGTTTTAAAAATACAATATTTCGTTATTTATATCATAGTTTGTAAACAAACATAAATTTCTTCAAAATAGCTACATAGTAGCTCCATGTACCTTAACGAAATTTCGTTATAGGAGAAAATGAAATACATATAGGAAATTGAAATTCATAGAACTCTCGGACTGTTTTTCATTAAATGAATAGCTAATGTTAAAAATCAATTATAATTCGATAATGTTAATTGTTTATTATAGATGGGATACATGCAAAGATATGAAGTACCTTTGCAGCAACCATTTCAGTCTATGTTTGGACTAGGGAGTATTTGGAAGAACAAGTACTATTACGGGGAGTTTCTGGTAGTAGATGAAGTAATAGATGACGATGTACACACCATTCCTATAGATTCTAGAAAGTGCAGGTTTCCCGACGAAAATGAAGGAATGTGGGCATTCCGGTACTACAGCTACTCTGCTTGTATAGCTCAATGCAAAGTGGAAAAAAAGATGGAACTCTGCAACTGCACTGACATAATAATTGGAATAAAGAAAGGTAATGTTCTCATCTGATTCGGCCTGACATAATAGTATTTATTCAATGATGAATCATATTCACTGCCAAATCGTCATAACAATTAATGGATGAGTCGTTCTCCCAAATCCGATGATGAAACTCTTAACTAACACAACAACTAAAGTAAGTGGAGGTTTGAGTTATAAGAACTAGTAGCTCCTTCCTGAAAGAAAACGGTTTCAATGTAAACCTAGTCGTTAGACAATCAATGTGAGAATAACGGTATGCGCTAAAACATGGTATGCGCTAAAACATGACACAGCTAGTGATGTGAAAATTCGCGGAAAAATATTTTCGGGAATATTCCCTTGGAGTATTCCCGGGAATATTCCCAAAAATAAAAAGATTGTGTGAATGTATTTACAAATACAAAGAAAATTGCGTTCTATTACTGTTTTGATTTCAAAATAAAATTCGTTTTTAACACAGTATACTTATAACCGTTGTCTCCAAAGAATTCTTTAAAATACATATTCTGAACGGTATTATGTTATTTTATTATTATTTTAGTATATTTAGAGACTACGCATAAATGTATGTTTACTAGCAATATGTTTTATGGGAGTTAATGTGTAGAAAAAACAATTGGTGTAGAAGGTCCAAAAATTTTTACACCGCTAAAACATTTGACATTTATATCTAAGTAGATTTTCTACTTTTCACGCTATAGTACTAATATTATAAGCATATTATATTTTTAAATGTTATAAAGAAATTAGGTTTGTAACTGCCAGAAAACATAGTCTCGCGAACAATTTGTAAAGTTGTTCGTGTATGGGATGGCATATATACAGAATGCTGATTTGAGGTGCACTGCTCTTTGTTACTGTGTTCTTACTGTGTACTGTTAAATCTCTAATTTAAGAAGATATGCTATTTCGAACAATATATACGGTGTTAAAAAATTAGCCAAAATATCTTGGTACATGAGTACACAAGTAAATAGAAGCAAACAAATCCCAATTAACAAAAGTATGGAAAGACCGGTACTAATGAAACATCTCAGAAGCAATTCTAATTTCGGTATGTAAACATTACTTTTCAAAAGTATATGTATTTACGACTGCAGAGATTTCTTTATTAAATATCTGCTTCCGCCTCCGGGAGCGAAATTCAAGTCATTAAGAGAATGCACACCGACATGTATCACTGACGGTGGTTCGTGGTGTATTGATAGTACTTAACCTCTATCTCCACAGAATTTCTAGATTACTTTACAAACTGTTTTCTTTAGATCATCTTAGTACTTTGCTACTCTCTCGTGCAAATGGAAATGGAAATTTAAAAATCATAATATTAATTAGCTATATAAAGTACAATAAAAGAATTTTAATTTTTTTAACGTCCAGATTATTTAAAACCTAGAAGTAAATTATAGAAGAAAAATAAAGTAATTAGTCATATGCTTCTTATAATTTGGAAAATATAGTGAGGAAATAAATTAAATACTTTCCCGGGAATTTATATGCGAGGGAAAAAACGGGAATATTCCCATTTTCTATTTTCCTTCCCACCCGAAATATTCCCACCGCCCATCACTAGGCATGGCTAAAGCATGGTATTCCTCCATTTGTAGCAAGAATGAATCTATACTTGAGTATCACTTAGAAAACTGCGGGATAGATAGGGAGAAATTTTATTCACATTATGTTCTAAGTGACAGGAATTAATGCAGAGAAAAGGAAAATACAACAGGTATGGTTCATCATTGTGGAGTACAAGAAACTTGTCTTTCTCTAACATAAATAAAGAGAGAGAGAAAACATGGAAAACCACCGAGAAAGAACGAAAAAGGAGGAAACAGGGAAACAAAAATAACAGAACACATGGAAGCAAATTATATTTTCACTCTTAAGGATACTTGATGTCCATCTCCCTCCGATTCCCCCTCTCCTTATAGTATTCTCTATTTACGGAATAGATCTCTTTCAGTCTGGATCGTGAACATCAGTTACAGTGCTCAGTTCCTTTAAGAAAATAATTGTAAAATTCAATTAACGGCCATTTAGGCATCTATGGCTTAGCCTGCTGCAACAACAAAACACTATCTCAACATCAAGATCAAGCAAAAAATATTCGAAATCTAGAAAACTTGCATCTAAACCAACATATAGATATGTAGACGAAATTAATCGAGGGTTAAAACACTGATTTCTTAAATCTGCGAAACGAGTCACAGTTCCTGAAGGGGCCGGTTTTAAAAGAAATCTACACAAATTTAAAATCTCCACTTATCTCCACAAATCCTTATTGTGAATCAGTGGTAAAAGCGGTGTAGTCTCGGGCGTTGGGTTTCGGATCATGAGGCTCAATCCCTTATAGGTTTCGAGTTTCTCTGAACAACATGGCTCTGAACAATATTAACTGTAATGGATATGATTTTGTTCGTGTAACTGTCCAATTTATAAAGGTTAAAATTATGTTCGAGGGAACTTTGGTGCTCAGGTTACTAAGAAATAATTGATTCACTTTTTAGAAATATCTTTCTGTAGCCTAATTGGTTATGTCTTCTGTTTGCTGAGTGAACTAACTCGGGTTTAAATGCCCAAATGTTCCTGATTTCTTCTTTCACTTTGAAAATACATTTCTGTATGTTCATAGTTCTTATTAATGACATAGCCAGATACAAAAAATAAATAAAATTTCTGTTCATATATCAAATCTATATCTTCGAGTCCGCTGCACTAAACTTTTGCTTTTGTATGGCTGTGTTATATGTATCGTCCCTATTCCTCATCGCTTCAGTTTTCCTCCATAAAAAACTTACACAGTCAATTTCCTGGCGTTTCGAAATTTTTATTCTGTGCAACAAACTAAATTCAATCCATATCCTTAGGTGCACTACATAAACTTTTACTTTTCTTAGTGGTTTGTAATTATTTCGTTCCATTTTTCTAGTTTATCTTAAATTAGTGATTATGATATATTGTCGGTTAGATGAGGTTAGGTGCATACCTGTTAAGTGTCGTTTGTGCTTTTCCAATATGCGGATCACTGAGAATGCCGGATTGTGTTATTGAAACGATTTTGCCCCTTACAAATCTCAGACTTTCTTTTGCGAATTAATTAGCCGGCTGCAAGACCATATGGTGAGTATGAAGTCAAAATTTAGAGCGTGAATTTAAAGTTTTGCAAATTTACATTTATTTTTCACTGCAAAATTTGTCGTCTCTTGGAGATTTTGTCGGTGTGATTCCAAAATAAGGGTCTGATGTAGGTAGGGTAACTAAGGAAGAGATAAACTTCACTCGCAGTACTCTTCCTTCGGCTACTTTTTCTACCACATATATATTAACAACCTTCCACCGTCGTGCCTATATAGCATGGGGATGAAATGTAAAATGGCGGTCGAAGATCGCTGCTACTCACCATCTAGAATGAGTAGGTACAGGATGACGGAAAGAAACCACATTAATTGACTTTGAACTAAAACTTTGTATTTTCATTAAAGCTTGTGTACTACTGTGATTGATCGTCGACTGAATATAAACGCAAGATCACATATCTTTAAGCAGCTAGGAAGTTAACCACGATGAACTCAAACATAGCTGAGATACACGTACCTTTATACAACTGATGACTGGAACTGCTATCGATGTTCTGGACGATCTTTATATTGCTGCCAATAGTCTACAATGGTCGACTATTGTGTACCATTATCCACTATAATGGTCTGCTGAACTATTAGATCTCCTGATCTAATACTGGACTTCGAATCACAGATAAGTAACTACTGTGACATGAGTAACTATGTGAATACTCGATGTACGATGATCTCTTAGACTGAACTCTGAGACTAATGCTCTCCAGACTGATCCACCGAGACTGATCCTTATCTCTAAAAACTATAAGGTTTTATACGAAGATTCCAGACATCTTGGAATTCATTGTCGTCGACTTTCTGTATATCTCAGCTATTGGTAAAACGTTGGTTTCACCCGAATTACATCGTGATCAAATTCTCAGACTTACAAATTTCTGCGAACTCAACGATTATATCACAGTCAAAGTGTGTCAATGTTACAATGTGACAATCTGATGACAATTCAAAAACATTACAAATACAAATTACAATATCTTACGAACTGACGACCAAGCGTCTAGCCGTAGAACATTCATTACATACACACAACATTGATGTCAACACATAAACACACACACGTGTTTACGTTACGTGATAACATTTAGTTTCTTAACATTCAATTTATTAAATATACTTCCTTTACCAAAAATAATCTCTTTTTGAATAAAATCAATGACATGCCTCAACATGCCCCTCCTTCAAAATGAGAGAACTCCGTTCTCGACTCAATTTCTTCCCTGAAATTGACCGAAAACTAATTACATATATTACATAAAATAATCATATATATTCAACCATCACCCTGTATATATCTTTATATTCATTTTTCACATTCGAAAAAAAAATCATCAAAACATTATTTATTTACCATCATTGTTTCCTTTTTTAAAAAAAATACTTGTCAAGAGTCCTCATAAAAATATGAGCTCCTGCCATCTATTGAGTTACATATATAACTACTTGAAGTTGTGTTGCATTTCCTGTGCTCGGAACTGCTCATATATATATTTTTCCGTTCTCGTTCTTGAAAAGTTTCCGCTGAATTCAGTCACAAAGTTCAACTCAGTGTTTATTGTCTCCGCATAGTTTCCACTAATACCAGTGACCATATCACTGATGCTTTCCATAAATATAATGCACTTCATTATACACTAGATATGTTGATATAAACCACTAATACACTAATGAACAACGTCTCTTGTCGCTGCATGATTTTAGAACACAAAAATAAAATTTGAAAATATTATTCACTTCACTTATGGTAAGTTTGCTATCTATAGAGTTAGCAACTCTTGATGCACTTCCTTCCGCAAAATGTTAAGTCAGCAACGTTTTTGACACTGATCTTGAAACCTCCACGTCTCATCCTGTTTGTCGCGTTGCTTGGATGGTTAAAGTTAACTTTAAATACGTGCTCCGCACTGTTCGTGAAAATTTCGGCAAAATGTTCACAGGACCAGTACGTCGCATGGACGAATGTATAGTTTTTCGTGTTTCAAGTTTGTGACAAAACGTTTATCCGTTTTTTCCGCTTCAAAACCGGATAATTCGTGATTTGTGATACATCCCTCTTTGGTTTTGGTGCAGTGCATACCAACAATGTTCAAGTTACCTTGTGGTTCTTCTTTGTGCTTGAGATAGTGATCTGCTTTTTGTTTTGTGCAAATAGTGTGCTTTTTAGTGTGGTTTTTATTTATTTCTGCATAGATTGGAAATAATCCGCAGTTTTCTACGTTACTAATATCGTCATATACCTTTTTATTCTTTACTCTTCCTTCCTGTTTTTTCTTTCTACTAAATCTACGTAATTTAATAATCAAATAAATGATAATTATAGACGTTGCTAGTACTAAGGCTGTTAACGATGTTAAAGCAATAGCTAGTACGGTAAACTTCTTTTCCATAATACCTGTAAATATATAACTAAGTGTGAAATCGTGTTTTTATTTTTCTTAAAAACTTATATAACTATACCGCGGTCTATGACTCTCTTCTGAACAATATATTCATACTTTCAGCATAGGCCTAATGTTAATGTTCATTAATCATTCATTATTCTCTATAAAATGCATAATCGATGCATATTCTAAATAATGACTAGTGTTCTAATCACTATGTAACCTATTCGGATACAAAAATGCTATCCTTGTTACATTTTCATTCGTTTGACGCTGTTATTGTCTTTTTTTTTTAAAGTCGTAAAATCCTACATTTTCATGCATATTTCAGCTCTTAAATACACTTTATTACTAGTTTTAACGTTGTTTGTAGGTACAGTTATCTTTATTGATGTTTAATCTATCTTATTTTTACATTCCAACACTCTCTGTACTTAGAAATCATTCATAAAGCATCAAAATCATTGTGAACACAAGTAACTAGTCACCAGTGGGCAGGACTTGTTGCTACGTTGGCGGCCATCTTCTCGTAAACCACGCCCCTTAGCAACCGCTCTTCGCTTGCACGAGCTGCAAGCAACAGGCTTCCGTTGGAACCTCCGCAAGTAGTATGTTTTAGAAAACAGAAAACTACTCAACGGAGTACAGTATCCTCATGAATATCAAAGATACTCATAACCTGAATACAATAACTTATTATAATACAAATAATCTATATACCAATTGATCATTTGATAATAATAATAAATCAATAATTCTTCTCTCATTTTAAAAAAAACGTGAATTTAGAAAATGAATTTTGATAAAAATAATGTGTTTTCATACAACTTAATGATGATTATTGATATGATGCATTATGATTGTATTCTATTTCCGACTATTTCCCGTCTCTTATCTATGATTTTCCTACTTTTCTATTAAAACTATTTACTTCTTTTTTAACGACTTTTCCATACTTTTTTTCGTACTTTTAACGACTTCTTATTGTAGATTTGTAAGCTTACTTGAACTAGTTTATAACACTAGCATCTACTTTATCTATGATTTGTCTATTTATCTAGCTTTACTAATAGACAACTTTTCTATTTTTCTTCTTTTCGCTTTTGTTTTCTATAGCTTGACGCTATTGATTTCACTAATATTCTGATGTTATTTAACTTAGCTATTATCTATTTACATGCTTTTATCTATGCTTGTCTATGATGATCTATTATCTATACTTATTTTCTATTGCTTCTTTTCTACCAAAAACAAAGAGTTTTGCCGTATTAGTACTACGTAACCATTTTTCTTCTACGATTTAATCGTTTTTCACCGACTCAACTAGACCAATCCTAGTTTTATCTAGGATGACATAACCAAAGGCTTTTCAACTCACGACTACCTCATGATATAGGTAAGTATGTCTACATATTACCAATTGTTTTAAATGTTAATCCGATATTCCTTTTCAGGTTTTATTGCAACTTAGATATTTTTTTTTCAAAATAAACTCCATTCTTCTTTATATTCATAAATGTAAAACTTTTTTTTTCATAACCCAAGGCACATACGATATTGATTTACATACTACGCTTACTTTATTATTACTTTTTGATGATTATTATTATTATTATTATTATTATTATTATTATTATTCCTGATTTTGAATTTTATACTTCCGTATTGCTCTATAAAGCCTACAATACAGTACTAATAACAATATTGTTGTCACAATTAATGATATTATTACTCCACAAATTACATACATGATATAGTCTGTTTTTAAATGTAGCTCTGGGATCGAAGTATCGACTTTCAATTTTAACAATTTTTCAGTTAAACTATTTAGCTCTTGCGTATGTAAGGTGAAATTTATTTGTCTCTCAGTCCAATTACCGATCAATTTAATGTGTTTATTCTGAATCTGAATTATCCGTTTGGATGGAATGACCAGCTCTCCAATTATTATGTTATCAAATTTATCATAGTTTATGAAATTTGATTTAGCTCTAGTTTGATCAAGTTTTGTTGAAGTAACTTCTTGATGTACACCCACTTTTGTCATGTACGCTTCTTCAATAGAAGAATACATCACACCAGCGTGTGTATATCTGAATATCACATTCCCCAAAAATTTTTCCGAATTTTGCTGGCATCCTCCTAGAGATTTATTTAAAATAATATTATTCAAACATTTCGATTCATGGTCCATAGTTATGCTCTCACAAAAATATAGAAAACTTTTAAATTCGCATTTACTTTTATCCAATGAGTGAAATTTACCTTCAGCCAAATAGACTGCTTCCGGTAATTGATAAAATATTCTTGTGTTATTTATTAAGTAGCCCATTGATGTAACGTCATACATTATTGAAATGCTAGTATCATATATTATCGGAGTCTTTATTATTAAATCAACATTATTATCTTCGTAATGGTATTTTACTAGATATACGCTAGACATTTGGTAAAACATTCCAATGTCTGACCTATAAATAGTATTTTTCAAAACATCATGAAAATTAATTAACTTTTTAACATCAGCATTAGATAATATATGATATGTTAACTCATTATTTAAAATGCTATTTACTATTTTATTTACTCTCTCCTGTACAAGATGGACAAACAAGTTTGCCATTATCCTGCGTTGGATTGATGCAAATAACAGTATAGCTCCTGAATTTTATTTTTAAAATCTTGCAACACCTGTTGTACTTTTACGACTATCCCGTGGACTACTGTTATCTCATTATTAAATGATTCTTTTAGATTCTTAATTTCATTAGTTAATACATTCTCATGTTTACTTAACTTATCAATAGACTGAGACAATTGTTTATTATGGATTAAATTATACGTCGATAAACCAATGGACGACAATCCCAGTAACCACGAAAATATAAATCTTTTATTTCTGAGATTATTATTACATCTCGTTCTACCATTTTCATAAACAAAGTGGCATGGCAATAAATTTACTATATTCTGTCTAAACTCTCTCACTTTTACTGCATAATCATTTAAAATCTCGTATGCGTCAGTACATTTGTCGTGTACTGGCACCGATTGTTGAAAATTTAAATGCATTTTAACGGTCGTAAACACCATGTTCGTCGCATGAACAGCATAAGCATTCTGTGTCAATGCTAGTCCAATATCTGATAACGTAATTTGTTGATGTTCTTCTTCAGCTACCCCAATACTAATCAATAGTACTAGACAAACGACAATCTTGACCATGATGATAACTGTAACAATTAAAACTTAGAATTACTATTCTGAATTTACTTATTTATTTTAATTATTTCTATATCTCTTATTTTTTTTATTTATTTATTTTACTTTGTATGTGTACCTTGGATTATTTTACAACTTAAATATATTTACTAGATATCTCTCTAATTTAAACAAAAAAAATTTCTCTAATTTCCTAGTCACTTTACGCTCTGTAAACAATATACTTTTACCAGTTAAGGGATTTTAGATGGAAATCAACATTTACTTTGATTTCGGGACACGGACTTTTGTTGATAAACAGCGGTCCACCTCGCTGTTTCACTGACAAAAACATCTTGTTTACAGATACCTAACAAAAAAAAATATTAAACTTGTTTACTAAAAACTTACTCGTGTTTTCGTAGTTGCAAAAATTTTTTTTTTCTGTGATGTAGTCCTTTTGAAAAAACTTTTTGGTTTTTCCCACGCGTTGTTTTTTTTTTTTTTTTCATTAGACATCACTGTCCAAATCCGATTCTTCTTCTGGTCTATCCGAATCTTCCTCATTTGCACCTACAAATGGTTTCAAACGTCTTATGTCAACAGAATCTGTCTTCTCTTGTCCTTTCTTAGTCTCGTATCTCACTTTATATGAGTTATTATTCAACTTTTGCACTATTACTCCTCGAATGTTATATCGCTTTCCAAAACAAGCTGGAATGCCTGCTCTTGGCATTTCACGAATCCAAACTTTTTGTCCCACGTCGAAGTTTGGTTGAGAGAACTTCTTCTCAATTTGTTTCTTTTGGGATTTGAACCGCTTCTGCAAATTCTGATACGCGATCTTCCTGGCTTCCTTTACATTTCGTATTCGCTCTTCGTTTTCCACATACTCACAAGGTATGTCCAGATCCTGTTCCAAAAACGTTCTGGGTTCACGCCCTGTAAGCAAATAGTAAGGCGAGTGTTTTGTCCCGTCATGAATCTGTGTATTCATGGTAAACACAATTGAAGGTAAGATCTCGTCCCAGTTTGTAAACTCACGGTCTATATAGTGCTTCATAATTTGTTGAATTGACCCGATGGCTCTTTCCGATGTTCTAATATTATAATGGGCATCTGTATTGGCAAAATTTAACCGCATACCAAACCGTTCAGCCATCTCTTCCATCACTCGGCTCCGGTGTGTGCTGTGACGGTCCATCGCAAGAATTTCAGGAATCCCATGTTTTGTAATTATTTCTTCAAAAATTGCTTCTGCTATAATTTCAGAAGTTATAGCAGGAACTGCTCTTGCAATTACGTATCGAGTAGCGCTGTCAACAAATACAATAACATATTTATTCCTGTGATTCTTCGATCTTTTAAACGGCCCAATCTCATCCATAGTTACATGCTGGAATGGCATATAACTCGGGTATGTTTGCGGATGCAGTGGTGTCCTACCAGCTTTACGTTTCTGGATTTGGCAACTGATGCACTGGCTGACCTTCTCTTGAAAAAATCTTTTCATGTTTGGGAAATAGATGGATTTCAATGCTCGATTATAACACTTCGTGTAGGAATAATGTCCTCCTCCGTATATCGAACAATGCAAGTTTTTGAAAACTTGTTCCCTCAAAGAAAAAGGAATGCATAATAGGAATTTCTTCCCATTAGCCATCTTCTGAGTTCTGAAAAGTTTTCCGTCCTTAATTTCATACCAGCGTGCCTGTTTTTCTGCTTTTTCATCTGCTTCTTCCGGATGTTCTATAGCCTTCATTATTGAACCGAAGAAAGGGTCTTTCCGTTGCAACTCTGCCACATTCACATCTTCGTCGAACGTGATGTTGACTTCAAGGTCTTCCGTCTTGACTGGTAATGCATCTAGATCGATGTCTTCATCAGTTGGTTGGATGTTCGTGTTTCTTGATAATACATCGCTAGGATTTTTCTCTCCTGGACAATGTACTGGCGTGTACTGATACTGCGCCATCTCTAGACTATACCGTAATAGTTTCGGCGATAATTTTGGCGTTGTTTGAAGGTATTTTATACACCTGCAATCAGTGTATAGCTCAAATTCTTTATTGTACAAATAATAGTTAAATGCTTTAAAAGCACTAACCACGGCCAAAATTTCTAGTTCCACTATATGTCTTCGTGTTTCGTTTGGTCTCAATACTCTGCTATAATACGCTATAGGTGTCCACTCTCCATTCAATTGTTTCTGCATTAGTACAGCCCCTATTGATTTTGTAGATGCATCCGTATACACTCTAGTTTCCAGCTTTTCACGGAAAGGTGCCAATAAAGGTGCACTCATCAACGCTTCTTTTAGTTTTTCAAAACTAAGTTGGTGTTCTTCCGTCCACACAAATTTATGGTTTTTTCTTAATAATTGTTGGAAATTAGATGTCATTTCCGCGTAGTTTTTACAAAACTTCCTCACATAATTAGTCAACCCAAGGAATGATTTCAACTCTTTCGCGCTTGTAGGTGGCTTACAAGCTTTTATTGCTTGAATCACTTTAGGACTGATTTCGTAACCAGCTTCGCTCACGATGTGACCTAAAGCCATTACTTTCTCTTCCATGAAGTGACATTTCTCTACTGATAACTTTAAACCATATTTCCTTAACCTTTGAAAAACTGAGTGTAACACAGATACTATTTTCTCCTGATTATTTAAATATATAAATATATCATCCATGTAAAATGACACCGCCTCCGGATGAACGTTAGCTAATGTCATTGCCATGATTTTTGTATATATAGCGGGCGATTGGATGTATCCCATCGGTAATTTCGAGTATTGATACGCTCCTACGCCTGGAATATTGAATGCTGTATACTTCCTAGAATCCTTAGAAATTGATACCGTATGATAGGCACTCTTAATGTCCAACACACTAAAGAATTTGTGACCACCCATACTTGTAAGAATTTGATGGATAGGCGGCAACGCCACGGAGTGGAACCGTACGTGCCGATTCAGCAATCTACAATCCAAGCAGGCCCTAATCGATCCGTTTGGCTTCTTTACGAACAACATCGGTGAGTTATACGAGCTATTACTTTCCTCGATGATATTTTGTTCGAGTAAAATGTTTATCTGTTCTTTAACTTTGTCTTTCATAGCTATAGGTATTGGATACTGTTGACGTCGAAACGGAACTTCCGTTTCCAACTCTATCTTATGTTCTACTCCCTTGACTCTTCCTAATTCATTTTTTCGCCACGCAAAAACATCTGCGTAATTGTAGCACAATTTCTCTAATTTCTTTTTGATTTCTGGTTTGGTATTATTGCCAAATTTTAACCGTGATTTATCGTAGTTTTTTCTCGCCTCTAACACTTCTTCAATTTCATCCTCTGATAATCCTTCTTTTCTTAATTCCGATTCATTCATGCATGCTTCTGCATCTCCAATTTTTAAATTTTTCGTCAACATGATCGTCTTATTTGACGGATTGATTACTTCTAAACACTTATTTTCATTCGACAATATTACTCTAGGTACAAATATGTTATATTGAGATTCTAACAATTTATCTGGCTCTAATAGAAATTCATTGTTCGCCCAAGAATTAACTAGGTTAACTTCGACAGTTGTCCTAGTTCTTGGTAACAACTTCACCCTATGACCAAGAACCCATTTTGGCTTTAAACTTGATTTTATACTAATTGCAACATTATCAGAAACTGTTCTGGTTTCCTGATCGTTTCTACAATGTTTAATTGGTTTCCCAAATCTTTGAACAATAATTTTACTAGTTCCATAATCAATTCTACAATTTTGCGTTTGCAAAAAATCATTCCCAATCAACATTTGATATGGGAAGTCTTTTATTATCCTAAAAGCCTGATGAAACGTTTGATTTAAAATTTTGAACTTAATTATGGCTAATTTGTTAATTACCAGCGTGTTCTGCGTGATCCCTTTGATCTTAGTTTGTTGTGGGATTATTTTCGCACTCGGTGGCACTAATTTCTCGTTAATTATTGAAATTTGCGAACCACTATCGAGTAACGCTTTAATCTGTCTATCATCGATTTCTAATGGTAAATATACCATGTTGTTGTCTAAATTAACTGAGGCAATTATTTCTCTTATTCGGCCATTTCGATTGCCTGTAAATGCGCCTCTCCCATTTACAGATGTGTTCCGTTTAAATTACTCGGACCTGGTGTTTGATAGTAAGTGCTGACTTACTTGACTTACAACTGAGTCAAGTAAGTTACTGACTGACAACTGAGTCAAGTAAAAAACTGACTGACTTACATTTACTTGTGCTGGTACCACTTGCACAAATCTCTGCTGATTCGGATTTTCGAAATTATAAGACTGGTGACAACACGAATTCTGACAATTCCCTTGCCAGTTTCCTTGCTGACCACGTCCTCTATTGTTTCTCCAAAAATTTCCTCGATTACCACGCTTACTGTAATAACCGTTATTACCTCTATTGTTGTTTTGATTCCTGTTACTATTACTGTGCCAATTCTTATTTTTATTTCCATTTCCACGGTAATTATTTCGATAACCACCCCTATTCTGCTTATTATTCCTATAATACTGATTTTTCCCTTGTTTTCTCGCGTTATTCTCTTGTTTCTCGTCGTCTTGTGTTTTTGCCGACAATGCTAACTGTAATTTGTCTATTTTCTTTTCTAATTCCGCGATTTGTGTAATACTCGGAGGTTCTTGTTTAATCTTACTTTCTTCTTTATGTTTTCGTACAACTACGTGATCTGAATCAGATCCACTCTCGTCATCTTCTACTTGCTCCCTAATTTTCTTAACAAGATCTTTGATTGTGACTTTACCGGATTCTTTTTTCACACGCTTTGCTATTTTACACTTATTCTTTTCTATCTTTTGCAAATCCTCAACGAATTTGTCTAAGCTCGAGTATTCTCGCGTTCCGACCTTTTCCATATAGTATGGATGTAGACCTCCAACTATAATACCTATTTTCTTAATATCATTCATTTTTGAATCTAGTCGTTCACAAAGAACGAGCATGTCATAAACGTAATTAATTACAGCTTCGTCTTCATGCTGTAACCGCTCCTTAATCTTATCTTCGATATCTATTGTTACATTAGATTTCGTAAACTCGTCTATTATTTCAGACTGGAACTGTTTATATACACACGCTGGTGTATATAAACATAACAACCTTCCACCGTCGTGCCTATATAGCATGGGGATGAAATGTAAAATGACGGTCGAAGATCGCTGCTACTCACCATCTAGAATGAGTAGGTACAGGATGACGGAAAGAAACCACATTAATTAACTTTGAACTAAAACTTTGTATTTTCATTAAAGCTTGTGTACTACTGTGATTGATCGTCGACTGAATATAAACGCAAGATCACATATCTTTAAGCAGCTAGGAAGTTAACCACGATGAACTCAAACATAGCTGAGATACACATACCTTTATACAACTGATGACTGGAACTGTTTATACTGTATTTCTGCCGTGTTTCTCCGTTTCAGGAACAATTTAATCCATTGCCTCCCTACTCCTTTGAAAATATTGGGCAGTAATTCCTTTCGTTTGCTTTCGGCGATGCCTGCCATTTGAGAAGCATCGTCGAATTCATCGAAAAACGACACAATGTCATTATCGTTTTTGAGATCGAATTTAGGTAACTTATTAATATCTGCGTAAAACGTAATGTTAGACGCCATCGTAAAATTCTTATTTTCACTATTTACTAACTTCGGATCTAAAGTTATGATTGAAGGAAAGTCTTCCGATACAGATTTCGTCACCGGACTACTTGGGAAATTAAAAACTGGTTCTTTACTCAAAACAATTTTAGGACTCGCGACTTTATCGTGACTACAATAAGTATTTTGTCTTTCTGGTGTCCTCACCCCAAATAAATTCACATCAATATTTATTCCCTTACTCGCTTTCTGTGCTCTAGTCAACACAGTTCTTTCATTCATTTAACTTAATACTTAATTCAACTTTAATTACGAAGTGAGGGTGGGTGGTGAGGGTTAACGTATTACTTATTCTACTTGAGTCAATTGCCTTAGTTATTCGAGATCCGAACCATATCTCGTCTTTGAGTGGTGAACGATTATAATACAAACTCTTAACATACTAAATTACTTAAATATAAACCGAACTTAACCATAACCTAATAAAATATATTCTTAACACTAAAATTATTCCGTTTCGGGATTCGAGTCATAGCTATTTTCACCATAAGACTGGTGCGACCTACTTTTAGCACTGTTCGGGAATCGAACCAAAATATCTCCACCATAAAACTGCCCTGGAATCGCTACAAAAACCAGCATCTCTACCATAACAATGGTGAGATTTACTCCTAGTACTTTTCGGGAATCGAACCTCAGCTATCTCCACATAAAACCGGTGTGAACTACTCTAAAATACACACCCCGGGTCTCGAACCGAAAGCATCTCCACCATAACAACCTTCCACCGTCGTGCCTATATAGCATGGGGATGAAATGTAAAATGGCGGTCGAAGATCGCTGCTACTCACCATCTAGAATGAGTAGGTACAGGATGACGGAAAGAAACCACATTAATTGACTTTGAACTAAAACTTTGTATTTTCATTAAAGCTTGTGTACTACTGTGATTGATCGTCGACTGAATATAAACGCAAGATCACATATCTTTAAGCAGCTAGGAAGTTAACCACGATGAACTCAAACATAGCTGAGATACACGTACCTTTATACAACTGATGACTGGAACTGCTATCGATGTTCTGGACGATCTTTATATTGCTGCCAATAGTCTACAATGGTCGACTATTGTGTACCATTATCCACTATAATGGTCTGCTGAACTATTAGATCTCCTGATCTAATACTGGACTTCGAATCACAGATAAGTAACTACTGTGACATGAGTAACTATGTGAATACTCGATGTACGATGATCTCTTAGACTGAACTCTGAGACTAATGCTCTCCAGACTGATCCACCGAGACTGATCCTTATCTCTAAAAACTATAAGGTTTTATACGAAGATTCCAGACATCTTGGAATTCATTGTCGTCGACTTTCTGTATATCTCAGCTATTGGTAAAACGTTGGTTTCACCCGAATTACATCGTGATCAAATTCTCAGACTTACAAATTTCTGCGAACTCAACGATTATATCACAGTCAAAGTGTGTCAATGTTACAATGTGACAATCTGATGACAATTCAAAAACATTACAAATACAAATTACAATATCTTACGAACTGACGACCAAGCGTCTAGCCGTAGAACATTCATTACATACACACAACATTGATGTCAACACATAAACACACACACGTGTTTACGTTACGTGATAACATTTAGTTTCTTAACATTCAATTTATTAAATATACTTCCTTTACCAAAAATAATCTCTTTTTGAATAAAATCAATGACATGCCTCAACAATATACTTGTTTCCATGAATTTTTTTAATTCAAATTGTATCACGAATCACCTTCCAAAGTCTTTCAACATGTTTATATTCGATTTCAATTGTCAGGAGTCGAGTTTACATTACAAACTTGCTAACCTGTATCTCCTGTTTTCAGTATTATTGTATTAAATTCAGGGAGATATTTTTACTTGGTCTCATTTCAGAGGTCACTTAACATAGTTTTTTTAGATCTTTTGGATTCACCCTGTAAATGCATGTATGTACTAAGAAGGAACATAATGAGAAGAAACACTGAAACGTACCACATTTATTCGCAATATCTAAGAATTTATGCCTTGAATTATAATTTAACATTATTGTTTTCACATTAAATTATATACGTCGAACCTATTTTTAGAATAGGTAAAATTTCAAGAGAAATCTACAACATACATTGAACAAAAGCCAAGGAATTGGTGGATTTATGTTTTAACATGAATTCTTTTATCTGTGGCGCATACTTTATTACATACGAGACTTCACTCTTTCTCTTATCTCTCTCCGTCTTTCTCTCTCAGCCTCTCTCTCTCTCTCTCTCAAGAGAAGAGGGAGCATTGCATCATGTAAGAAAGAAAAACTCAGTGTGTGTTCAACCCGAGAATTATACAGAAATAAATGATTTAAGCTTTATGTTTTAATTAGTGTTCGTGAAGAAATTTAGCGGTTTTGGGCTAGTCAGTGATGTTTCCAACCTGAAATCAGTATATTCACGCACTGCTACTTAAGTTTGGGCAATGAGAAGTAAAATTTGGTGTAGATAGTACTCAATTTTTGCTGTGTTTTGCTATTTATATTTTTACATTTAGTTTACTACTAAACAACATAGGAATATCGAAATTTTAGATGCCAATTTCACATTATCGCAAGTGGATATTTGCTTATTCTACTGGCGAAAAGCTCGAACTAAGTAGCCCAACCAGCCCAAAGGAAGTATTTCCCAGCACAAGTGAATGATTCGACTGGCTCAAATATTAAGACTCCAACTTCAGACTGCCCATAATCGTTGAACACTAATATCGTTCCTACAAGAATGGCCTACATCTAAAAGGGGCTATCCTGACCAGCACAAAAAGACTACTACTCAGGAAAAATACAGTCGCAACTGGGTCCAATCTTAGGTTAGTAAGCGGACAGCTTGCCCCACACTGGAAAGTTCTATCTCGTTTATTTGACTAGGACAAATGATAAAGTGTCTACCTAAAACAGTCAAAAAATAGTGCTACTATTATACCTTTCAAGTAAACTGTGTTTGCCCAAATATGTGTTGACCAACTTCACATACGTCGATGAATACCAGTATGGTACAGTTTATCCCAAAAATGATGCCTCATGCATTATGGCTGTTTTCTAAGTGCAACATCGAGAATCTTAGGAAACAGTATACTCAAAATGCCAAGTACGATTCTCCAAACGAACACTTACAATCAAAAAAAATATACACATATGTTTCGCTTGTAATAAAATAAGACGTGTTGGAATATAGTAAAGATGTACAAGGAGTTTGAAGAAAATGGAATAATATACTGTATGGACTTACGGAAGTCCAAAACGGGTGACGACCTTCACGTCAAATAGCTCATGACAGCAAGCGAACCATAAGTGACCAGGAATTACGTGACCATTACAATGGTGGAAGCACAACATCCACATATCACGCAATTATACGGCGTACTCTGGCATGCATGAAGTCCCGCATCAGACGACCCACTCCTCACTCACTCTTAGAAAAGATGTTAAATGCATTCTTGAATTACTTGATTCGAAATTTAGGTAATAGTAGGATGCGACTCTAACCAATTGATAATTTTTAAAGTTATTTTCAGTACTATGTTGTGTCTCAGTGAATTGTATCGAGAAAACCCAAGATAGGCATTTAAAGTTATTTAGTGAAAAATAAATTCGTTAATTTCTTTTTCCTAGTTTTTGGAATTTATAAATTTGAGTATATTACAAGTCGATTGATTTTGTTGTTATTTGCATCAGATTGATTTCAGTACATTGAACCCATTCTCGTAAAGTATCGTTACCTAAAACTATACTGAATTTACACCTTTGTGATCCATGCTCGAAACTTCTTACTAACTATCCAGCAGTGTTTGCTATGTACAACTGGACATATGTTGGTAAACTCTAAACGATTTGTACTTTGGGTACTACGTTTACTTTATATTCTTAACGGAAGCAATAAGTCATACTTTCCATTGACACAACCTCAGATAGAATATAACTTCTTCTACAAAGAACTTGAATCCACGTCAACAGTAAATCCAGTAACTTAGAGCTATCGACTGAAAATTCGAAAAGACAATACCTATATGATACGATACACAATACAACTTATTTTAACATTTTCGTATAAGAAATATATAGTACAAATTTTAGAGGATGCATGTTTGATCTTTATTTTATGATAGCATATATAATATATAAAGTTCATATTTAAATTGGTGCCGGACACTCAGAGGACGAACTGAGAAGCTACTTCATTAACGTATTTGAAAAATTAAGGCCGCTGTGACAATCCGCCTATCCAATCGAATTTATCTCTATGTCACCGCCATTACTCGAACGATTACCAAAAAATGTACTTGCAAATTCTACTTACCAAATGTATTAGAAATAAATACCTCAGTCCTTGTTGGTACTATTTGTAAGGAAGACTGAAACGAAATGTTTAATTTTTACGTCGCATCTTAGGTCGGGTAAGCTAAAGGAAATGGGGATGATGAGAAATCAGGAAAAGGGTGGAATGAAGAAAGTGGGAGGAAGCGGGAGAACTCCGCAAAAATACAGGCACGTGGTGTTTGTCCATCACAAACCTCACTTGGCGCTAGATGGGATAGACCGAAAGACCGCATGCATCAAAGATGAACGCTACACAGCTGAGCCACTGAGACTCTTTATAGCAAAAGAGCCTGTACTAGAGCACGAACTCCCTAACAGAAAACAAAGAGTTATTCTACATACCTAGTCAAAATGCATAGTAGTTAGTTCTAATGACTTTGTGAAGTGAGCAATAGCAATCCCTATCCAATGTACAATCTGTCTCTGGAATTCAAATGGTGATTTAGCTGTGTAGCTGAACGTTTGTCTTGATGGTGTTCCCTCTTGCTCATTTACCCGTAATTTAGAATGAACATTTGACTGTTAATAATTAATAGCTCGAACACAGTATCAGATTCAATGGAGTCCGTTACTGTAGAGTTTAGTCGGTAGTGTATAGTTCCTTTGTGACCAATCTGCATAACATGAGTTTATGAAATTTACAGTGCTGCTTCATACGGAAAATCCGTGCTCTTATTACCGTTCAACTTTGTAGCAACAATAATATTAAACACTGGAACGTATTTCTATGTATCCTGCACAGAGTCGATTTGTTTTCATTAGATTTAAACTCCAGGCAAATCAACTTTTGAGTACATAGACAAAACATTGCTGCGTTTCAAGTGCAATTTCAGGTTCTTGCATTACAACTGAAGTGTACCAAGATCTTTGCAGTCTGTCATTGAATAGAAGTCTATCAATTTGGTGCAGAGCTTTTAAATAATATATTTTGAATATAAAATTATATTTTACAGGAAAGCAAACCCTGTGTGACGAAAGAGGACGAGATTGTATCCGCAATATTCAAGGTATTATTTATTCCTAATATCAAATATTATTTTAAGTAAGTAGAATATATTATTACATAATAAGATAAAATTAGGTGTGTCATTTTAACTCTCTGCGATATTACTCGGCGGAATATGAAAGTATAATATCAACATAGAAATTTCACTATTGACAATTACCAGACATCTAAAGAATTCAGATACATGTTAATATCTTATGGTTATTACACTAGTATAACTCTTATTGATTTAAGAGCTAAATTTATATATATACTGATTTAAGGTAGTATAACTATGTCCACAAGAATTAATTTGAATATCAGTAATGCTATTTTCAAAAGTAAAAAAGATTTTTAAACTTTATTGTTTAGCAGAGCAGTAGTTAGGGGAGCCAGCGGGGCAGTTGCCTCCGGCGCTGATAGCAAGGGGGCGTTGAACATGCAAGAACAAAGAAAAACTGTTGGAAAATTGCAAACGACGCGCACAGTATAAGTATTGGCGCCCTCTTAAATCAATATTGTTGTCGGTTTGAAAGGAAAAACATTTGTTACAAATTATCTTACTTGTTTAAACCGCAATTCACACCTTTCAATTGTTACTTATTATTAGTTTGATTTGTTAATGACAACACAATATATAAAGTGTCGAGTAATGACTTATTTCGCAGGAGCAAATTCAAAATCAGAAACGATCAGTCTAAAATATGTGTTCGGCGTCGTAACGATAAGTTAACTTAGTTAATCATGCTTTTCATTCTAATCGGATTAATCAACGATGATGAGAATGAAGGTGTGAAAATGAGACGAGTAAAGAGACACACGCAAGCTATTTTCTTGCGCGGCAATATTAAAAGTATACTTAAGAAGAGTGATAATAACATTTTTGATCTAGTAGAATATTGGCTTAAGATTTCAGAACTTATCCCAACGAATTTTGTCTTTTTCAAAGCCTGATAACTACAAGTGATTTTCCTTTATTCCATTGTTATATGAAATACTTCCAACTCGAAGGAACTTATTGGGATAATTTCTCTATCAACTACTTGTACCGCCAGGATCTTTTTTCTGAGCTGGTCATTCTTGCTGTCTTTGAAAGTTGAATAATAATGTTCACAAGGCATCTCCTTATTTCATGCCACTCTCGACGTGGAAGCTCGTGAGCAAGAATATTCCTTCTCTAACTTTAATTTGGAGTTCATTTAAATATATCTTAATTAATCTAATTAGTTTCCTTAGTATTCCAACTTCTGTAAGATCGTAGTAGCAAGCCTTTTTAAAATCAATACATAATTCATGTATCGTCATATTGTATTCATATTTCCTTTAGAGAATTTGTCGAGTAGTAATTATTTGGTCGATAATTCATCGATTTCGTCTAAATCCGAACGGATAAACTCCAATAATTTCATCTGAGCATGGGATCAGTCTTGCTAATAAAATGTTTGAAAGGATTTTATAGAATGTTAAGAGAAGAGAAATTCCTCGATAATTACTACAATCTGCTTTGTCGCCTTTCTTGTAAATTTTAACAAATATGCATTCTTTATAATCTTATGGTAATTAACCTTGTTCCAGATAAAGAGAAAGGGTTTCTGTATATTGTGAGATAATGTTTCGCTTTCAACTAAAATTAACTCAGCCGAAATTTCGTCGACGAGATTTGTGTTTCTTTAATTTCTTTATAGCGATGATTCTGCCGTGTGCATTTCCCTTTCCCCACGAACATTAGTTTTTGGCTGCGCGTTGAGCAAATCATCAAAGAAATCTTTCCATCTATTCAAGATGCCATCTTTATCAGTGAAAATTGTTCCGTTATCTCTCTTTACCTTATACGCACGAGGTTGATATTCTTTCTTAAATTCAATTATGCCTTTATACATTAGGGTGGAGTGTTTAGCACTTTTGTTGAAAATTCGATTTCGGCTAGTGCTGAAAAGGTGCCATTAGTGGACAACCCCTTACCCTGCCCCAATGGACTTAAAGTTTTTAAGTGTTCGGTTATTCAACACACACAATACCAATTACACAAAAACTACTTGTGGTTGTCTTTAGTTACCTGATGGCTATAATACAATTATTTTATTAAAAGAATCTTGTAGCAATGCCAGTAAATAATTTTGTAATGTTTATGAGTAAAAATACATCCATATTAGCTCAGTTGTCGGAATTAATATCTGGATTGTGTTTGGGATGCCACGTTAAGGATGATTATTATAGGCATAAATCTTGATATAACACGGTTTGGTTTTTGGGAACTCTTCGTTTGTTATGTACACCGACAGCAAATTCCATCTAGCGGCAGGCTACGCAACTGCGTGGTTGCTTACCTTGGACATGCTCTTGGAGAGTCGTTCCAACGTCCAGCTCCGTCCTGAAGATTCGCGCACCTACCGATCGCCTCAATGGCTCCAGAATCTACACCGACGTTTATAGAATATTCTCGCTCGAAGTTCAACGGTAGTATAAATATTGCGAACTTCAGCCAACCAATTCAACTGGCCATTTTATTGAAGCTTAAGATTTAACAGTTTTATTTCGCTACTGTTTCTGTTAAGACAGAGAGTTTGTGCATTGTACCTAAAGTTACAGTCTTCTTTGTCCGATACGATTCAGAGACATTTTGTATACTTTGGTTTCCATGTTCGGAAGCAATGGATAGCAAGGTAAAAAAATGTCTCATAACAAACCAACGCCGGAAAGTGTGAAACGAGGCTTATTTGGTACTAGAAGTGAAATGAGTGAAATGCAGTCACCTACGTACGCTGACGCCATGCGAAATTATCATTGGTTTCGAAGTTGTTTCAATGTTGACGAAACTGTAACTAAACTACCAGTGACTGACATTTGTAAACAACTTGGACAAACAGTTGCACATATTTGGCGTAAAGCAAGCATTCCTGTGGTTTCAGAAAAGACCGTCGAAGATTGTAACTGTGAACGGACACGCAAAATTCCAAAACGAGAACTCAAGATTATTTTGGACCAGAGAACACCACGGAAAATGAGCATTGCTAACACTGACGTCCGAACAAGCAAACCTTTGTCAAACATGTTTTCCCGTAAAGTGAGCAGATTTTAGTGGCAGACAACCAAGAAAGACGCTGGAGGTGTTGAAACAAGTCCATCAACTAGTGGGATTAGGCATAGGCACAGGTCAAACATACTGGCGTCTTCAGGGGAATCCAGCTAAGCTCTTGAATCGGGAAGCACGTCGGGACCTGACTTCCAGGAGCGACCAAGAAGTAAACATAGCCTAAAGCGGATCTGTCTTCAAAATACAAAGGATGCAGCGTTTAGAACTGGAGCTTCAGACAGACACGTTGAACTGCAGCATCTCATTTGTCTTCTTCATACCAAAGTGTTTCCATTTCGACACCTTGTTACCGAATTTGATGATGATGACTGGACCCAACACTTTTTGCGGCTCCATCGGAAAAAACTTAAAGGATTGTGAACGCTCTTTACACACATTCCCGTTGAATGAGTGTCTTAAATGGAAAAACCAGATGGTTTAAGCAGCGACCAGAATTATCTCCTTGAAATTTGTAAGGCTGTTGCTACTGAAATGTGTACTACCGATCTAGCAAACAGAAAACCAGGACCATTATCACATTTACGATGGCTTACATTGCCCTGTAGAATGTTTCACTATTACATCAGTACTGATAAACCTAGATCAAGTTTGTGTCTACTTTGCCAGTACATTGTTAAAATATACGCTCCCATCTGGTTTTCAATACGTCAAAATCCTTCGTGCAAAATGGGCGTCATGCATCTGTTTAGCATAGTTAAGCTATCACGTTTTCTGCTAGAAAATCTACAACACATAGTTCATTCTGTTCTACAAACGAACGGATACTACGCTCATAATGAAAACCTGCTGATAGCGATGATATCAGATAATCAAGCCTTCCACGTGAAATTATTGTTCCGAAATTAAACTTTACAGCTGAAAATTACTACGACATGATCAATTGGTCTAAATGTCTAACAGAGCCGCCAATCACAAGAAACATAAGGGATCAGCAGCTTGAAGAAAACATCCGAACTTCAGCTACTCTAACAACAACATTCCCTTGCCAAGGCCAAGCTGTGGAAAGCACAGAGAAGCTGGTGTCGGAGGCAGCTTTGAAAAAGTGCCTCCAGAACGCAAGAGATATCTACGTTAGAGGCAAACTGAATTCTAGAACAAGAATGCACCGCTTCGAGACCAAGAACTACGTGACCTAAGGCCAAATGTCAATGTATGCCTACTTCGGAACTCGATGTACAACCACCTCCCCGTAGTGATTTTCTGGGTTATTTTGCGTAAGAGCAAATTAAACGAAGAGCTCCGCAAAGAAAATTGTGTTATTCCTATAATCGCCGTTAATTTGGCATTCCAAAAAAAATCTGTACATTAATTCCAACAACTGAGCTCCTATGCCTGTACTTCGACTTCTAAACATTTTAAAGTGATTTACTGGCATTGTTACAAGTTTCTTTTAATAAATAATTGTATTATATCCATCAGGTAACTCCATAAACAAACACAAGTAGCTTTTCTGTCATTGATGTTGTGAGTGTTGCCTAACCCAACACTTCAAAGAACTTTAAGTCCCTTGGGGCAGGGCAAGAGGTTGTCCAAAAAAATCTTCAGAAATCAATAAGGTCCATGGCACTAACGACATCTTTTATGCACTAGCTGTCATGGAATTTCCAACAAAAGTGCAAAACGATCCAGCCTATTAAACATGCATGGATTTTTTACAAATTTTCTTCAAATTCATTAATGTTTGCCTTCAAAAATCACGTTTCTTTTTTCTATACATTTTGGAAGTTTCCCATCCGATGTAAACGAAATTTTGGGTAGTTCTATCGGTCGAATTTTGTACCGAACGCAGTATACCTTTTTTCCTTTTTTCGTTAGTTTAATACATTCCGGTTGACCCATGGTTTATACCTACGTATTTCCGTGTTCCCTATTTCTTTCTCTTGCTGAAATTTTAATGCTATACCTAATTTGAACCCAAATATCCTTAACACTAGTGCTCTCAAAACCTTCTAAAACAGAGAATCAATTCGATACTACAATCTGGTATTCCTCTCTAGCCTTGTTTATTTGTTATTTCTTTTAACTAAACCTCTTCGTTTTTAGATTTTGAATTATTTAACGATAATCTCTCTCTTCCTATTGCTGCTACCGGATAGTAATCAGTGTCACAGTCAAGTCCTCTCAACGAGCAAACATCAATAATGCTCAACTGTATATTTCTATCTACTAAAACGTGATCAATTTGATTATGTGTTCTCCCATCTAGCGAGGCCATGTGTATTTTTACAAAATGCGATATGGGAATGCTGTACTCTTCACGATCAGGTATTTGATGTTGGTAAAATCGCGATTGTAACACCGTTGTGATTACTTTCGATGTGCAGACATTGTTTCTCTTTTGCATTGAAATCCCCTAATAGAATTTTCAAATGATATCGTGGGAGCTGGACAAATACCCGTTCCACTACTTCTTCGTAAACACTGTCTTTTATATCGTCCTCCTTATCTTATGTTGGGACATGAACATTTAATACAATAATATTAATCCACCAAACCTTCCGAGTAAAAAATAATGTATATCGTTAACAAATTCAACAGGTTTAATTGCTGGCATTAAACGAATCGAAATTAAAATGCTATTTGTCTGCTCATATACAGAATAAAATTACGAATGTTTGCAATCATTACTAGGAATTAATGCGGTCATCTATTTCGTACATTTTAAAAGCAAATTGTTTCTAATGTATTGACCTTGCATTTCTTATCGATAGTGTGAAGTGTTGTAAATAGATGTAAATTTTTATGCAACCAACGATAGTTTTGGGAAGTTTCAGTTAAAAAAAATCCTCTCGGAGACAATTCTTATTTGTAGAAAAATACCTAATGATAATTTTTGCATGTTGCAATGGTCTATCGAAGCAGCTTGATAAAAATTCAGCATAATAGCACAAGCTGACTCTCTCATATTAACAATACGAGGCCGCAAATGTTTGGTATGGGAAATGTATAGGCGCCAAATTCTACTTCGCCCTATGCGCCGAAGTCTCTACCTACGACTCTGTTGTTTAGTAATTCGGAACAATTGATTCATAGAACATCATAGAATTATTGTTCTTTAATTTATTAAAATAATATTTTGTTAAATTATGTTTCTTCATTCATAGTTGTAAACTAAATTAAATATACTTTTTATAAGCTCTCTGACACTTTATAGACGAAAATGTAGAATTAAAATAAGTATTTCAGCAATTGCTTACTAATCATATTTAATACTTGATTCTTTTACATTCAGATTTACTCACCATCATAGGTATTCTGCCTTTATTGGTAGGACACTTGCCGCAGCTGAGAAGCTTCCATGCTACACGGTCCTCCGCTAACCTTTTCCTCTTCGCGTATGATCTTTCTCTTTTAATAACATCCATTAATTGTAGTCTCCTTCGCCCCCTCCCTTTCTTTCCCGCCGCCATACCTTCTAGGACGTCCCTCATGATACAATCTCTTCTTAGGCAATGTCCCAACTAGCTTCTCTTCCTCTTTCTAATAATATCTAAAAGTGTTCTTTTCTTACCCACCATTTCTAACACTCTCTCATTCATTTTCCGCTTGACCCAACTAAATTTTTCCATTCTTCTCCACACCCACATTTCGAAGGTTTCCAGTCGATTTTCGTCACCTTTACATAATGTCCACCTTTCCTTCCCATACAGTACAACACTCCACACGAAGCATTTTATGAGTCTTTTTCTCAACTCTTTATTCAAGGTCCCACAAAACAGACTTTTCTTCCTCCTAAAGGCTTCTTTCGCTATTCCTATCCTTGCTTTTATTTCACATTCGCACTTCATGTTATTACTAAGAATACTACCCAGGTATCAAGAACTATTCACTTGTTCTTTTTTCTCCCCTCCTACTTTTATATTTGACACAGACCCCTTCGTTCCAATCACCATGGCTTTTGACTTTCTAACACTTATTTTCATCCCATATTCTTCAAAGCCCTTTCTTATTTTTTCTAACATTTTATTGATTTTCTTTTCAGATTCTGCAAGAATCGCTATATCGTCTGCAAATCTTATGCATGTAATCATTCTACCACCTACCGAAATGCCATCATCATCTTGTAGGTTCTTTTTCACTATCTCTTCTAGATAGACATTAAATAGTGTTGGCGATAGGCAGCATCCTTGTCGAACTCCCCTTCCAATTGCACTCTCTTCTTTCAGTTCTTTCCCTATCGTAACATTTATTTGTTCGTTCATGTATAAGTTTCTTATAAGTCTGCTATCTTTCCATTCCAACCCTATCTTCATTATAACGCCCAACAACAATTCCCAATTCACGAAGTCAAAAGCCTTTTCTAGATCAATAAATACAACATACACCTCTTTTCCTTTTTCTGTAAATCTTTCACCGATCGCCCTTAATAATCCAATTGCATCTTTTGTGCCCTTGCCTCTTCTGAACCCGAAGTGCTCCTCCTCAACATCTTTATTTGTTCTTTCATATAGTTCATTTGTTCTTTCAGATTTGCTAGGTACAGTTAAATTTAGGAAAGCATTGGTTTAGATATCACCTCTAAATGACATAAAACACTTTTTCAACAAATAAGTCATTTTCTTCAAGTTATATAAACATCTTTTAAGCAAGCTTCAGTAAAAAGTAATAAATATCGTGCGACTTTAAAAACACAAACTTGTATTTACTGTTAACGTGACAATTACGAAACATTTGACAAATTAGTACTGTATATGAAAGCTCTTTAGTGTATTGAGTGCGAAGAAGGAAGTTGCATACATCTGAAGGTGACAACGGTAAAGAGAAAGATAAAAAATCATTTTATTGTTAGTATGCAAGGTCTGCACAATGCCCCAAAATAATTATAATTATGTAGTTACATATGTTCTCCATGAATGCATCCTAAACCCTATCATAGGCAATTATAATCTATGTTTCCACACGTCAAAACAACATTGTACCACATTACATTTTCTTCGAAATCAATATTCCAAGCGTTTCATTTCAATCTTCTAGTTAAAAGCATTCATTAGGTAAAATGATGTTAAGGAGATTTTCAAGAATTAAGTGTTACGGTGAAATAAATATATCTTATTTATTTTCTATCGTTTTGTAAACACAAAGGCGAATATGGAAATGATTGAGTAGTTCCTGTCTCCGGATTAGGACATTGTTGTGGTAAGCAGCGTAAGGTATCGATGTACGAATTTCACATTTCCTCATTCATCATCATTCTCAAACAATGTTGAGTGAAATCTTTACGGTGAGATAATTAGGAAGAATATGTTCTTACGATGGTAATTTGAAACAAAATAAATATACAAATTCACAACAGAAGAAACATTCCCTTTCTTTTGTCCTTTTATAATAAGCAGCTTAATGAAGTATATTAACTCCGAAGATCCACAAGTTCTTTTAAGCTGTATTTTATCAAAACATGTGAGATTCTTTAACCTGTGCAGGCTTGTACGTTTATATAAAGGTAGTATATTTTGTATTCAGCAATATATAATGGAAGATATAAAACTTCATTTCTGTAAAACTTTATTTCTCTGTTTAATAAAGAAATTAATTACGTAGTTATAGTTTGAAAATTAGATATTTTCTAGCAAAATCATGTTTGTTCCTGGGTTAAAATATAGCATTAAATTACATATGAAAGTTTCTCGTAAATTAATAAATTATTTCTCCAAAAGTTTAATTTTAATGTATAGTTCAAATATGTAGTTCCTTCATACAACCATAGTAATGAAGGCCTAGCTACCATTTCCAGATTATATTGAAGAATGAGTAGAGTTTGTAATTCCAATGATGAAGCTTTTAAATGTGTCTCCTAAACATCCTGTCGTACATGTGTGTCGAATAGCTAGGATGTACAAATCTTAGTACAAGTTAATCTATATTTCTCAGAGCAGTGTACTGTTATTTAATGATTGACAATTAAAATTTTTTCTCAGACCTTCTCGACCCAGTGAACACATTTGTGGATAATGATCGCGGAATAAATTGTAAATGCGAGTTGTCTTGTGTTCAGAGTCATATCATTCCTACTGCTTCAATCAGGTAAGATAGAATGAAAAGTTGTTACAACCAATCTAATAAAATTAAAATAATACTCTATGTGTAATTGTTCTAATATCGAATAGAATGTTGAATAAAATAATATGTTGTTTATTATGATGATGCAGTATATTCAAAACGAATGTATCTCAGACTTTATATATATATATATATGATATTGAGAAATCATTCTGGCATAAATATTTTATATAAATAAAATATAAGATGACCATGAATATTATTCTCTATTGAAGCTCTATTGAAGAAAACGTACTCCTAATTTAATTGACATATATCGTTTGACCTATTATTAATGAACACGTCATTAATTGTATCATCAAACTCTAAAGAGTTATGTAATGAATTGCCAATTATAAATAACATGTGATTGAAAAAGTGAAACATGTTAAAGTTTTATATCCACTGAGTGAATAATTAATGAAGAATGAAATCTTACGTAGCGAAGAGCGTCATCATTATTATAAAATCAGTGTATAATATTTTCTGTTTTTCCATCTATGTCTATTTATAACATTGAAAAAATTTAAGACAAATTTATGACAATGTTTACAGGTTCAAACGTTAGCCCTACACAAGCAATTACGAAATTAGTACCTTTATCATTCTTTAAGCTTACCTAAGAACAAAACTGGCCGATCTAAGCAGTACTTGTCACAGCATCGGTAGTTTGAAGTCAAGCTCATAAAACGTACCTATTAAAAGTGGTATTACTGAGGAAGGTAACGATACATCCCTGAGGCATAAATGGTGGAATGAAATGGTGGAATGGAGAAAGTGCAAGGAAACGGGAGAACCCTGAGAAAACCTACGAGCACGGTGTTCTTCCACCACAAAGTCAACACGGCGCAAGCTGTGATGGAATCAGGGACTCCAAGCATCGAAGGTGAACGCTCTACCACTGAGCCACCGCGCCCCCTACACATGTTAAAAGTAAATAAGCAAACTAATATATTTATATGAAAAGAGTTACTGGCTTGTTTTGTTTATTAACGAATCCGGTGTGATTGTTCTGAGAAGAGCCACGAAAACTAATTATCTTCTTTATGGAAAATGAAAGCACACCTTAAATTTAAATCTTTAAAATGTATCTTATATTAAAGAACACGGAAATAAGTTGCATAGAAAAATGTGAATCTGAGTCTATTATCATAACAGATGAGTTACTTTCCAAAAATTATCGAAACCAGTTCATAAGGGACCAGAGAGTGTATTTGCTGCAATGAATAATTTTACTGAAATCCCTGTTCTTATTAAGGTCAAAGAAAATATAAATTTCATTTTCATTCATAAATGTGCATATTAAATCACATGATTTCCAAATATCAGGATAATATACCATATAGTCCTAGATATAGTATTTTTTATTGTTGTCTTGTCCAGATATAATACTCGTATTTTATCATTTAAATAACATTTTGAAAGAATTATTTTAACAACTTTTTGTCCATTTTCGTTACTGATCCCAAGTGTTTTCTTTAGTCCAGAGAATACCTTAATGTAATGTCCGTGTTTGCGATTTCCACATTTGTAAGATAATACAGAATATTGTTTTTAAAATGTAAGTAAATCTCAGGAAAACAAACTCAGGGTATTGTACTCACCTCCACATGCAAAACGTTAGCTTATTCTTATTTGATACTACAGGCTTATGATAATACGATATTATTTAAATGTTATTGTATACCTGATAAGTCTATAATAAAGAATGATATCCAAGTAAGAATAGATTCGTGCATTGCTATTGTAAGTTACTTGATATGTTCATATGATGTAGTACATATGATAAAATGTCTTCACGGTTCCATTACTTAAGGAAATGTGTTGTATACTAGGACCTTAGAGTTCGTTAAGTTGTATTCTCAATGAGGAGGTAATCCTTATTTTTAAATGTGCTCGTAAGTCGTTTAAGTGAGAAAGGTTAACCTTGTTTCTTATTTTGTGTGATGTATCATATATGTAAAAGTAATGGTGGCCTACTTGTGTTCTCATTCTCCGAAATTAACAATGCGATCGTTAGTAAAATTACATTAGTGTTGAATATCATTCCTCGCCAGATGGAGAAAATGTTAGTTACAAACATGTGCATAAAATTTCATTTCATTTTATAAGTCCTTTGCCAAACATTTAGATGTCTAGTTTTACACCTCGTGCACAGGCTAACAGAACAGGTGAGAAACGTAAATGGAGTTGAGTTGATTTTGAGTGTAACGTCCCGTTCAGCAGCGAGGCTATACGAGACGTGAACCTACTGATTAACGTGGAATCCGAACCACATGAGCTCCCGCCGGGAATCGAACTCGAGTCTCCCACGCCATAGGCGCGTACGCTAACCGCTTAGCCACGGATGAGCTCCGAAATTTAAATGGATGATCATTAAATGTATTGATAAATTGAGAATCGGAGGAAACAAACAATACAAACTCACGTGACACGGGAATAAATAATTAACAACCCACATTGAAGGTGAGCGATCTAATATAGAGCTACCGTGTTTCTTATAGTGAATGAGGTCTACTTAGAACTAAATAACTTGTCCTATATAGCTTCTCTTTTTGAAAAATGGCATAAATAATAAATAACGATCCTTTTCTCCCAATCCTGAAGTGCTTCTTAAATTTGACGTATGTAATAATCTTAATGCCGGATTTGTCTCCAGCGAGAATATTTCTTCTCATACAAATCATATAATTACTACAGCAATAAGACTGTTTTTTAAATAACCTTGGAACTGGAAGGGAGATTAAACTATAGTCAAAAAACCACTCTATAGTCTGAGAAACGCATACTGTAATATATCATGTCGTAAACGTAGACAATTGCACAGCAAAGAAGGGTTATAAGGTTATAAGGTAAAGGATAACTTTTCTTCTTTTTGTACTTCACTAATTTAATTTAATTGGAACGATGTAAATTATATTTGGTAAAATAGTTGCAAATTCTGTACATAAATTGAAAACTTTCCAGCAAAAGCCCGACAAGTTCAAAAAGTAAAAGTGCAAAGAATATAGTTTCACAAAGGTTTTTCGTCATTCGATTTTCTTCAAATTTGGCAGATATATATACTAGACCAAATATAACTTGATACGTATTTTGTTTCTTTCGGAAAATAGATTAAGGGGCAAAGGGTCCCTTTTCAAAAAAATTGCGAAATTGTTTAAAACGACCATATTAAAGAATCTGAACTCTGCCGATGAAAATGACTTCAAAGTAGGAAATACGTGTTTAGATCAGTGCAGACGTCCACAAAATGTGACCCAGAACCTTTTTGGAAACCTTTTGATAGATGACAAATGGGCTACCACAAATCTCCTTATGTTTATGGGCACACGTTTTGAAATTATATTTTTGTTACCAGAGTTCCAGATGTGGTTCAATGTTAAATTTACAAACCACAAAGGTAGTCGAAAGCATATTGAATGAAAGATGTTGTTAAATAGAAGGAGACGAAATAAGTCTCGAATCTCTACGATAGCCCTATGCAAAATAGAAACATAATCTACACTGAAACATAAATGGTCAGCTTTATAAATATGAAACGGTTAGATAGATGTGAAACAGGAAAAAACGTAAGGAAAAAATAGGTCCTAGAGTCTCAGACGAGTAATACTCATCATTTTCAAATAACAAATTGCGTGTCTTTTGATAGTTGTTATAAAGTGAAAAAGTATACAATGCATATTAATGTGCAATAGAAAGACTAGTCATTACGCCAAAAATGCTGGATATTATGCAACTTACTCAAAACGTCTACCGTCACTCCCAAAGATATGAAACGTTGATAAGAATATCAAACAGGAAAGCACGTATTCCATCATGTAAACAGTAGGGTAACATAGAGACGACACAAAACCATATAACATTTGTTCTGAGTGTTTACGTGAAAATGATTATAGATAAGGGATGAACGCCTCCTAAGAAGTTCCTAAATTACTAATCATTGAATCTCTACCAAACAAAGGGAAGAACTACATAAGATATTCGCAAAAAAAAAACGTCAAAAATATACAGTGGTGTCTAGCTTAAAATTGGATTAAGGTAACGTAAACCTTCTAGTGGCAGAATCAAATAGATGCCATATTTAATAAAGTTCGGCGCTAGACCAACAATAATATATCTAAGTGCAGCTGACCGAAAATGAGGGAAAATGGGCGTTTCGTGCTTCTGAGGAAAAACATAACGCATTTTATGTTATGTGAGGAGGAAACGATGAAACCGATATTGAGTGCAGTAAAATTAAATAGTTCGGTGAATAAACCGGTGTTATTCAAACACTGAAATCTGAGAAGAGACGGAAGACACAAACCACGTCCAAAGAAAATGCAAATATGCATGGATACCAACGTGACTCTGCAACTCAACTGTATGTTGATTACAAAGACTTTTAATGTAGAATTGACCTTTCCTCCTAATACTGTTACGCCGAGAAAACAGATGTGAATACGGGGGACTGGAATGTTTCCCATATGTTCCAAATGGGGAATGTTTTATCACCGATATCTTAGAATTGTTTCAGTAGTGTGTCCCTTTGCACGACACTTAGTTACGAAGGCACTTTCATTTCATTTGCAGCCGGTCCAATAATTTCCTTCATAACATAGATATATCTTTCTTTCCGAATTATATGCTCTTCTCTCCTCGCCTTCCAGGACTTCCTAACATTTCTCACTTGCTCGTTTTTCACTCGTTTTTTTAAGTCTTCATTCAAGTTATTGGTTATCTCACTTGACCTGGTGGTTTCACTGAAATCTTTCGATGTGCTTCGCATCTCATCTTTCCTTTTCGAACTTCTACCACACTCTCTATCCATACCTAACATCTAATGTACACTCTGTGTTCAACAGATTACATCTGATAAACCGCATTGTACTCATTGCAGCTAATTCGCGAGCTACAAATATGACGTGTTTGCTACTTAGCGCAAAGTATTTTTGCCTCGTGATTCAATTACGTTCCGACTTGTCTGTTTTTGCTACAAATTAGTGGAACACTGGGGAGATTTCACGTTGTCTTTGCATTGACACAGCTTCGTTTGTTTTTATCGAGCATGTATGAACCCCGACTTTTGCCTTCCTCGCCATATCGTGTTTCTACGCAGAGCACCAGCACGTGCACTTCATCTTCATTGTTTAACAATTTTCAAACCTTATGCACATCATCCCTCTTCCATTTGCAAATTTTGGGTTGGACCCCGTCTGTGAACCTGCGGGGGAACCTGGGGCCAAACTATTTCAAACTGTGTGCCCAAAAGAACACAATGGTGCCCGTAGTCACCCATTTTTCCATCCACCAAACGATTTCCCATAAAACAATCCGAGGTTACATTTTGTGGACTCTGCACTAATCTCGGCAAACTTGTAATTTAGAAGGTGACTATTGCATCTGCAATTCCTTTGTAGCAGGTATGAGAAAACACGTATTTTCTACTTTGAAGTCTTCTTTGCATCGGCAGAGTTAGTTTTATTTAATATGATCCCCTTAATCTGGTGGTCCGAAAAGAGGCCCTTTGTCCCCTTAACCTATTTTCCGAAAGGAACACAAAAAATACGTGTCGACTTATTTTTAGTCTAGTGAACGTGTGCCAAATGAGAAGAAAATTGGAAGCGAGATAATCCTGTGAAACTTTTTTGGACTTAACATATTTCTGCCCAAAAGTTTGAATTAAATACAGAACACTATATTTTCTATTTCTCGGAGCTTTTGCTTTTGGTGCCAGTGGGAGAACTCTATCGAAAAAGTGTAAAAAGCTTCTCCATGACAGACATCCTATGTGAGGTCTTCCTGGGTTTTCCTCAGTATCACCAGGCAACTGCCGGGATGGTACCTAACATACAGGTCCCAGGCATCTTCCTTCCATCCCCAATCCTTTCTTCCTTCAATTTCCTCGGATAGTGTAATCGCCGAGGGACGTCATCCTTCATACGTGACAGGCTAACAAGGCCACAGATGCTCGAAACAAAGAAATCTAATTTATTATTCTAATCATAATCTCCATCATGGTAAGCTATACAATGTAACTTTTAAGCTCGGGAAGGCTTGAGCCCAACGAGTCTGTCAGTACAGACAATGCTACAGACCTTATGATCATTTTGATAACGAAGAAAAGGTTGTGAGATATAACTCAACATTTAGTTATGCTTTTCGCAATACCGTTCACAGACATTTGATAAAACATAACATATATTATAAAATAATATTCTCAAGTTCTAGAGATATGTACCATCAGTCTCAAAAACAAATGTTATTCACGAGTTATGCAGCTTGTAGTGAGCTATACAGATCAAGTATGAATTGTAATTGCCTAAGGACTGAATAATACATAAGCAGAGTAATATTCAAATTTACGATGAAGAATAGCTCTTCATTCAAGTTAGGCCCGTATATATTCAAGAGAGGTTTCTTGAGGAGAAGAGCCCTAGTATTATGCGTGGAACGTACTTCGCTTCGACTGCACTTACGGATGGCCACGATATTCAATAAAGAAACGTTAGGGAAATGGAGTTTCTAAAACTGGTCTCTACATGTGATTACGTTTCAAAGGAGGTACCAAACGGTGAGGGTTGCTATTTAAAATTTTGTAGTTAACCCCCGTAACTCCTTTAGGCCCTTCTCTCGGAAAATTCTCTATAGCAGCATAATGTTATATTTTACGTCCCTTGAAGGTTAAAATGTTTCATGGTTCTATCTGCATTTGTTTCTTCAGGAGACGAGCCTTAGTGTTATTCATGGAACGCTCCGCATCAGCACAATGTTCTATCTTATGTCCCTTCAAGCTTACAGAAGGTTCCATGTTCATATCTGAGTTGGTTTCTTCAGGAGACGGGTCTTAGTGGTATGCGTAGAACGTACTTCGACCGTACTTCAAAGATAGCACCCATGTTAGATAGGGACACGCTAGCGACATGTAGTTTCCAAAAATTGGTCTCTACACGTGATTTCCTTTCATAGGAGATTCAACATGGTGGGGTTACTATTTAAAATTCTGTAGGTACCCCTAACTCCCTTGACCGCACACCATGGGGGGTTCCCCATATCAGCATAATGTTTTCTCTCATGTTCCTTGAAGTTTACGAAAGTTTCATGTTTCTATCTGCCTTGGTTTCCTCAGGAGACGGGCCTTATCGTTATTCGTGTATTGCACTGAAAATAATTCACCATGACTCTACAATGCGTGCATCTATCACGCAAACAATTCAAATTCTCCCAAAAACTATGCATTCAATTAAAACTAACCCACTAACAAAACAATACGTAGGGTGCCTACCAGCCAAGTTGTGACACTCACATTTTTGAGTCGTGTGTGGTCAGCACTTGAACCTTTATAAGTTAATCTTGGCTACTTGAACCGTGTAAGCTAATTCCTTATTTCAAGTAACTGCCAAATTCGCCTTTGCGTGTTATGCATTAAATTATGCATTTAATGCATGTTATGCATTAAACTATGCATTAAATTAAAACTAACCCATTAACAAAACAATACGTAGGGTGCCTACCAGCCAAGTTGTAACACTCACATTTTTGAGTCGTGTGTGGTCAGCACTTGAACCTTTATAAATTAATCTTGGCTACTTGAACCGTGTAAGCTAATTCCTTATTTCAAATAACTGCCAAATTCGCCTAACTGCACTTTGTAGACACCACAATCTGAGGACCAATTTCTCACTACGAATGATAAGCAATCTCTCCAGGTAATCCAACCATGTTTAATATGCTGGTATCGGCAAGACGGATGGGTTATAATGAAAAGTAAATATTACACCACAATTATCTGCCATCAGTTTCTATTCGAGCTCTTGCGAGATGTCTTGTTCAAAATCATACTACCACATGAATAATGAGACGTTCTCGAAATGTTGAGGGCACCCAATCCTGAAACACACAAAAAAATCAGATGCCGAAAATTTGTTGAAAAATAGCAAATATGTAGAATAACACAATGAAGTACTTAATTTTTCTAGTGAAGTTTCCTTAACGTTAACCTACGTTACATTAGTTTAAAAAACTTCGCACATTGGGCAACAAAACTAGCATAAAGGGAAAATTGTTAGATTTGATGTTCATCATGAAGGACCACTGCAATATTTAATATATCATATAGCATAGTAGGAGAACTAAAACGTGCTTAAGGTGATAAAATGTGGTATAATACGAACTTTAATAATAAAACATATATATATACAGTGTATCGTGGGTTCCTGTCACCACGGCATGGCCTCAGGTTACGGATCGAGGAGAAGGCCTCTCGATATAGAGGTTAGCGACTAGGAGTGGTCCTCCAGCTTGCGGGTTTGGGTAGGGCCAACAACCTCATTCTGTAAAAAAAAAAAAAAAAAAAAAAAAAAGCACTTGTTCAGAAATATTCACGAAAGCCTCGAACAAGGACTGATAATTTGCCACGACCTCAGCAAAAGAAAATGGACATGAGATTTGGAACTTGGAATATTAGAAGTCTTTATTGCGCGGGCGCGTTAAAATCCGTAACGAGCGAGATAGAGAAAAACAGGATGGACCTAGTAGGTGTTCAGCAAGATAGGTAGGAAGGCAATGGATCTAGGAATGCCGGA
This sequence comes from Thermobia domestica, assembly GCF_964235325.1. NCBI lineage: Eukaryota > Metazoa > Arthropoda > Insecta > Zygentoma > Lepismatidae > Thermobia > Thermobia domestica. The sequence continues at coordinate 377,191,547 of NC_137454.1, forward strand.
AATTTTACTTTCTTTTACGGGGAAGGAAATAAAAGTCACCAGTTAGAAACAGGGTTTTCGTTCAGAAACCAATATTACCAGTAATTAAACGGGTTGCATTTTTTATGACTGACCTTCCCTTATTACTCTTAAGGGGCTGTGGTGTGATATTATTGTTTTAAATGTACATGCCCCACCTGAAGATAAGAATGGCGATATAAAAGACTGTTTTTACAAAGAAGTGGAAGGATATTTGACAAACTTCCGCGATACCATATGAAAATTCTATTAGGGGATTTCAATGCGAATGTAGGAGGAGAGGACATTTTCAAACCGATTATAGGGAATAAAAAATGCAAAAACCTAATCGTGAAGAATACAAAATTCCCACATCGCGACGTTCATAAATGCACTTGTACATCACCAGACGGAAAAGCACATAATCAAATTGATCACATTTTAGAAGATAGAAGAAGGCAATCTAGCATAATTGATGTCCTGTCGTTTAGAGAGACTCATTGTGACACTAATAACTACCTGGTAGCAGCGATAATACAAGAGAGATTATCGTTGAATAATGGTAATATTCATTGTCCGAAAACGAAGAGATTCAATTTAAAGAAATTTGAAGACAGCCAGGTAAGAGACTAATACGAGATTGAAGTTTCGAATAAATTCTTGGCTTTAAAACATTCCGAGTGCACTAGTGCTTGATGATACCAAAAACTAGTGTGCGTGGAGAAAAGGAGATATACACTGCAGAACAATATATTCCAGAACCCAACCGAATAGAAGTTTAAACCGCTATAAAGAAAATAAAGAAACACAAATCTCTGGGTGTAGATGAAATTCCGGCTGAGTTAATTTTTAGCTGGGGGCGAAAAATTGTGGAACAAGATACACAAACTCATTCTCCTTATCTGGAACAAGCAAGAATTGCCAAAAGAGTGGAAAGAATCAATCATTTTTCCAATTCACAAGAAAGGCGAAAATGCCGACTGTAATAATTATCGAGGCATTCTCTTCTGTCAACATCCTATAAAATTCTTTCAAATATTCTATTAGCAAGATTGGCCCCATACGCAGATGAAATTATAGGAGATTATCAAAGCGAATTTAAAGAAAGTCGATCAATTACCGACCGAATATTTACCATTGCCAAATACGCGAAAGAAAGTGAAATTACAATACTCCGGTACATCAACTATTTATTGATTTCATAAAGGCGTACGACTCGGTTAGGAGAGAAACATTATACAATGTTCTTACAAAACCTGGAATACCGAGAAAGCTAATTAGATTAATTGAGATATGTTTAAATGAATCCCAGAGTAAAGGCCGGTTATGAAAATTTGTCCACGAGCTTTCACGTCGAAAATGGCCTGAAACAAGAAGATGCGTTATCGCCATTATTTAACTTTCTTCTGGAATACACTATGAGGAAAATCAAAGATAGCAACCAGGGTCTAGAGATGAACGGTATTCACCAGGTCATGGCATATGCTGATGATATAAATTTAATAGGAGATGATAGGAGAAGAATAGAAAGAAATGCAGAGTCCTTATTAAACGCTTGCAGGGCCATGGGTGTAGAAGTAAATGCAGAGAAAACTAAATACATGGAACTGCGTCGGGACCGTAATACAGTAAATTATAGATGCGTTAAAATATTAAATAATATATTTCATGAAGTGGATAGTTTTAAATATCTAGGATCAATATTAACAGAGGAAAATCATATTCACGAAGAAATTAAATGACGACTAAAACCAGGGAATTCGTGTTACTATTCAATTCAAAATCTCTTGTCGTCGCAAATTCTGTCGATGAATTTGAATCGTAAAATATACAATAATATACAAAATGATAATCATGCCTATTGTTCTGTGGTTGCGAAACATCGTCGCTTACTCCGAGGGAAGAACATAGACTAAAAGTATTTGACAACGAGATCCTGAGGCGAATATTCCGACCCAAGAGGAACGGGAATGGGGAATGGCGGAAACTTCATAACGAGAAACTACATTATTTATACGCTTTACCCAACATTGTTACGGTCGCCAACTCTAGGAGGCTAAGGTGGGCAGGTCATGTAGCTAGAATCGAAGAAAGTAGAAACGCTTTCAAAGTCTTGACTGGAAGACAAACCGGAAAACGACCATTAGGAAGACCTAGGCGCAGATGGGAGAACAATATTAAGATGGATCTCGCAGAGATTGGAAAACAGAGTAGAAACTTGATGCAGTTAGCTAAGGATAGATGTCAGTGCAGAGGTTTTGAGAAACGCGGCATTGAACCTCCGGGTTCCATAGGCCATAGAGTTATATATATATATATATATATATATATATATATATATATATATATATATATATATATATATATATGTATCGGGTACACCACTTATAGTGTCCTACCTTTATATAACACATGAACCAAGAGAGGGGAGAAGCGAATCTTTGGACAAAGCAACTAAAGGAAGTGGGACATCTACACATATATTGGGTAACATCATAAGATAAACAGTGGTGCTAAATCAATTTAAAGTTATGATTAGTTTAAATAGAATTACCTAAATTTAATATAATAATTCGAATCACCAATGAAAACAAAGACGAAAGAGATGACACTCGCTGATCAGTGTTGCATCCTTTTTGAAAAATATCGTTAAACATGTGTCAAATTTAAAAGGAAATCAACACACACAAGGAATAAAGTAATAACTATTTGTGTGCAGTAAGTTAAATACTGGGAAGAACTCTTTAAGATATCTTCACGTTAGAAGGAACAGTTAAACAGTGTTGCCACAACAGCAGAGAGAAAAGTTGAGTTTAGAAATCGTGCAATAACGTGGAAAACGTCCTTAGTACGGTATGTTTTAAAATTCAGAGAGCAAATCAGTATGTCATTAGGAGCATTGTCACTTTTATTTGAAATCGATGTGTCAAGTACTTACCGAGATATTCAGTACTTTGTAAGAGCAGAGAATTTTCTGCTGCGCATGATGGTAACGCTGTTTCTAAATTCTCTTTTTTCCCTCAGCTTTGGTGAAATCGTGAAAAAAATATTTAAACGAAGTAAAACATTAATGTATGGACATACAATGAAATGATACTCATTTGAGTTCGGGGTATGTTTAGTACAAGGGGTCCAGAAGCACGTAAAAAATACAAAATTTACAGTAGAAATGAGTGATGCAAGTACTTAGACGTAACTTAACGTAACCAAATCTAACCTAACCTAACATAAACTAACGTAAGCTAACCGGAACTAACCTAAACTAACGTAATAATAGAAGAAATAACCGAAATTCTATCATTTTTTAGAAAATTATGCGGGACTCTTACACTAATATAACATAAACTAAAATAACCTAACGTAACCTAAACTAGCCTAACCTAACTTAAACTAACCAACCCTACCCTAAACTAACCGAATGTAAACAGAAATTACCAAAATTGTAACATGTTTTTAGAGAAAAGACATTGGACCCCTTCTGCTATACATAGGCCTTGAGTTCTTGAAGGGAGTAATTAAACGTAATGTGGATATAAACTGTTCTTTAGTTATTAATACAAATTCACATTTCAACAAGATGGTACAAATACGTTTACGAGTTACCTAATAGCTACTTTTGTGCGGTGAATATACTTATTCTTGTCATATATTAGGGGAGTAATATCGTAACAATTCAACATTATGCAATTGAAGCAATACAAAGGATTGTTTGCAAACACAATTTTTTGACTGTGTGGTAGCTGGTCGGTGTAACCAAGATAATTACACACTTCCTTCGTTTGCAAATACACGTGTAAGAGGATCATTCGGAAGCAATTTTCAAGAAATTCTACATACAAGTAAGGCAAGAAGTCATTATAACTGCTATGCCGATGATCACTAACAAAGTGGTAAATATTGCTTTGCGTTGACGCAATCCATATCAGAATCCCCCCCCCAAGTCTCTCGTATTACCCATCAGGTCAAGAAAAAAAATTCTATGTGTGGTATACTTAGTGCATATGAACTCTCACATAGGAACTTAAAATTTTCAAGCCATTGGCCCTAACTGAGTATTTTTTGTTAGTTTGCTATCATATTATAAATCTCTGGTGTGAGTTGTAGCCTATATGCACCAATAAAGTAAGCATTATTCTGGAAATACATAATTACATTTACCATAAAATTCGTGATTTTTTAAAATATATTTGTACTTTGCCGCCAATTTTTCAAACTACCCGTCATCTTCTGTATTTGTCAGCTCATTTGTTGAATGCGTGGTTACAATTCACCGAATAAATTTGAAACGCGCTACTGCCTTTCATGTGAAGATCGACATAATGTTCTAAGCACATATTTTAAAATATTTCTCGTGTAGGTTTACCTTTGAAGTCCCGCTTGAAATAATTGTTTAAAAATTACAATTCTTTTACAAATTCCTTCTTATTGTTTAATCAATGATTTGCGCTGGACGATATGAAAATATTTCAAACGGCATAGTTAAATTTCAAGGGGACCATCATAATCAATTGTTGAAAAATTAAATTTTTTCTAGGATTTGTGTGTAAACACGGTGTCCGGATGTATGCATAAAACTGTAAAAAACATGAAACAAACTGTGCTAGGAGCCCACTAAAAAGTACGAATGCTATCTAACCGAGTCACGGCAGTACGCAGCTGGATGTCCCGAGCTCTAGCGACAGGGTGCGTTCTAAAGGAGCAGGTGCGTCAGCGCATGTTGGTATATGCAGAACTAAAATATTGAAAACGAGTGGATTTTGGAAATATGTCTTTCAATAATACATGTCACGGTTTCATACTAGTAGTCTTCCACTTGTAAACATAAAATAAGGCTCCTTTACACTGTGCACAATACAGGACCGGTGGAAAATAGTTTCTAATACAACCACCTTTCATATGCACTCACTTAGTTTATCCGCAATAAAGTACTTGTAAGTATTTTTACACAAGTAACCTTACACTTGTAAACATAAAATACAGGTGTATTACCTTGTATTTAATTCTATCGCTTGCAGAAATTTGTTTTTATGAACATGTCTTTTTCATGCGAATTATTGAATGTTATCTGTATATCTTTCATAATTAAACCAGCAGCATATTTATTATAAATTCAAAGGTAAATAAATTGACCAAAATGCAAGTAGTAGCAAGTAGTAAGACGAACCTAATAATACTATACAGAGAAACGCACAACTTTGCGTGGTATATATGTTTAACTTATGTAATATAGTGCTGAGGAGGTTCACTAAAATTAGTTTTTCTTTCTTTTTGTTCTTAAACATATGATAGGCAGGTTGGCTTTGGTTAGCTTAGCAAATTATACATTTGGTAAACTCCTTTATGATACTTCATTAAAGGTAAAGATATGTGAATTTTACGTTAATATCACAAAACTCACAGGTTCAAGTTTTCTTTTACGTACGCAGCAGCTTGGTGGTAATTAATAAATGTCTTAAAATTTTTATAGGCTTAATTCTGCAGTGGAGTATGTTAACAATATGTAAAGTCTGTTTTTTTTAAAAAAAATACTTGGTATGCAATTATAATTACTTATTTCATTATTTGCGTTCGTTTGCGATCCTCAAACTTTGCGAACATTATTACAAAATTAGACTCACATACTGTTGTTTAGCGTGGCACATAGACTGTTATTTGTTATGGTACCAATAATGTCTAATGTTTGCATTTAGTATTTACATGTACACTTACGTACAATGTTATGTTCTACCAACTGTTCGGAATATTTTTTCCAATATATTGTACGACAGTCATTTCAAAAGTTCTGGACACTTAAAGATGTTATGGAAGTAAATAATGTATTGTACAAAATACCTTTATAGGCCTTCAATATAAGCTCCATACTTGCTTATGACAGCTTCCCAATATTCGGTAAATTCCGTGTTCTGGCTAAGGCACTTTCATTGTTGAGGTGTCTGATCACTCGAGTCACAACAATGAAAGCTTCGTCAGTTGAATCAACAGATTTTCCACACCCTTTTTTCTTTTAATTTGGGAAACAAATCAAAGTCGTGTGGGCTCAAATCAGGACAATATTAGCAAGGAAAGTATTTCCCATCGATACTTGTCAAGTATCGCCCTTAGTTGTAGAATAGTATGCGGCCCTGCATTATCGTTGAAAATAAGGACACCAGCTGCAAGCATGTCATGATTTTTTTCACGAATTTTCAGGCACAAAACTTTTTGCAGAAATAGCTGAAGTATATGTCTGGTACAGACGTCCCCTGTGGCACACTATTGTAACCATCTCTCCATTCGTACCATACGCGAAGATCGTCATGAGTTTAACCTTTGATTGTTGGCGGCGGAATTTCTTCGGGCGTGGAGAGTCTCAACTGTTTTATTGTGACGACTGAATCTTCAGTTATGGTTCAAAATCTAGTATCGAGTTTCATCAATTGCAACACTCCTTTGTAAAAACTGATCATCTTCTGTTTGATAACGTTGAAGCAATTCTTCTGCGACATGCGTTCTGCTCTTTACTCAGATCATTTGGAACCCGACGACCCGCTCAAGGGAGTAATACTCCCGGAAGTACGATTTTCCGCGCGCTACTCTAGCCAGCTGTTTTACGCGCTATCCTAGCCAGTTGTTTTAAGTTGGTCACAAAATTTATATCATGAAGTACAAGGGGAACAAAACGAGCCTTATATAATGGAGTACAAGGGCATACGTACTACAACTACTTATCTGCACAAAAATAAATAAATCACTTTTTTAAGTATTATTTTCATATTTTAATTTAATAAATGTTATAAAAATGTAAAAAATGTTTTAAAAAAATTTCCTCGGGCCGGGTTTGAACTCGCGCCAAAAGAGACTTCTATTACTAACATATAGCGCTAGTCCACTTGGCCACGAAGGCCGACAGTAGCAAGGGTTTGATTTCTGCTACTTTAATATAACGTGGCAAGAAGTGGATAACGCCAGCCAATAAGAACTGTGTTTCTCGTTTCTGTCTCCCGAGCTAGTCCTGGAACCCGTCTCATCTTCATCTTCAGCTTCTCAGTAAGGATTCTGTAAACTGGAATGACAGACATTTTGGCCCATATGCAATTTTCTTACATGTTTCCGTGGATTCTCTCTCCAAATGTCGTTTACAATAATCTCAGAGGTGTAGTCTGTTGCAGTTTATGATCTTTCACTTCTTGGGTTGTCCGCAGACTATCTTCACGGAAACGAGCAGAGCACTGTAATACAGTGCTATGATCCACAATACTATCTCCACAAACCTCTCGCAAACCATTGCAATTTTCAGTTGGATCCTTTCCACATAGTTTCAATTTTTTATATAGGAACGCTTGGCATCATGTGCAACCCAACCTCAGTGGGTTCACCACTGAATTTCTCGCAACACAGCTACGCAAACCAGGAAAGACAGAACCAATCATCAAGCCGAAACTCTGAAACACAACTAACCTAAAAATGAATTTGATCAAACTACTCAAACGGTCGTGCTTGGGCTCAGGCACGTAGAAAGGATTTCGTGAAGGAGGGGGGGGGGGGGTCCGTGACATGAAATAGTGTGGCCATCACACCAGGATCTCGATCATTCTAAACTACTTTACTGAAACATATATTGGTTCGTTTAGCCAGGATTTTGTAACGGGGGGAGGGCGTGACATGAAATTCTGAAGGCCCAGGAGCTCGATTAATCTAAACTAGTTTACTATCAACATATGTTGGTTTGTTAGGACAATAAAATGAGGATATGTTGGCAAGTATGTTAATAGCAAACTATGAAGAAATCTCGACTATAATAATAATAATAATAATAATAATAATAATAATAATAATAATAATAATAATAATAATAATAATAATAATAATAATAATAAACGTATTGAAGATTTTACAATATTTACGCCCTTCCTCAGTTTATTCAAATATAACAATTTTCCTTTCATTGTGACTTCAACTATTATAAAAAGTACATATTCACTCTTATAAAAACAACATACTCAATAATGTCTTGTAAAATATTTTACAATATCTGCGTTCCTTTCTCTGCTGAATCAAATGCTAACAGAACTTTCCACACAAATTTTTGTTTTTATTATTGAGCCAACTACTGTCGGTTCCAAATGTCAGATTAAAGGAGCAGTAGAAATTTTTTTTTGAAATAACATGTTTGATACTGCAAGGATGCGATGACGAAAAATTATGATAAAAAATGTCCACGTTGTTACAAAACCGCACTATGCTTTCGGAAGCTTAAAATCTTCCTGACTAGTAGCAGATATTCTGAGAATTCAGTAACTTTTATTGTACTTTCAAATTCCCTTACTCTTCCAGGTTATCTCGCTCACCTCGCCACCATGTACTGCAAATAATACAAACCTCCTCATAAGAATGAGTAACTAAAAGCTTCCTGTAGTTTTTTTTTTAATTTTTATCCTTTTTTCTTTTCATTTTGATTAATCCTTCCTTATTTTTTTCATTTCTGGTCTCGAAGGGGGGTCCGGACCCCCCTTGGCTACGTGTCTGTTGGGCTGTGTGCAAGACTTCTAAAATAACCCCCGTACTTATACCTGCGCTCTCTCATTTCGTAACGGTTTGCGTCAACACAAACCAAAAATAAGCCTTTTGATTTTACTTTCACGTGCTGAAGTGTTTATTTTTTACGGACACATTCGCACGTTTGCTTATGCTGAACTCCAAGAATGTGTTACATCATAATGACCACGTAGCACAGGTTGCTGCTCGTTTTTCACCCTTGTCTTCCTTTACGCGTATACACACTGTCGGTGACATGTCTCCTTCATACGAACAAAAGCCCATGTGAGTTTCTAACTTAGGTCTGTTCAAATAGATTATAGTTTCTAGTGACCGCCATGCAGAAGTTTGTACGTATTTTTCGAGAATAATCGGTTTTCCGACATATCATTTGCAGTGTGTATTCAATTATTGTGAAGCATTCTACAAAAAACAAAAGATTTTGATTGAATTGGAAAATCGTGTGGTTGGCGATCTTAAAGTTAAGCTTCGGGGACGGTGGCTCAGCGATAGAGCGTTTATCTCTGGTGCGTGGGGTCCCTGATACGGTTTCCGGTCCAGTAAGATTGTGGTGGATAACATTGTGTCGAAGAGGTTGTCGGGTACTTTCGCTTTCACTCACATTCTCATCCCAATAAATCTTCCATCATCAGTCACTTGCATTAATCATTGCTTACTTGCATTGCTTGCATTAATCACTTGCATTATTCCTTAGCTTAAATGTCATAATCGTGGGACGTTATACAGAAAGTTAGTCTGCGCTAAGGAATACCATGTCGTATATTAATTTGCAGAAGAACTATGGAATATTCTTTACAGAGTATGTTTACACTCTCTTGTTTACAACCCTACCCACTTTTGGTAGCGCACCTGGTCCCTATAGACACTTTGAGTTTCCACTAATTCCACCTACCCTGACTTCGTTAAATACTTTCTTGCTTTTTGTGGCCACCCAGCACAGGTTTTATCATGTTTTTTACACTGTACTCGCTTACTCGCTAGTTCACTAAGGATCGAACAGTTCATGGACTCACCAGGTTCTCCGTCTCTTGACAGGTTGTTTGGTGTTTGTTCCACTATAACTTTTATGGTATATAGGCCCTATACACCTGCTGAATTTTTACGCATAATGTTTGAATCCTCGTAAGGGAACAGCACCTGCGAATCCATAAATGCAACTCGCTTCTTAAAAAACAATTTGTAGTTAATTTCGTTGTGAATGAAACACAAAATGAGTTGTGTATGTTCTCCTAAAATTTGACGGTACGTATGAATATTGGATTATCTGAAAAATTTTCCTAACATTTATTAGAGCTTACCCTATGTAATTTCAATTAAAATTAGGAAACTATTAATATATACCTTTTATTTCCTTTTCTAACGTATATTCAGGAGAAAAACATTAAATTCAAGAAATATATAATGATGATCAAGAAATAATTATTCCTAGCATACCTAGGTACATTACAAAATTCATGAAACAGAAAAAAATGTTTTCTAATTTTAAATTATTTGCCCTCGTTCGGCATGAAACAGAATATAATTTCAGTCGAAGATTACCATATTAATATTTCTCCAACGGAGAGGGAAAAAAGGGAATTTTAAAACAACGTTACCATCTTGTATAGCACAAGATTCTCAGTTTTTACATAGTACTGAATATCTCGGTAAGTAGTTGATCTATCGATCTCAAATAAACATGACAATGCTAGTTATGACATACTGATTTGCTCTATGAATTTTAAACCATAGTGTACTAGGAACCTTTTCCAAGTTATTGCACTAATCCAACCTCAACTTTTGTCTCTTCTGCTCTGACAACACTGATCAACTGATCCTTCTAAACTTGAAGTCACCTTAAAGAGTTCCTCCCAGTATTTAACTTAATGCGCACAGATATTTACTACTTCATTCCTTGTGTGTGTTAAAGACGTTTAAATTTGGCACATATTTAACGTTATTTCACAAAAAATTGCAACACTGATCTCCCAGTTCCATCTCTGTCGTCTTTGTTGTCGTTGCTGATTCAATTATGAAATTAAATTGAGGAAATTCTATTTAAAAATTCAAAACTTTATATTGGGTTGTCAACACTGTTCACCTGGTGATGTTACCCAATATATGAATAGATATGCCCTTTCCTATAGCTACTTTGTCCAAAGTTTCGCTTCTCTCCCTCTTTTGGTTCCTCTGTTATAAAAGTGGGACACTATAAATGGTGCACCCGTTTTATAGATAGATAGATAGATAGATAGATAGATAGATAGATAGATAGATAGATAGATAGATAGATAGATAGATAGATAGATAGATAGATAGATAGATAGATAGAGACTTATAAAAGAGTTTTTCTGCCTTCTTTATTATTAGTTATTTATTATAACTAGTTCCAGCTTATGAAGAAACAACTTTAACACGTGAAAATATTATGGGGGAATTACAATAAAGTACACTCTCTGATTTTTCCAAAGTGGTGGCCTCGAGCTTCTAGACTTTTAAAATCTGCTTTCAATAATCCTGCACACTGGGACACAAAGGTCTCATTAGTATTGTTTTCTTAGTACCCTTCTCTTACAAAAGTAGACACTCGAAAATACTGTGTCTTGATAGATAAAAAAGATAAAGTATATTTGTGAGAGGTCTGGTGATCGTACTGGTGTCTTAACTGACTCTTTTCGAACTTTCCATCGATTGGTTAATTGCACTGTTACAACATAGTAAACAGAAAGTCTCGTTATCCTGCTGATCCGCAATTATATGTCCCGTGGCATGTTAAGTTACATTTCGTGGGAAAGCAATTCTATTTAAAAGAAACATAGAATGAGTTTAGTGTTTACAACCAACCCTAGACGGATGTAATGTTCTCAAGTTTTATGTGGGAGTTTCTTTTATGTGACATGTCCAGTTGTGAATTTTAAGAGCACCGGAAAATTTAAAATTTACTTTATATGACCAACATACTTTACGAATGATACTAGAAACTTATGTTGTTACATTGTATGTTACGTCGCAGAATTGTAACCCGCGATTTGTATAATTCTGTAATAATCTCTGAGATAACCTTAGCCAATATAATTTCAAATATAAATGTTCCATCAGACACCAAAACGATCTATGAGAATAGTCCAACTCACGGGAAGATCATCAACCATTTCAACAATCCCTGTATTACCGTATTGTTTGATTATCCACTTACGTTGATATGGTTAAATTACCCGCAACGATTATATGAATAGAAAAAATAATAAATATGAAGTACATAATAAAATACAGAAAACGTATGTTTAGAAAATAATTAATAATAATAGACTCTATTCCTACTCTTTCAAAATCCAAGCTTTTTTCATCACAATTTATGTTAAAACGCTTGGTATGTATCATATACTTACAAACCTATCCCATTGCTTTGAAATACTACTTTACCCAAAGAAATTGAATGAGTAATATTTCATAAACTAAAAATGGTGTAAATTACATTGTGAAGTTAGACCTAAAGAAGACAAAAGATACATCTAGTATACTTGAACATAAATAAAGTCAAGAAATCACATTAATTTAATTAAGGATGCCAGTGAAAGCCTCTCTCAACTCTCGTGCTCCATAAAATTAATTAAAGATTTCCTTTCTTTAACCAGTACATGATTAGTTACTACAAATAAAAGTGTATGCTACTTATACTAGTTCAGAGTCTAGTATAAACTATACTAGTTAACTGAAATTTATATAAAGGAATTAGGGACTCTTATGAATACGGAAGCTTATGAACTTTATTGTTAATAGAGTTCTTCTTTTTCTTAGCTGTGAGTAAGAATGGAACTTATAAAATTACCTATCTCCAATTAACTTTTCGATCATCCAAAATTGAGTTAACTCATTACTGCATGGCGTATACTTATATCTGATATCCCGTTTGCTGACAAATCGCTATATAGAAAAACAGTTAGATATGTTTGGTTAACAGTAAAGAACACTTGTAGGTAAAAATTCGGTATTAATGTACTGTGCTTTCGAATCAATATTATAAAAACGCACATGTACTAGTTTGACCGATAGCTATCTATTATTTTCAAGCAGCATAAGAATTATGTAGCAACATAACTTTTGCAGTTTCTGGTTTCAAAAGAGATATGTGATTTTCACAGATTTGTTCAAATTAACCTGATATTTTTTAGGGAACACATGAGAATCTGCAATCAATGATAGCCTGACGGTGCAAGATCGGAACTCTATGGTGGGTTTATTACAACCTAAAAGAATACTTTATCAATTCATGATGGGTTTTTAAAAATGTATGCTGTCTGGAGTCATCAGCGAGATATTCAACATTCATTCTGGTAATCAGATCCGGCTGTTTCTTTTGAATTGCTAGGTTTACTCGCGGTAACACTCGACAAAAAATATCTGGGAGTAACATTCTGCCAGGTAATATCCGCTCATAGTGGATGACATATTTCCAACCCAACCAAACGCATACCCTTCCTAGTCAGTATGCGATTTGCCACACACTTTCGATCTTCTCCTTCAATGGACTGTGATGGTTTTGGTACTTCACTTTCCTAGGTTATCAACTTTGAATACTCGTGATCAATTGCAAGGAATGCTTCGAGTTTCTTAAGTCTCATTTGAGAGATTTACATACAGAAATTCCATGGAGTAAATGTTCTAAAGTCAGATCATGTAGCAACTAAACGTCGACCTTTTTGTAAACGGTTTTCTTCATAACTGCAAATCTTTCTCATGACGGTTTTTGATTATTGGTTATTTTATGACTACCTACAAACAAATCGTATTCGAGATTTGCCCCTGTATGGACCCCTTTTGCTGTGATTACTCGTCCAGAGTGAGGAGCATTATGAACATCGACTTTTCCAGAACACAACGTTTGAACCATATTTTGAGTTACGCTTTTGCTAATGTGTGCTATCGATAAATATAATATATTTTCTCTCTGGTCCAGGCAGCTTTTGCACCTTAATCAAATAAAATTGTAAAATTTATTGCAGTTTTGCTAATATTTCTCTCATCTTTTCGAAGCGAACCTAACATCTGAATATAATTAAAACATCATTTCTAGATCTGCAATCTTCAACATCGTTTCCACAGATCTGCAGATGTTATGCTTGCTCCACACTGATTCATATACCCTGATATTTTGGGAAACAACACCATATTGCATATAGAAAATCCACTACTTGTCACATTACTTAATATACATCTTATTTCTATTTATCACCATTTGCGTACTAACTAGTGTTTTCTTCTTCCAGTTATGGACCGATTGATATTCCTGGCAATTACGGATTTGGAACCATTACAGCGAAGCTCTCAAAAACTCGAAAACGAATGCGTGTTCTTAGAAGTATGGTGGATATTGCTGGTGAGACATTTGTTTACAATATAACTAATTATTCATAGTTTATTACAGCGATACATTCCTATTATAATTAATCTGTACCCATTTTACCAACACTGATCAGAGGCGCAATAATTAAGCATGTAGCTTAGATGTAATTAAAAGAAAGAACGCTGTTATTGACAGGACATGTTGTCATGGGAAAAGACTATGACAAAAAACTATCAGTTTGTTATTGACAAGATTATTAGTTGTTATGGGAAAGATCATTACTGAGCTATACACACGAAATTGGAAGATATGTACAAAAGCTATGGTTGCTGTTGATATTTCATGTACGTATAAAACAGAAGAATAAATCGACGATATCTGGACACAATTAATGTTTATGGTTAGTAATTAGTAGTTGATATATTTATTATAATAACGTAGTGATTTAAAGGTACATAAACGAATCAAGGCTAAAGCGAAGTGTTTTTATAATATATTTCGTTTTATCTGGTGCCGAAGACACGGGACTATACTATACTATTTAGTTCCGAAGAATAGTAAGAACTGAGTTTATGTGTATACGTATTTTATGAGTTTCACTACTTTAAGAAGTGGGAAGAGAATCCAAAGAATTAGCAATATGCAGGATTCCGAAATTGAAGAAGTACCCAGTATTTCAAATGAAACCATATCTGGAAATGCCGTAACTGTGTCTGAACATTCCTATTCTAATCTTATTGATATGTTTAGTCAACTACTAGATGAAAAGCTAGAACAGAAATTTGATCAACAACAAAAATTGTACGATGAAAAGCTAGATGAAAAGCTAGATAAAAAGTTAGAACAGAAATTTGATCAACAACAAAAACTGAACGATGAAAAGCTAGAACAGATACTAGTGCAGCATAAATCACTTGCAGATAAAGTACAAGGTGTGCAAGAGAATTTTGACCGCTTGCAACACAATTTGAAAGAAAATTTGCAAGTATTAGCTGATGAAGTTACCATCAAAATTACAAATGATATGACACGAGAAGTTGATACCAGGTTTCAACAATTTAGTAACAAATGGCAAGATAGACAGGATCAACTAACTCTAGAAACCGAGTCGATAAAGAAAGTCGTTGAAACCATGGAATCGACGACAGCCCAACAAAAAAGTCAGATAGCGAATATTACTGCCCAGGTCAATTCACATAGCATACTGATATCCAACATACAAGAGGAAATCAGATCGTTACAAGAGAGGGAATGTGACTACAATAATCCTATGTATAAGGAGGCTTTGGGTACTCCCAACCAACAGGAAACATTGCATCATCAACAGGAAACATTGCATCTTCAACAGGAAGCATTGCATCACTGCCCGAGAACTCCATTAATAGAAACTGACGGGATATCTTCTTCTAAGAGTTCTACTGATGATGGTTTAGTTGTGGAAAACCACAGAAGGCGATTCCAAAGTCCAGATCGCAAAAGGAGAAAGGAGATAAATAAGTGCGAAAGGGTTCCAGACCATTATCAACGCCAACAAAAACATAACTATAGCAAAATAAATGTTAAGGTCAGTGAAATTAAGGCCATGACTAAATTCAGCGGTAAGTGTGACGAAACCGCAAGCTCGTTTTTAGAAAAATTTGAAGCAGAGTGTGAAATTATGGGTGTAGATCAATCTAAATTTATGAAGTTGTTACCACATCTGTTACTTCCTCCTTGTTCCTTGTGGTTTAAGGCTATTCGCGACCATATAAAATCCTACGAAGAATTTAAACGGGCCTTGTTGGCTAATTACGAAAATGATTTCTTGTTAGCTAACCGTGATGCGATGGTGCGAACTCGACACTATTCACCTCGGGTCGATAAATCTCTTACGGATTTTACAATCAATGCATATAATGAACTTAAACTCGTCAATCCGTTTCAGCCCGAATCCAGAATAATCGCTTCCGTACGCATTTTATTGCCGTATAAATTACAACAAATTCTGTTGTCAGCTCAATGCGTAAACTTCAATCATCTCATAATTTTAGTTCAAAACTTTGAGAATCAATTCCCGAATCCTAATGGGAGTAATCGTAATCCATCGAATCCGATTGCCGTCAGAAACTTGAATATAACTAATGAAAATACCGAAAATCTTCGCAGCGATGAGAGATCACGTGACAATACTGGCATTGGAGTTAGTGAGAGATCTGTTATACGTACTGGAACTGGAGCCAATGGAAGATTCAATTCTAGCGGTAGAAATGGAACGAATTATAATAATCCGAGGAACAGTTGGACGAACGGGAGAAACTTTCGTGGAAGACGCAATTACAGTAACAATGTCATGCATACCGGTGTAACTCAAAACAGATGCAATTGGAGATCTCGAGATGGCAGGAACTGTCGGAATAGGACCGAAGTAATAAATGAAACAGGAAATGGATCAAGAGAAAATAACCAAGATTGTGGTGTTCAATGTACTTTAATTGACTCGTTTATTAATCATAATTTAAACTAAAACCCGCTGTTAACTAAATTAAACTTGGATAACAATTCTTAATTTATTCTCTCAGATGTTATGAGTTGTGTTATGAATACTTCATTTGGACTTTATATTTGAGCAACATGTTATGATGTGATTAATTTATCTTATCTTTGTATTAACTTTGAATGTTATGTTTACCTTTATTTTACTTTACATGTTCAAAAGAGATTTGATTGTGTTAACTTGAAATCCATGACAGTGAACTTAAATTGAAGCTTTTAAATGTAATTATTACCTTCTGATCTTGTTGTTGACGTGTGATATGGTGGCAATCTTAATTGTAAATAATGTTGTTTGTATATGAATGTTATCGCTCAATGTAAAAGAGGAACAATTAACTAGTAACTCTGTGTAAGTCATCAGTTACTTATAATTTTGAATGGACCCACAAATAATATTTTTTAATGAATCGACGCTTTATGATATGTGATTAGTAATAAAAGAAAAATGTTGTTATAAATGAATTGATATATATATGGAGAAAGAAGAGAAGAGAAAACTACTTATATTGATGTAATAATAATAATTAATAGGAGAGTTGATTTAGTAATAATTAGTACGAGGGCTATTCAAAAAGTGAATGTTTTGAAAATATACAGGGTTCTTTCCTTCACTATAACACTGTTACGGAATTCCCGTTCTGGGCGACATTCATACAGCGATACATTCCTATTATAATTAATCTGTACCCATTTTACCAACACTGATCAGAGGCGCAATAATTAAGCATGTAGCTTAGATGTAATTAAAAGAAAGAACGCTGTTATTGACAGGACATGTTGTCATGGGAAAAGACTATGACAAAAAACTATCAGTTTGTTATTGACAAGATTATTAGTTGTTATGGGAAAGATCATTACTGAGCTATACACACGAAATTGGAAGATATGTACAAAAGCTATGGTTGCTGTTGATATTTCATGTACGTATAAAACAGAAGAATAAATCGACGATATCTGGACACAATTAATGTTTATGGTTAGTAATTAGTAGTTGATATATTTATTATAATAACGTAGTGATTTAAAGGTACATAAACGAATCAAGGCTAAAGCGAAGTGTTTTTATAATATATTTCGTTTTATTATATTATTAAATACATACAAATTTAATTTAGATGTCCTTTAAAGATACAACATTTTTGGGCTTATAAAAATGAACATGCTGTGATAAATGCAAATTTCCTATGTTTATATTAACATCCTTGATCTGAATCGCATGAAGTCATTCTAAATATATTCATCCATTTATTCACTATATAAATAAAGTCAAATCTAGCATCACTGAAGAGATACTTATATGAATGGTAAATTTATTTATGATTTGATACACTTTTAATCGAACATTTTACATCAATTTTTGAATCTAGTGGCACTACTTTTAACCTAGTAGTGTACTGTAGTGTATTTTTTTTTAAAAAAAAAGAGTTGTGTATCTTGTAAATCTCTGAAGCTAATAAAATGGAAGTTGGCATATAAACTTTCCACTGTAAAGCAAACAAACAAGCAAAAAAAAAAAAAAAAAAAAAAAAACTGGCAGTTCAAAACATAGAGGGAAGGAACAAAGATGCACTTTCTTTAATGTTCTAATTAGTTAGTACTTTCTCAGAACATATTTATAACGTAAAGAAGGTTTTGCTTGAGCTGCATGTGTGAAACTCGATATTTCAACTTTTAACTAAAGTAATAAAGTATACCTTTCAGCGTGTTGAAAATTACATTTTTAAGAGGGAAGGTGGATCAATTTCTATAGTATTAAAATTTCTCACTGCTTATGAGATTTGGGCAGAAAACTATTTTCCTTTATGACTTGGTTCGTACAGCTAAGCCAATGAGACTTCAAAGTTAGATTATTAACTAGGTTATTTTAATGATTTTAACATGTTGACGTAGTTCATATTTTAAAAAGTGTTTCTTTCACATTCTATTATAAACATTATTAATTTGCTATAATTATTAAACACAGACTAACCCCATGTGTGGGGCCAAGAGTTTGTTTTAGGTGTTAAGCCATTACTTACCGTCTGCCACATAACCTTCGATTTTAACTTCACGTAAATCAAGACTCAGGTCTCAAAAATGTTGCATATCTGAAATATACTATTAATATTATTAGTATTATTAATATTACAACAACAACAACAACTACTACTACTACTACTACTAATAATAATAATAATAATAATAGTTCATTCAACGGTTACAGCTATGTTAGTAATACTAAAACAATTGAAATTAATGGTAACGAGTAAGGAATAGTTCCCTACGAGTATGACAACTATTTGCTACGGAAAGAGTTGAATATGATAGATATATGTATAAGAATAATTCACTTCTAATCAGCACAAATAAAGCAAACTTTGTGACGTGTATAACAAAAACACATCGTTATAATACTAATACGAGGTCAATGGCGTGGAAATAGATGAAAACAGACATTATGAAAGATCTGAGAATCACGTTTGATAGGTAGTTAATGTTATGTCACCACACAAATGCTATGATGCAAACACCAAGAAAGAACAATTTTCTTTATTTATTTGTTTTATTTCAGAAAGATAGTATATGTATTTATACAAATTACTGGTAAGAATTAATCTAGAATCTGGTTCAGTAATATGAAAGAGCATACTTAAAACTTTAACTAACAGATTGACAGTATTCTTTTTACGAACGCGATGGTAGTGACGCAAGGAATTTTTATATCCAGTGAAGTTTAAGACTTGTTCCCCTTCTCTCTGAAATTTTTAAGTCTTCTGTCGTTTAGGTCTTATGTCGTTTAGGATTTGTGCCCCGAAATGATTTTTAGGTCTTATGCCGTTATGTCTTATGTCGTTTAGGACTTGTGCCGTGAAATGATTTTTAGGTCTTGTGCCTTTTAGGACTAGTGCCGCGTCCTCCTTTAAGGTACTCTTTCTAAGTGGCCTCATACACGATACGTTAAAACAGTTTAATTGCATTCAGCCTGCTAAATTAGTATACGAATTACTATTAGAAATTTATTCAAGTTTAGGCACGCTTTCCTTGCCGCATAATTGTTAATTATTCGTAAGTGCATGTATCCAAAAACTATAATTTATTAAAAATGATTAACTTTCTCAGCTAGTAAATTATATACTTTTCTTTAATAAATTTCTACTTCCTCTGACAATAATTGAGAACATGAACGTACAAAAATACGTTCAAATTAAATGATTTGAAATAAGAAATTAGATGTGAGCTTTTATCGAATTAAAATTCAATTACAGTTAATTATTGTACGTTAGAATCCAATCTTATATAAGGATTTGTACTGGAAAGGACAATTAATTTATTAATTATTCACTTTAACTCAATAACAAACGGTAGCTACAGTACAATATGTCTTAAACAAATAAGAATGTCCCTTTGTTTTCACCGGCTTGGTTTCAAACTAACTCAACACTGATCACATAATTCAACAAGGGCTGATCAAAATGAGAACCTCATAGCGCCAATGCCATAATATAAAGTGCATGCACTAGAAATTCCAAGAGAAATGCTTACTACTTCTGATAGAACGTTCAAGGTTAACGTGATCTGAATTTGTCACCATTGTATACCGCTGGATTACTCTTTGAAATTTTTAGATTCCCAGTATATAATTTAGACCTGTAGTAGCAGCTACTGATAATACAAAATATTTCATTCCCACCAAAGAATAGTATAGCCTTCGTGGACCCCAGTGCAAGCTTTGGCACATAATGTGGAGACTGAATTTGTTTCGACCAAAATACATTTGTTACATTGTTTTACATAATTTTGTTAATCTGATAACCTGCTTCGAATATGAATCGATTTTTTATTCGGTCAAGTAGATGCTTTTTTCTACAGATGATATGGAAGTCAAATATCGAGTTCATTGTCGGATGCAGCTATATTGACAAGGTTTTACACTGTGAAATTGTATATATGCAGTTTCGTGAATATTCGGTACATATTCACGATGCAAATCCTTACGTATAATTTTAAGAATTCTAATACGTTTATTATATATATATATATATATATATATATATATATATATATATATATATATATATATTCAACCGCTATCTTTGTAGAACCATTATATTTAAAAATTACTTTTAATATGACATCTACCCTTTTATAACGGTCGTCGTATCATTTTTCATGCTTATTCTACTCTTCATTCTTCAGACTGAGGCCTCCCCTTGTTTGCAATAAATTTATATAGACTGAAGTACATACAAGGAATGGATTTTTAGGCAACACTGCTAAACATATACTCGGTGACAAAGCAATCCATGATAATTCATACCAGCAGTAAATTAGATGCCGACCCTGCCTCAGAGCACATCAATTCGCTGCTTTCCCCTCCATGCGCGCGCAGCGCCAGCAGTTAGAAGGCAGTTCTGAAAGAGTGCTCGTGGGCTACAATTGCGCTGCGTAAGTTCTCACGGAACACAGTCATGTTTACAAAGCAAGATCAGAGGAGCTGGTTGAAAATTAAATACTCAACAGGTAGAAATGCAAAACAGTGCTACAAAATATTGCAAGATGTTTGCAGTGCAAGTGCTTTACCATACTGTACAGTTGCGAGTTGCGTCAGAGCCTTTAATGACGGATGAGAAAATGTCATAGACATGCCTCGCTCTGGCCATCCTCCTGTAAGTAAAGAAGATGTGCACAACGTCAACACTTTAGTGCTAGCGGTCGGAACACCACGATTCGTCAATTGGCCAACGTTAAAGGACTATTGCATTCTACTGTGTTGAAAATTCTGAAGAACAATCTGGGAATGCGTGAAATCGACTCAACGTGAGTTCCACATAATCTGAGTGAACACAAGTGGCAGCGATATGATGCCGATCGAACACACTTAGAAGGGTAGCAATTTGAAGGTGAAGCCTTCTTACTTCGGCTATTGATGAGACCTGGGTTAAAGCGTATGAATCACAGCTGAAGCAGCAATCAAACGAGTGGCGTCATCCTGGGTCACCGAGAATAAAACAACGGTTCAAATACCCCAACCAATCTGAAAGCTATGGTCATCATTGCATGCGACTGAGATGGTGTAATCATAAACATACTGTTCCCCAAGGACACATTTTTAGTGCCGAGTACTACTGCAATACTAAGACGAAAACAACGCCACTTCCTAACGAATCCACCCGTCATTCTGAATGACAATGCAAAAGCATATTCTGCAGATGCAGTCACTGATTTGTGAAATCTTTGGGGATTTATGGTAAAATTTGCTATTGATAAGGTGTCAATGTCATGCGTTTTGTTTAAAACTTTTATCTGATTCAAAATGGCGGATTTGAACATGGCCGCCATCAAGGCAACTCTTACCATAGACCTAATATTTATCCACCTGCTTTTTATTTAATTATTATCATTAACACAAAATTTACAAGGTGGGGTAAAGGACATACATATGCTGCAACAATATTTAATTTCCCTGTAACTTTTTACCAATTGCGCGTAAATCAACATTAACGTCGCCATTGTTCTTCTGATTAAATTTGCGCCTTAAATCATGTATTATATGACCCTATTCCTATTTTAAAAACATAACCTTAATTCAATATGGCGGATTTCAAGATGGCCGCCGTCAGGTATACCCTTACTATATGACATCTCCCTAGTCCTAATATGTACCCAAAAATTTGTTATTCACCTTTTGTCGTTACAAGAGGCCTTACAGAGCATTTACCTTCAACTGTATGAAGACTATTCTGTACTTCCATGTGATGTTTTGGTAGCTGTATCTCCTAAATCCCTGGAGCTTCGCACCTACAACTTCACTGAAATACTGACCACATTTAGTACTACTTTCTCATATGTGTCTCAGTCAGTAACTCGATTCACCCAAACGTAAGGTTTGCTTGTGAGATATAGCCCGCCGAAAATGTGCCAAGATAGAATAAAAATGAATAGAACTAGAGAAAGAATTGCCGGGGAATAGTCGGGTCAAAGGAAATAGTGCATTATTTGACCTGTAGATTTGATTCATGTATAAATCAATGAGGAACAGTGGCGGCGCATTCGGCGCTCATACGACAACATTGGTTGGGGTCGGAAACATTGGGTGAAACCTACCGGGATGATGAAAAAGGACACAGAAAGCAATTCGAGAGACGGATAAGTATTTCGGAATTTCAGCAATCGCGAGCTATAGCCCGCCGAAACTGCGATTGACTGATAGTACAAAGAGTGAGAACGAGAGAATGAATTGTCGGAGAAAGATCGGATCAACAAAAATAGTGCATTATTTCACATGGAAATTCGGTTCATGCACAAATGGATGAAGAATAGTGGCGGTGCATGGAGGAGTTCACATGGCAACACTGGTTGGCATGGGAAACATTGGGTAAAACGTACTGGGAGGATCGGAAAGGACACAGAAAGCAATTCGAGAGACAGATCCCTAATTTGGAAATGCAGCAATCGCGAGCTATAGCCCGCCGAAACTGCGATTGACTAACAAAAACGAGCGAGAACGAGAGAACGAATTGTCGGAGAAAGGTCGGGTCAAACGAAATAGTGCATTATTTGACCTGGAAATTCGATTCAGGTATAAATCGATGAGGAAAAGTGGTGGTGTAAGGGTATGTTCACAGGAAATGGGCATACTTTCCGTGCAGAAGGCAAATAAATATCCGACATAGAAGCTGAGTTGTACTTCTCGTGCGTAGAACAGTTTAAAACATCGGGAGCGGGCAACATAAACACAGGATGTAAACAGTGTTATTTGTTTGGAAAACACATGGCTGCAGTAGCATCGAAGTAGGTTGCACTAGTTACCGACAGTACAAATATTGGTGAATTATCAGCATCATAATCTACTACACTTGGCGACTACTAGCCACAAGAGAGCTTCTATACCCACAGCGCGAACATTCTTCATATGTAAACATTACCTTTTAAAATAATTCTTGATGCATTGTGGTTGCACGGTAAAGCATTCAGATTTGAATCCAGGATTCCTGGAGTCGATCCGGAACCATGTAAGGTTTGGTGTTCGAAGACATCGTTGTATTGGTGTCTCTGGGTTTCTCCAATTTCCGTATTCAACCAATTATTGTAAATATCAGCAGGCCTGACTTCTAATAGCCTCAAGTTGCATTTTATTCCTCTTTCGTGACGCTATTGCAAGTACAATAATCCACACGCAATCTCACATAAATCTTTTTTTGAAAGCCCAATCTAATAACAAACAACAAAACACGTTTTGTCTGGGTAAAAGCGTCATTCGAAACCTATCTTTGCTTGAATATCATGCGTTACCTACGTTGTTTATTGCACACCAACATAGGAAACAAGAGCCCCTTTAGCCGTATGCACGCTGTGTTACAATACTCGGAGGTCATTTACGTCATCGTTTGGCATGTGAGTGTTTCGTTTACTAAACTGAAGAGGGCGTGTTCAGTGGGTGGTCTATCAGTATCTGTGCCCGTGCGTTATTTGTGTTCTTGGTCGGTAACAAGATTAGTACCGGAATGAAGTGAAGTACACGCTTGAAGGACTTGCAGATATGGTAGTTTTTTATGAGCCAGCTATTGGAAACAGTCAGGCAGTTACAAGGCTGTATCACAACATTTATCTGGAGAGGCGACATCTAAAGTACTCCATGTTTCCGTGGTTATTTCTGCGTTTACGGGAAACGGGACACTTGCGCTCATTACGTCACGACCACGGAAGGAAACGTAAAACCAGGAGTCCAGACGTTGAAGAAGAGGTTCTTGATTTGAGACAGAACAACCTTCGACAAGCACTAGAGCATTAGCACATGAAGAGGGGTTGATCACAGTACTGTTTAGAGAGCACTCCGTGAACAACGACTACATCCACAGAAAATTCAAGACCTCCATCCTACAGACTTCGCACGCAGTGTGTTGTTTACTGGATGGCTAGTGCAGCGCTGTTTGCTCTACCCGCAGTATGCCGCGTAATTCTTCACTGAAGAAGCTAGTTTTACGAAAGATGGTGTCTTCAATAGCCAGAATAGTCATGTGTTGTGCGACGAAAATCCCCATGTTACCAGTGTGCATAGACATCAACAGATGGGGTAAATATCAGGGCAGGCATCGTCGGTAACAAGCTCATAGCACCATAAATCTTACCTTCTCGCTTAACTGCACTATTGATCGAGCAAGAAACACTCCCTGAATTATTAGAAAAATATAGCTCTAAATGTTCGTCAACGTATGTGGTTTCAGCATGACGGGGCTCCAGCATACTTTGGAGTAGCTGCTGGCCAGTGTCTTGGATATTCCTTCCCGCATAGGTGAATCGGAAGGGGAGGTCCTATTTCTTGGCCTGCACGATCCTCTGACCTCAACACAATTGATTTCTTCTTGTGAGGTTATGGAAAATCTCTCGACTATGAAACACCGATACAGAACGAAGAAACCCTCCTTGCACAAATCCTCGCTGCGAATGTAAGTACATTTGCTCTCTTTACCAGTATAATTTTCAGTCTTGTCTATGATTAATATGTGTCATTCTCCATTACCATACACGCAATGTACGATTGTTGCACCCCTACTCGTACGTCACTCTGTTGTCTTTCATTACGTACATATTTCTTGCTCCAAGGATCCTGTTTCCTAGGATCGCTCACAGACTTGGGTGATATCCGGGCTTTGAGATCCCACATTTTGGCATAATTCATATAACTTTCGTGACGCCGGCAAATTTTCTCCAGTTTTGTTATGTTCTCTTGAATCACTATCAATTCTCCCCAGCGCTTTCTCTAACGCTTCATTAGTAATACAATACATTTCTGTTATCCTTCTCTTGCGCCACCACTGTTCCTCATCGATTCGTACGTGAATTGAATCTCCATTTCAAATAATGCACTATTTACTTTGACCCGACCTTTCTCCGATAACCCGTTATCTCGTTTTCGCTCATTTCATTAGTCAATCGCAATTTCGGGGGCCTTTAGCTCGGAATAGCTTCATTTCTCTCAAATTGCTTTCTGTGTCATTTTCCATCCTTCCGGTATGTTTTACCTAATGTTACCGATCCAAACCAGTGTTGTCATATGAATCCCTCCTTGTGCCGCCACTGTTCTCGTCGATATGTACATGAATCGAATCTCCAGAGGAAATAATGCACTACTTTCTTTTATCCGATTTTACTGCGAAAATCGAGCTCTCCTTTGTATTAGTCAATCGCAATTTCGGCGGGCTATAGATCGGTGCATTTCCGAAATTAGGATCTGTCCCTCGAATTGTTTTCTGTGTCCTTTCTGTAAGTTTACCGAATGTTTCCGATCCCAACAAATGCTGCCATATGAGTGCCCTCTTTCGCCGCCACTGTTTCTCACTGATTTGTTCATGAAGCGAATCTCCAGATCAAATAATACACTGTTTCCTTTGACCCGACCTTTTCCCAAGATTTCGTTCCGTAGTTTATTCATTTTTGTTCAATTTTGGTAGATTTTCGGCTGGCTATAACTCAGACCTGGCGCATTTAAAATAACAACTCCTTATATGAAATAACTTCTTTTGCCATTTTCTATCATTACTTGAAGTTTGACCCATCATTAAAGATACACCCTATAGATATATATATTATAGGGTGTTAAAACCTGCTTATACATATGTCTATGAATATATTGGGTAGTATAAATCTCGCGTCAATATTAGCAGGAAGTGTTGTTACATGTACAAATAAGGCAATAACATAAAAATACAATTGAACATCTCAAACTTGTCTTATCAGATGAGAATGCAATATATAAGACGATGAAGAAAATTAATCTGGACCGTCGCACAAAAATGTCTACCAGAGAATACCTACCTTTATGTCACAAATAATCTTCGTTTAAAGGGCGGATTGGCAATAATTTGAAAGGTACCATGGCTCGGAATAGAAAAACTCTGCAGGTTGACCAAAGATAGAAAAGTTAATTTCACAAGGACGATACAACAGAAGTAAAACCAAAAATAGTAACGTTTGTTGTTTCGAGAAAACAGCTAGTTTTTCTCAACATCCGAGTTGGTCAAAAGACCAAAAAAGGAGATTCATCTTATAAGTGGATGATGAGAGTAGGAAATTGTTGGTACGGAAAAATATTAACGTCCAAAAACATTCCAAGTTTATTTATTCGCATGGGGTAGCTATAAAAAATAAATGTCTTAAAGAAGATATGCATTAAGTGTATACTTTGTTTTAAAAGAGCACTTTAACCGTAAGTTAGAAGAAAGTAGTTAGTTCCTGATGGAGTAATAAATGATATCATAAATGATAAATAATAAATAATAAATATACTTCTCTGAGTCTTAGAGGACAAAGTTGTTTAATTCATATAAAATTGAGGTAAATACAATCTTGGATGTAAAATAAAGTGCTGAAACTATATATTACCGAAAGAAGCGCTACATGAAGTGTAGGCAAAACTTTTACCTCCAAGACTGTATTAACTTAATATATATATATATATATATATATATATATATATGTGTGTGTGTGTGTGTGTGTGTGTATTTATGTGTATTTATGCGTATGCGTGTGTGTGTATGTGTGCGTATGTGGGTGTGTGTATGTGTGCGCGCTTATAGATAGATAGATAGATGGATAGATAAATAGTTATACTTTAGCCGTTGATCTTGAATTATGGCATTGCGCATACACTAATTCTTACATAATGTTAGAATGAAATGCGGATGCCATACGATTAGTGCACGTATAATCAGACCTGTATTCAATTCCAATCTTATTTTAAATATAACTACATTAATATATGCACTTGCAAGTATTTTTAAAGACAAAAGTTGTATTTATTTTCTAAAGCTTGAAGCAAAAAACTTAATTTCACGTTTAACGAAAATTAACTTGGGTACAAACATTCAGATATATACGTTTTGTAATGGAAATGTTTGGATTACAATAACTTTAATGCATAATTAACATAGCTCATCTTGCACTAGTGTATAAACAAGACTTTTACTTGTGATTATAAACATAATGTATGTAGAAAAGACTGAGTAACAATGCACATGTTCCTTACTTTGATAAAGTGATAGTTTCATTACACCTAATATACAAACTACATCCGCAAATTTACCGAACTTCAACAAAAACAAACAAATCTCTTCAAAATGTTACCATACAGTTTAAAGCTGATATACCTTTATGCAAGATTCGTAATATTACCTGTTTAAGCCGGTATTACTCAGTTTGTATATGGGTAAATGTGCGATAAATTGATGAAGTGGAAGTCATCCATCAAAACTGTCTCTTACGTTTCACCATTCGGCAAAATCTCATTGATCGAGTTCAAAGGAGTTCAATTATGAACTGCTCTAAAAATGTTTGGCTTCAGTATTTAAAACAGTTTCATCACCTTACGGTGTATTTACTACCTACGTACAACGCTTCAACAATACATTTCAAGCAATATATAATGTTACAGAGTTATTCTTTTTCAAAGTGTGTGTTCGTTACGAAGATTTGACAATATTAGCATCTTTGTCAGACTTGTCCAGATACAAACTGCACCAAATCAGTTTTAGAGATACTATTAAGAAGATTAGACAAAGATATTTCCACTGCTTTTATACTTCAAAACATTTTCTAACAGGGTGTACAACTTGTGTACAAGAACGGTTATTTAATGCACGCACCTTGTACACTATATATCGTAAAAATTTAATTCGACATTGCATCATGCATTAAAAATAAATTAACAAATAATACACAATCACAGTCATACGTCTTGCAAAGAAAATTTGAAAAATAAACACACTGCTGAACAAGACTGCACTCACTTAACATAAAAACACATTTACACGTGACGTTTCGATCTTCTAATGAGGATCTTGGCTAGAAGATCGGAACGTCACGTTTAAATGTGTTTTTATATTAAATAAGTGCAATCTTGTTCAGCAGTATGTTTATTTTTCTAATAAATAATATGCCATAATATGAGTAATATAAATATTTTACTTGGCTGACGAGATTAATTATGAACTTCCAAAATATAGCTATTGCTAAGAAATACATGTTATAATTTGAAATAATATTAAACTGAAACAAGCCCAGTTTCACTTCTTAGGAATAGGCTAAACAATGACAGAAAAAAAAAAGTGTTCAGAAGAATACAAATGAAAAGTAAATAGTAATTAGATAAAATCCATAATTGGTGAGATCTATTTCGCAACTGCTAAAGCATAAAAGTATGTAATATAAGATAATATTTTCACGTAGATAGTTCATACCAAACCGGGGAGCATTATTAATTGAATACAAAGATCTCATATTTGATACAGCACAATATTGTCACAATGTATTGCAATATTAAATTGTATAATCAAAATGAGCATAACGAGCATCCGGACCTTCTTAGATACACTTGGTCCTGCATTCACTAATGCTAAATAATAAAACAAATTTATCCATTAAGCATTTAAGTTATAATGCTCCATGAAGCAAACCTAAATTAACGTTTTCTTTCTTGCAGTTTCAATTGGAGGTGTTTTTGGATTGTTCCTAGGTGCTAGTTTGATGAGTGCAGTGGAAATAATCTATTATCTTATGATAAAGCCCCTTTTTGTGCTGTGTAGTCGAGCCCATCACCCATATCCATAAGCACACATGCGGCAAAACAAACAGTACTGAAATCATCTCGTTGATATTTATTTATTTATTTTATGTATAACGTAATGAAATATAAGAAATGTCAAAAGGATGTCAACTAATTGTTACTCAACACAAATTGTAAATTTAAGAGAAATCGAGCCTGTACATCACATGTTCAAAATCTTGACCATTGCGTCTAACATTCTTCATAGCCGTTCTCTAGATCGATGAACATGTTAGTGAACACGGCTTGCTGGAACAACAAAACAAATGATCGAATTTTCTCTCTTAACTCCAAAACCGTGGTAGGGTATTATCTATTCGCAAAATTGCTTCCTTTAATATACCCCACATGGAGGCATCTCCACTCATCTCCTGCAGTGAGATGCTGGCCCCGCACCGTATGAGCGGAAATAGTGCTCTAAAATAAACAGCTTCTCCTCTGTTGTAAGTAACATTATCTTCGCTCCAAGTGCATACTCCGCTAGTCCACACACAGCTAAGCATACAATGTGGCGCTCAACGCTCGTGCCACATTGCGCCTGCGCGCCGTTTGCAGGCTAATTTCAGTACTGCTTATTTTGCCGCTTACTTATATATATATATATATATATATATATATATATATATATATATATACGCTGTTCTCATATGGTAATTTTTATATTTTTGATGCTTTTCTGATTCTGATAATTAATTTACACTGTATGTCAATTAAACTTTCTATATTTTGTTTTGATTCACATAATGGGTATATGTCATCTAAAGTGATTTTTGTTCATTACCTGCTTTAAGTTATTGATGCTAAACAATGACATGTATTTTTTCACTTTCTTATTTAGATTGTAGTTGTTCTTTGGTACATTCGCACAACAGAGTATATATTTTATGTTTGTATAAAGTTTTCATCTTACTATAATTTTGATGTGCAATTTTAACCATTACGATACGAAGGTGTTTTCTATAACGTAGCATACCAACAGGGGCGTGGACTCGTTGAACCTATAGACGAAAATTCTTTTTCAAATATAATTCTCAGATATTTTATTAAATAATCATTAATGAAATAGTGTCCCCGGTGGATGAGTGATTAAGGTCGTCGCCTTGCAACAAAAGGGTCTCGGATTCGATTTCACCAGTGGGACCACAAGTGGTTTGAATCCCACGTTTAACAGTAGGTCCCGTCCTCTGGACGTTATAATCATTCAAGGAAGGATATGGCAAAACCATGGATTCGTCTCGCCCAGGGATATTCGGGTACATGGCCTGCATTTGGGTAGAACACCACATCGTCATAATCATCATCATGATTGTAAGTGAAATTATACATGTAGGTTATACAAATAATTTATATTAATTTATGCTACTAGGTAAGTTATGTAAAATGAGATCAGTGCCATTGACTTTGCATTCGTTATACATTTCTCAAAACTAGAGAATTCAACTATAAAAGAAAGAGTTCAATTAAATGGACATATAACAAATTTCTCGATATCTTAGATTTAAACGCGCCTCAAATTCTTGCTAAATCACACACAGTTTTCGCATGTTACATTATTTGTATTGTGGTTTGTATACACTAGCTTGATACAGTCACCGCACCTTGTTTTCATTTTACTCAGGCTGTTGTACTTTTGCTTCTTGCTTTTGCACTCATTACAACATATGTAACACCTGCCACAAGAAGCTGTCGAAGCATCTGAAGTATCGGGTTCAGACTGCGACAGTTTACTCTCTAGGGTCTTTTGGATTGCCAGAATTGTCTTCATGTTGAGTCCTGTTGTTCGTCTGTCTCTGACATGTACTTTCAGCAACTCTTCACTAACAGAATACAGAAACTTACGGCTCCTATCCTTCAGGTGCCACTGAGAATTACCTTCAAAGAACATGGTACCTGCGTTGCGTATGCAATATCTAGGAGTGTATAGAACATTATTGTCGCCATCGGTTTGTTTTTCTCTTCACTTTGCAATTTCTGGTCACTTGATCTATCGTGTCGACCCCGCATTTTGTTGAGTTGTAGTATAGGCTTATTACTGGCTTCACTTTCTCTCCACAGCCCACTTCGTCATTTTGATGTTGCGTTGAAAGCAGATTCAAATTTCGTGATGGCTTCTCCTTCACAATATGTGATACAAGGGTCACGGGCGGCTTTCCTGTGGACAGATCAGTGAACGCAAATTCTGAAGAATACAGCTTGCGTCCTTAAACTTTCTTGAACTAATCGGATATGTGTTTCCTGTTGTGCTGCATAGTTCCAACTAGGGTCAATTTATATCCTTCAAAGGGCTCCTTAGAAAGGTCTACGGAGGCACAGAACCTGTCTGTGGTAATGTAGCGTTCTAACATTGCGATGGGTTTTGCAAGCCGTTTTACAACTTCCTTGTGTCCTCTTTCATACTGCGGTAAGCTGTTTTTCCCTGCATATGGCTCCATAGATACAACATAGCCTGTTTCAGCATTCTGAAAGCATTCTTATAAGAATCCCATTTTTACCTGGTCCTTCTTTCATTAAAAAAACTTCGAAAGGACATCTGCCTCCAAATAACGACAGCATCTCACCTATTGTGGTATGAGAACCTGGAACATAGAATTTAGTAAGCAAATCATTTATGTGAGTAAATAACTCTCTTATGGATGCGAACTTGTCATGTGCTCGTCTTTCTTCCTTGGTGCTCTTATCATCAAATCTTATAGTGGCGTGTGTTTGTAAAAAAAGTTCCCGGCTTTTTGTAGCACTGTACACTGGGCGGCCATACAGATTTGATCACAAATCGGTTATGCTATTTTGACATCGTGATTGGCTCCCATCAAAATTAGCAGAAGAAAGTAAGCCATGAGTTCATTTTTATGTCTTTGTTATACTTTCTTTGCGTAACGAAGAATTATATCATCATCAAAATACTTCAAATCATCATCATCAAAATATTTCAAGAACGCTTCAACAGGCTTCTCAGTTCTTCCTTATTTTGTGAGTTGAGCAGTAAAGCGAACTATATTCTGAGGACCTCTTCTGCACGATCTTGGAGGCTGAGAAACGTAACGTCTACTAGAAGTAGTTATGTACCCAGAACTACTGCACTTACTATCCGAAGCAATTTCCTCTTTCACTAACTCATCACTACCAATCACAGTATTATGATCCTCAACTGCATATTAAATTTCACTTTCACTTCCAAGTTCTTCACTATAATTTGGGTCATTACACGAATCATCACTCTCATAAAAGTTTTCGCCAAAATCCTCTACTTCTTCTTCTTTAAGAGCACGTTTTCTTGACATTTCAGTATTGGATAACTCGCTCGTAACATATTCACTGATATTATTTGGCGATACGACACACAAAAGAAACAATATTCCTCTTCAGAATATTAGCACTGAAGCTACTTAAACACTGCATTGCTATAAATCGAAACATTTAACTCGCAGGATGTTCAAAATATTAGTTCTCTTTTCAGTACTGCAAAGTCAACTATTACGTTCAATATTAACAAACAAAGTGACGATCATCAATGTAGCCAATCAATGTAGCAATGTACCAAGCCAATCAATGTAGCAAAACATTAGTGCTGCAAGACCCAGACATGCCCGTGTTTATTTGTAGCAGAAAAACACGAAGCGGCAACGATATCTTAAGTCAGAACGAAGAAAGGTAACATGCACCACCAAGGCTTGATCCTAGTTCGCATTATTGCCCTATACAAAATAAACGAGAACCCGTTTAGAGCAAAATCAAGAAGGACTCTTTTCTTAACATTCTATTACGCATTGTTAATTTACCGGATTTTTTATCCACGCAGAGAAGCACAATTGAATGGGTGAGTTGAAAAAGGGACATATTCCAAAAACCACAACTTTCAAACACTGGGTGGAAACATGAACACATTCCAGAAATACCTTCGATTTTTCACACATACGTTCCCGTAGACTTCAGTAAAGAGGACCTAAAATTAATGAATGCGTTCTTTGTTCCTCTCAAGTGGTTTAGGTACATACAAAATGAATATAACCATCTCAGTTTAGCTTGCCTATTTTCTGGAATGTGTACCTTTTTCAACTCACTCGTTCAATTCACAATATAATCACAATATTATTGGCTTTGGGTTCGACGAACACTCCCCTCGGTATCGTAAGGGTTAAGAGTGAATTGTAATGTTACCACTGGTTAAGAGAGACTGTTGGCTTATTAAATGTAAGTATGTACTATATGTAAAAATATCGAATGGAAATATCTCTTCGGTTCTCCCGATGATGTGTTGTAAGGTGTCTGTAGGTTAACATGATTTAAATGCCTGATAAAAATCACTAATTTGGCTAGATTGCTCTTACAATGATATGTGCAATTTTCCATGAACCCAGTCTAGAGTTTTGGCACTTGCAACAATGAAAATATAATGTAATGCAACTAAAATTATATATACAATGAACATTATTATATTTTTGTGCAACACATAGAAGGGAATATGTTGTCCATGGATTATAATATTTCCAATTTGTAGAAAAGCTTCAGAGTAGGGGATAAAGTTAGTGGGACTGCGGATGGACACCGCTACCACACTTCTAAGAAATATATATATATATATATATATATATATATATGGCGCCTCCAACTTCCTAAAAGAATTACAATGAGCAAAGACAGGTATGACGTCATGCGTCCCCCTACATTTTGAGATCCACTTTTACTCCTGCTTGAAACGAAGAAGTTAAGTATGTAGGGATGTTCCTTTAGAATATGATGTAAGTGAGCACCTGGTAATTAAGAGAATGTTGAAAAGGCCGATGACAAATTGCATCTACTTGCATTGCATCTACTTGCATTTAAGTCTAAAATCTGTTGGGTGTACATAAATATAAAACCACAACGACCACAAAATGTGGAGGTATTGGAAGATGAGTAATTGAATATCTCTTTCGATTGATTGAAGAACATAAAAAGAAAGAATATCAGCCCAAATACGCTTATTATAAGGTGAAAGGCACAAAATGCCAAGTTGTTTTATATATTCATCAGGCCCGTATCCACGGGGGGCTAGGGGGGCCGGGTCCCCCTAAACTTTGGCAGGCCCCGTAAAAGTTTCACGGTAGGCTTGCAAATGAACTATAATATGGTGATGAAGTATAATATGATTGGGTCGGGCCCCCCTAACTTCTACCGGGCCCCCTAAATTTTGGGGCTGGCTACGGGCCTGATATCCATTATTTCGTATTCTCACATAAAACAGATGGTCAGCACAGTAGGCTGCTCATACTCAGGAAATATACTTGTTTTGATATTTTTTGAATCTATGTAATTCACGAGCACGAATCCTAACAATTGTGCCGATAAAAGTAAAGTATAAAATTTTTATTTTTTCACTTTGTGTAACTCACGTTAATATGTGCTACAAAGAATAAATGTATTATTTCATTAATACTGTCACATATGATTGTAAAAGCCATGTGCCTGTTAGGACACTAATCTATGTAGGAACTGATGTAAATATAGCTTTTACCATGTTTAGTTGTGAGAAGTATGATTGTAAACAGAGAATATGCGTTTTAGTAACAAATCAGATTTTTACACGTGTCTTTAAATAAAATACTTTACCGTCCCCTCGGTACTCTCTGTTCTCAAATGGGAGCAAGCGAATAAGTCCCACTGGAATACTTGCTAAAGCGAAACCTTATAGAAAAACTTAATCCATTTCGATTTCATTAAAAGGTATAAGAAAAAGTTTACTCTAAGTAGGTAAATTTTGGACGAATGATGATTAAATATCGATGATCCTGCAAACGTATTCAGAGAAAGTTAGCTGGTTCATGTGGGTGTGTCGAGTCAGTTTTTGTAGTTAAAACCATATAAATAATTGAAAAGTAGATGTTGCAGCACGCATATAGAGAGAGCTTTTCTGGAAGAATTATATAAAAATAGCGAATCCATTTACTAAATATCTAGAAGTAATGATTGGCGCAGCATTACAAATTCGTTATATGTCGGAAACACAAGAAGAGACAGCTTGATAGTATGCCACTTTTGAATGGTACTGTTGACTATATGTTTTCTTTATACATCAAAGCTCCAGTTTCTGCCAATGTAATCGTTGATACTGAAAGATAGTTATCCCACAAGGGATTTAATATACTTCACAATACTGGCATTTCCCACTTTGCTTAAAAAGCAAAATATGACTGTAGATTTTGATTTTACAAGATACAGTGTCAGTTACGATGATACATTTCAAAAATAATCTTCAGTTACAGATTCTTGAAAATGGATGGCTATTTTCCTTACTTACTATGCGTATGACATAAAAAATATATACTTTTAGAGTCACAGAAACTGAAATCAATTGTACGACTTCACCAGTTAAATATGTGCTTCACCTTCAAACATCCATTTTGTTAGAGAATTTGTATTATCGACACTCCAATGACATTTCCTTCTCCTTTCAAATTGCTACAGGACGGAATAGGTTGGGCTTGTCATCGCAACATTAACGATAATTTGAATTAGAGTAAAATGTTTCAAAGCTCTGAAATCAGAAATATGTTCGATTTTCAAGTAGAAGTTATAATGGTGACAGGTGCATCTCCTACAATTGTGTGTAATCTGTATTTTAACCAAATAAGAGGAAGTTTGAAAATAGTTCAACGTCCGTGTAGCACATTATCACCTTTAGAAAGCCATTATATACAATTATGAACAGAAATATTAGCATTTATAATTCCAATAAAATTTTCAATGCCTTGTTTATAGTCAGTTATTTAAATCATTAACCAATTCTTAACTGCGTGATGAATTTTGGTATTATTTTACCACATTTTACAACAGCTTGATTAATACCATGGTTTCCCCTGTTATAATCTTATAATTTCGAAATCCCACGCTTCGTGAAGGAAGGAAGTGCGCAAATTCAATGCAATGGAAAGTCAAGAAAAGAAGTGTTTTCTCGGATGAAACTTTATTCATTAAAATAAACTAGCTAAAGTATTCTTCCGGCCT
This sequence comes from Thermobia domestica, assembly GCF_964235325.1. Lineage (NCBI taxonomy): Eukaryota > Metazoa > Arthropoda > Insecta > Zygentoma > Lepismatidae > Thermobia > Thermobia domestica. The sequence goes on from NC_137454.1 coordinate 377,227,495, forward strand.
CATTGGTGGTTCTTTTGAGCAAGTATGAGCAAGTATGAACAAGTGGAAAATATAATATTACGCTACACAATGATGACAAAGCAAGTGAATAGAAGAAACCCGAAAGTAACAACAAATTAAAAACTGAAGTCTATCGTGTAAAGAAATGGATTTCTTCATATGGTTTAGAGCTTAAGAAGCAGTTTGTAATCATTCTTTCCACAAGGCATAATCTTGGCACTTGCATTGAGCAGCCTTTCTGCTCTCCCACCCACTTGTTTCCACTGCTAACTTTCTGTCTTCAAGGTTAAGGTCGTGATGTGAAAAGCTATATAAGCGAAGAGTTTAACCTCGAAATCGAGCAATCTCCAGTCGACAGCGCGCGGTTAAGATGTTCCCAGCTCTCTTTGCAGTTGAAGCAAGAGCGTAGGGAAAGGCAAAGTCCAGATATGGAGAAACTTATGTTTTTGCTGAGTCTCTTCATTACTATATTTTAACTTGGAAATTTCAGAGAGTGGTATCATGTCTAGTTGTGTCCGGGATCTCCCTTGAATTTTTTTCTTCCTCTTTTTAAGTTTTTTCCTCTTTAACGTTACTTTTTATGAAATGAAGGAAATACGTTCGTAACCTAACATTTCTCGAAGTAGTCGCCATGATAGAGTTCAATACAGCTAGACACTAATAGTTTTCCTCACGTTTAGAGAAATGTGATTGCTTAGCGAATATTTTTTTGTTAATTAGAATGTATATTCTTCTTAGTTTATTGTAATAAACCTCTTTTTATTCTGAAATTCTTGTTTTTAGTTGGATTCACCAATTTACATAAGTGTTATAAGGAAAAAGAAACGAGTACTGGGCAATTCTAGATACAAACCCTGATATTATCAACTCCTATGAGACTTCTTTTTCAGCAAATTACACAACACTTTAGTCTTTCTGAGGCCTACGTCTAATGAAGGCAGTTCTGCTTGAACAAAACGTCCTTCGCCCGCTTGTGCCCCTTAACACAAAATCATACTTAATTCCCGACGCAACATGAGTGGTTGCTGCACACAATATCGGAGTCAAATTCCCTGAGCACCAAAGCTCAAGGTACGAGCCGCAGTGGTTTACTGAACCGGGTTGGCAGATCATTCCAAAAACCACTCAGTTAACTCACCTGTATGCACATACAAACGGAATACAGATAATAATTTATGTTAATTTTTTAGTCTACTGGCTACGATGCACGAGACACTGCGATACCTCGGGCGTGAGAAAGTACAGATAAGGAACTGCAAAACCAACGTAGTTGGTGCCACTCTGATGCTCGAAAATCTGGTCAGCTAGTATTTCCATAAGCGATTAAAGAAAGCACTAATTTAGTTCCACATAACTGCAGAATATATACTGTGCATAATAATAAGTCAGGGAGAAACACTGAGAAGGTTTGTCCCTGACAAATATTCTCACCAAAAAACAATGCTTTAAATATATATATATATATATATATATATATATATATATATATATATATATATATATATATATATATATATATATATATATATATATATGAGAAAACACTAAGAGACTTCTTTGTGCAGTTGTGTGGGAAATAAGCAATTCCCACCCAAGAAAGAATTTATATGAGCTTAGTGCTTATGAGGAGGAGTAATAAGATACAAGGCTGTTATTAAATACTAATATCATGCTGTTTCAAAGGAGATAATCAACGGGATGTAGTTCTACAGGCAATGTTTGTTTTCTGATTAAACATGTACTGAGGAAAACAAAACATGTTTGCCGATACGTACATAACATAGGAAATAGACATTATAATTCCATGAAGTAACTTGTTACCGTTTGAATAATTGTTATAGCTTGAATTTAAAATTAACGAATGTCACAGGAGTGCTAATATATATAATTTAAACAACCAATATCGCTAGAATTTAGCTTAAACATTCTGAAGAAGGACGTTTGGAATTTATGCCGGAAATATCGATCTGAAGTTTAAGAGTAGAAACTACTCATCATTGCTGGAACACATAAGGTTAGTACCGTGTTGAATTTCTGTGTTCTACGCATTCAATTAGTTGTAATTTTGGGTGTTTTGGATGAGTATCTTTTAATGATTAATGAATACTAAAACTATTCTACGACTATAGTTAAATTCTGAATGACTGAGAATTTCTCCTTAATTTATAACAAATCAGTTTAAGGATTATGTTTACATTTGAAATAAAATGAAACAAGTTGTAAAGCGAAAGCAATAATAAATTTAAAGAACATAGCAACCTAAAATATAGGAATTATCGATCGGAATCATCCTTAGAACAGTTTTGGCCTATTAATGTACATTATATTATTTCGACGCCATAAACAAATGGAGACATAGGATGTTCCAAATTTAAATTTAGTTTCATACAATAACGTTCTGACAAATTTTAAGTTTTTTGTCACTCAAAAGTTGCCTACATTAATTTCAGTGCTGTGACGAACCGGTTACATGTTTGTGTGAAAATATTCAGATGATTTGATAAAGGAGTATTTACTTCGGCGCAGGCAACTAAGGAGAAACCAGGCACAGGAGATTCAAAATTCAAGTGCAACGCATAATGCAACAAATGTTCGACCGATTTGGAATATTCTTATTCTTTTCGTACAAGATTTGACCTTTGGTATACTAAAGTTAATCGACGTACATAATCCATGTTAGTGCGGAATCAAAGAGTAAAGAAGTGCTAAAAATTCAAACTTCAAGCGAACTATCGGCAAGTAAAAAAGCTTGACTAATTGGAGCCACATATAAGAAAAGTTTATCCCTAGGGAAAAGATCAGGGAGGGGAACAATTCATATTCTTCATCAACGCGGAAAAAGGGCTTAAAAATCTGTACACATTTAGTACGTCACAACGATCTTTTGTTCTCTAACGGTGCACATGAGTTGGCGCTGGAAGGCATTCTTAGCAGTAAAAACGTACATATTTGATAGGATTACTTTACTAAAACTTCTTTTTATTATTCAAATTGTATAGAGGAAGGACAACTCTTTCAACGTACGTCTAAGTATTCCTAAGAAAGGAATCTTTGTGAATAATTTAAAAAATGATGCCCCTAAAAGGGGACTCTATCTAAATTGGCACGATAGAGTCTATTTGCAAATACAAACAATAAAAGTATGACGGTTTATCTCTAGATTTTCGAAACCTTGTATTTGAAACTTGGCAGTTTATAATATCTGCCTCAATGTTTTCTTCTGTCTAACCGTGTGAACAGGTGAAGGATAGACAATATTCTACTTTTCCAGGAAAATTTCATATCATTTTCTTTCCCTAGGTTATCCATGAAGACTTCAAGAACTTAGAACATATCTCGCAATTCAATTAAAAATAAAGCATTTGCGTAATTACGTCAAGTTATTAGCGACTTTTTTATCAGCTTTGGTATTAGTTGAAGCAAGATCCTTTCTGATGTATCAGGCTTACTGTTGGCAATATAGTAGCTGTTTTAGAAGAGGATGACAGCATTCTGGAAGCAGATGTATTCATGATAGGCTCTCCAGAAAATGATTGGGAAAGTGACGGGTATACTAATGGAAAAGCACCCAACTGTGATATTAGTCATTTCAGTTGTAATCAGTTGTGATGACCTGCATAACTAGTAGTTGGAAAAAAACTTACTGGAGAAGGCGCCTCAATTTACGCTTGAATTTGAAGATATTGATACTAACGGTAGTTATTGCAGTCAAAATGAGGTTTGAGGTAGATATTTAGAATAAGAAAATGGATCCTTCTAGAATTTATTAGTAACCTCTTCTTCAATAAAATCCAGAAAATAAAAAAATCCAGTTGCGGGTTTTCCGCCATTTTGAATAAATAGTCTACCAACCTGGATTTCTCACTTGCACTTACTTTATTTCAAATAATTTCTAAAGGAATTAACGTAGAAGGATCATTCTTTCTTTATTATACTTCTAATATAATAGGCAATGTAACAAGTTATTATCACTTTCCTCCGAGTAAGCATTGTTGCATAATTTTAGGATAAATTGAAAAATGTGATCTCTATTAGGGGACTTATTCATTTCATTGACTGATGAAACTTAACAGAGTAGAAATATGACATAAAGTGCTCGAATAGAAGTTATTGCAAATTTCATAAGCTTTTAAAATATGTGTATATATTGTCACTATATACAATGTCATAGGTGCAAAATGAAGCTTCAAACGTCATCGGACGGTTGCGCAAAATTTCTGTAGAAACATATGAGTGTATCACTTAGCATGAAGAAAAAGATATTTAGTGATTTTATACGGCTTTTCATTGCAATTTTCGGTAAGTATCAACAGGTTTGGAAGTCCGGCTAGTTTAAAAATTAGTTCTTAAACAGTGGCACCTTCAGGGGCTGCACAAGAACCTTGAAAGTAGACATTCGAATTATCTTTCTGTATTTATGCCTGTGCGTGTATTGAAATTAGTTTTTTTAGATAAACGTGTCAAACAGAAGCTTAAATATATTGAAATATGTTTTGCTGATAATACATATAATAAATATTAATTAATAAATAAATAAATTCCTGTAATAAATCTAGTTGCGGGTTTTCTGCCGTTTTGAATAAATAGCCCTAGTCCAGTGCTATTATGACAAAAATTGACCAAAACTTAAAACAAAAAGCAGATAAAAACGAAGATAAGTTTGCTCATCTTACAGAGAATATTGCTAGATTAGAACGAAAAAGAAAATTTCGTCGAGTTAAAGTGCGAATTAGGTCAGAAGTTAGACGCCGTGCAAAAAGAATGTCGCAACAATAACGAAAGATTAGAGGAGAGTATTAGGAGTGTAGAAGTCGAAAATAAACGTAGGCACGAAATTCTCGAACAAAAATATGATGACATAACACTTAAGATTCATGACCAGCTTCACGAAGTCAGTCATACTACTAAAAAAGCAATAGAACTCGCCACAAAGACCATCGTCGAAGTTAGGCAACAAACTGAAGAAACATGTCATCGTGTAGAACAAATAGAAACAAAAGTCTGTAAAGTTCAGAACCACTTAGGAGGTTTGCATGAATACACACAATCCCTCCAGGGTAAGTTGGAATCAGCGCGAGATGTGTGTCAGGCTAATAAGGAGTGCCGCGTTGGTTTACATACAGACACAGTCGATAAATTAGATGAGATGCATGACCGTATCCGAACGCGTAGAAAGGCAAGGAAATGATATTAAGATGGTATATGGAGAAGAGAAACTAATAGATTATAATATGAAGGTAAAAAATGAATCTAACGCAGAATGTCGCGCTGAAATACGGGCAATAGATAAGAACATAAAATAAATTAGGCGTGATACGGTAGAACTCGCCCAGAGAATAGAAAGTACCGAAAAAGAGCGTCAGAATTTGAACCCCGAGTAGAAACAGATACTCTTAGACAAGTTAGAAATAGGCACTATAGGGATTCGGCTTATTCGGAATGTAAGGACACCATAGTAGTGACAGTGCAGATGATGATTCAGAAATCAGGGTTGTATGTGACCGAAGGCGCAAACGCGACAAAAATGTTACTTTCACAAATCGCCAGAAAAAAATACGAAATTAAAAGATGATGTCATCCTGAAGGAAATTCAGTGTTTTCTCAAATTTCAGGGTGATCCTTCCAGTGAATCAATTCACAATTATTTGCAAAAGCTAGAGCTTACAGCTCAATTAGCCAACCTTTCTGATAAAGCTCTGTTTAAGCTAATTCCACATTTATTGCAAGGAGTTTCATTAAGTTGGTATAATATCAGGAAAGACGACCTTACTAACTATGATCAAATCAAACAAGCACTCATTGAAGCTTTTGTGGGAAAAGCTACAGTACAACACAGGCTATCAATCCTTAAGTGTACTAGGTCCGATCGCAAGGCACATAGTTTCGTACATGATTTCGCGCTTGATCAATTCAATATACTTCGTGAATTGACACCGCAGTTGCCTGAATTTCTCATACTTACAGATGTAATACAGGCTTTGCCTAATAGATTTAAAACTGAAATCTTCCTTCATTCATGTAACAATATCAGAGAATTTTTGGCCGCAATTCAAACATTTGAAACTTTACATGCTCAACAAAGTCGTAGGGAGGAAAGATACAAGCAGGGTAATAATTATAATGTAATCAAAATTCCAGTTTCCAAGCTAACTAACGAAATTTTTCGTATAATAAGAGTAATAATCAAAGGTACCAGGATCAGCGTGTAAATAATATGAGAATTGATAGGAATCAGAACCGAGGTCGTACGCGACTTGACAACAGTAGAAATAGTAGGAACCGACCCTCGCGATCCCGTGATCAGAACAATAATGAGGAACGAAACAGGAATCGCAACTCGCCCGATAATTCTAACACTAGACCTGAGCGAAAGAACACTTATCCTAGGAATCAGCGAAACAATAGTAGCAATAATGAAAGGAGGAATAATAATAGTAGAAATAACAACAATAGTCAAAATCACAACAATAGAAACAACTCAAACTGGTCAAACCGACGTAACGAACGGAATTCTGGCCACTCGGAAAACAATTAGATAGCGGGACTGTGGACCGGGTAAATGCCAACACATACTATCCTACTGTAGGTCCAACTAAACATTTTCTGGTATCTCATACTGACATTTGTAGCGTAAATAATCCTCATTTGGCTAGAAGTGACTGTGAATCGGACACCGATTGTCTAGATCATTATATTAATGCGCAACCCAACTCTATCTCTACTAAACTTAAAATTTTAGTTTGCAATACTGAAGTCGAATATTTGGCGGACACAGGCTCCGACACGTGCCTCATGTCTTTAGCGCTTTGGAAACGCATTAGTGCAGATGTGACATCACCCATGCTCACTCCAGCTGATGATATACTTTTAGTGCATTTCAGTGGCTCAACCAGAAGAAAAGTAGGAGGTTACACATTAGTCACTATTCGAATTGATAACAATTCTGTTTATGTAAATGTTTCTGTTACAGAATCTCTTAATCAAGATCTTATTTTAGGACTTGATGCACTTACTGCTTCGAGAAGCCAAATTATTCTTTCGGATGGTACGATTTCCATGGAATATAATAATTTGAAAACCATTATTAATCTTTTACCAGAAATTTTTGACTTTCAGGAAATCTCCGAAAATGAAGAGAGAGATACGATAGATAACAATTTTTCTATTTCAGCTGCCACTTTTGTAAAACAATGTGCTACAAACGAACAGATTAGAGACGTAGTTAACCGCACTTTAAATTGAATCAACCAACAGACAAAGCAATTATACTCTCTTTTATCAAAATATAGGGATATTTTCACAAATTATCCAGGCCTTTGTAAAGATTTTGTTTACGAGATGGAGAGAAAAAACGACAAGCTATTGGTACGTAAAGGAGGATATGCCATGCCTCATAAGTATCTCCAAGATGTACGAGATGAGATTCATAAGTTATTAGAATTAGGATTAATTTGTCAATCCAATTCTGTTCACAGCAATCCTATCCTTGTAGTTACCAAGAAAAACGGGAATCCAAGGCTATGTGTTGATCTTCGCTTGCCGAACCAGTTTGTGCAACTTCGCCAAACAAAATCTGAGGGTATACAGGATTTGTTATTAAAAGTAAAATGTATACCTTTCCTTAGCTCTTAGGATCTTGTAAGTAGCTATAATTAGACTTTGCTTACTCCTAAGTCACAGGAATATACAGCATTCAATTTCGAAGGTCAGCATTACCAATATCGAGTCACATGTTTTGGTTACAAAAATGGTAGCAGCGTATTAAACAGTATGCTCCAAAAATTATTGGGACCAAAGTTACATGCTAAAATCTTATGATATATTGACGAATTGGCTTGCTTTACAGACAGCTTCGAAGAACACCTTGCCTTGCTGGGGCAAAGGTTTGAAAAGTTCAGAGAACACAACCTTACTCTTAATATTGAAAAATGTTTTGTACTAAGTCAGTATCTTTTCTAGGTTTCTTGATTACTCCCGAAGGCATCAAAAAGTATCGAAAAACCATAGAAGCGGTTCGTAACTTACACAGACCCACCAATATTAAATCTTTACAATCTGTAATTGGTCTCTTTAATTGGTCACGAAATTTTATTCCTCATTTGTCAGAAAAAATGCAACCTCTTTTTCAGCTTCTCAAAGAAGGAAAATTGTGGCTTTGCCTTGAAGTACACCAACAACCTTTTCAACAAATTAAGGACGATATTTGTAAAGATGTTCTCTTGTCTCACCCCGATTTGAATTTACCTTATTATTTAGAATCAGATGCATCCCGTCTGGGAGTCAGTGCAGTTTTATATCAGTACAGTGATGAACAGAAAAAAATAATCCAGTTCTCTGGTCGGACTTTAATACCTGCTGTGTCTTGCTATAGTGTGACTGAGCTGGAACGTCTTGCAATCATATTTTTGGTCCGAAAATGGCGCCAATTGCTAATTGGTCACTATGTTATTTTTATTACAGATCATAAAATCTTAGTTGGTTGGAACACTCGTCTTTTAAGATGGTCTCTGGAATTACAACAACTGGACTACGAAATACTTTTCCAGAAAGGCTCCGAGAATCTTTGTGCAGACACGCTTTCACGTCTGTTCCCTTCCAAAGAATTACCAACTAAACGTGTTCATATTTTACAGGCTATTGAAGACAAAATCAAAAATATTTCAGTTGAAGAGTTACAGAACGCACGAATGGAAGATCCTGATTATTTCCCTTTTACTTGTTTTTTAGCAAGCGAGAAAATAGAAGAGCTTCCAAGTAAATCACGCAATTGGGAAAATATTTTCAAATTCGATAACGGTATTCTTTTGTACAGAGATTTCCATTTTCCGGATTCATATAAAATTTGCATTCCGAGGTCATTAGGGAACAATGTTCTTACTGCTTACCATGACGACTTAGATCACCTAGGAGTAGACAAAAAGCTCAGGATCATTACAAAGTCATTTTATCGGAGTAAAATGAGATCAGATGTGAAGAAACATTTAAAGGATTGTGTGAAATGTATGCAATTTAAATCCGATCACCACCCACCAGCTCGTTTCTTGTCCACTAATCCTTATTCAGAACCTAGAGCTTTATTAGCCCTCGATTTTTTTTAGGTCCATATCCATCAGGCTCAAACGGTGCGCGCTTCGCACTGGTTACTGTTGATGAGTTTACTCAATATTGTACAGCTTATCCCTTGATGAACGCCACTGCTACTTCAGTTATCAAGTGTTTATTAGATATATATATATATATATATATATATATATATATATATATATATATATATATATATATATGCTTGTGCTGACGGACAACGCTGCACTGTTTCATAGCAAAAAGTATCTATCTAAAATGCAAGAGTACAATATTAAAGTCCATCATACAACACCGTATCACCCCATGAGTAACATCACAGAACACTCTACTAAAATTCTTGTATCTACTCTTAGGTTATTATGTTGCCAGGCACATAACAAATGGGCCGAAAACCTGACGCAAGCAGTTCTGTTACGTAACTACTCCATCGTTGAAATTCTTGGTGTTTCACCAGCAAGTTTGTATCTTAATATTCAATTTTTCCGTCCCATTTTTAAGCATTTTGGTTTACAAGTATCTGAAGATTTTGATAAGGAAGACGGGATTAGTTGGTCGAATAAATTACTTGTGGCAGACCACCGACGAAAAATCATCATTGAGAAGAGGAACGCACGATGAAACGACAGTCAGCAACAACGACATCGTATAAGACGAGGAAGTTTAATTTTTCTACAGCAGCGTAACATTAGTAGTCTATTAAAAGGTGAAATCTCCAAATTTTTTGATTTTTACCGAGGACCTCTTTCATGTGTAAAGGTTATTAATGAACGTGTTGTTGAACTTGTTGACCCTTCCACAAGTGAATATTTAAGGCTTCATTCCATAGATAGGAGTAAACTATGAGGACCTACCCCTGAAACCCGCGAAATCTGGATGGCCTTGGCACGTCGCCAAACAGTGGCGTAGAGAAGGGGACCCAGAGGGGCCGGGCCCCCCAAAGCGGTCCGTCAATGTTTTTTGGTACTTTGATGTTTGTATTTTATATATATATATATATATATTTATGTTTATATATTTTTGTTTCTAATTTTTCTATATGTATCTATAACAGCACTTGGGCACCCCCAAACCCAATCCTGAGTACGCTACTGTCGCCAACTACCAGAAGATCTTTTCCATGACATTAATTTGTCGCCTGTTAATGAAACTCAAGAACTAATCTCTTTTTCCCTAGTGGAGAAGTCAATTTGTCAGAATCAGAAAACACGTCTGATAAGAATAATTCAAATCCCTTACAGGTCAACAACTTATCAACCACTCGTTTGTTATCTCTATTTATTAGATCCTTGGTTACATTATTACTTCATTTCACCATATTGGGAGCCTACATGTATTCCATTGGTCAAACCCAACCTTACCGGTGGACTACAACTGCGTACAAGTTATGCAGAAAGAATAAACAAAAACAGATGTTAAGTGGTTCACTTCATTAAAAAAACAGAGACTTGCTACACTGACATTTTTTTCTGCGAGGAAAGCGGCATATTTCTTTTAATCTTTGTTTTGCTTTCAGCTTTTGATAAGCATACATGCACACGAAAAGGAGAACTACGCATTTCTTTTAAACTCCTTTTTGCTTGTAGTTTTTAACTGTTGAGCGAAGAGCAGCCATTATGATTTCTTTCCTTTTCTTGTTTTGATAAGATAGCCGCTGCATTTTCGACCACCTGTTTGTGCCTATGAATAACGGGCGACACACACCTGATTGATTCTTTTTCTTTTTCTATCTTTGCTCAACGTCATATTTCATACATTTAATTATATATCAATGTTGCAAACGTTATTAATGACTTACTATTAGTTTAATGTCAATTTTCATTTCACATGTTTGAATTTAGGATTTTAGTAAAAACGCATTCTAAGTGCTTAGGGGAATTGCGTTTTAAAAGCAATTTGAAATCTTGGCGAGATTTCCCCACCCTCAGCCAGTGGGAAGTTATTTTAGCGTTATAAATTATTTTTATTGTTTTTAATTTTTTTAAATTCCTTTTTAGGATCCCTTCCCACTTTCGAAATTCTTAAACATGTTATCATACGTATGACTCACAATTAATATTTGAATTTAAAAAAAATATGTATCGAGATGCCCAGGATACGTTTAGTTGTTAATTATATATATATATATATATATATATATATATATATATATATATATATATATATATATATATATATATATTTGTCATTCAAACTTAGTACGTAATCTTAGGCGTAGAATATGAAATTCTACATTTATAATCAATCTCAAATTTCTTTTTAAGTGTTAATCTTAGATTTTCGTTTTCATTTTAATAGAAACTCGTAACTAAGCATGTGTATTCTTAACATCTCAGTGAATATTTTAATGTTGATGAACCGTAATTCTATTATGTGGATTTGTATGTAAATGTGTTGTAATGTTTTGTTAGTTTTGACAAAATTGTATTTTAGTTGCAGTATGTCCTAGAAACTATTTGAATTCGATATAGATCCCGGAAATAAACTTATTTTCTTTCTTTTCAATAGCATGATGCCATAACGATTTATGAAAATTTCTTTCTGTTAATTATTTCATATGCTCGATGACTTTGAATTTTAATGTGTCAATAAAAGCATTTTGAATATTTTGTAGCGAAGGTGCTTGAGGAAGCTTGTTACAGATGTTTTGTAGGGAATTTAATTTTGATATTTTAGACCGACCAAAAAGCTGTAATGTCGTTGACTATATTTTGTGTTTGTATCTCATGTTTTTCTTTTAATAGGTCTCATGTATTTTGTTTTATAGAGATATATCTTTACGATGCTAGGAGAGCATTTGTATTTTGTGTGTTTACACATCTTTTCCAGGTGGAAGTCGTACGGTATGTTCCAGGAAACATATATGTATTTTACTGAATATTAAAGTGTTGATATTTCAGTTATGTATAGAAACATTTTGTAAGTGCCTATGGTTGCAGGCCTTTTCTCATTTCTAGATTTGCATCGCGGGTGTCGATGGCATATTTTGTGTAAATACGTGTAGTATTACACATTTTTCCCAAATATGGTTTTGGTCAATTCATGGCGGAATGACCGTTTGCTTTCAGGAATGTTTGGGCTAGTGAGTCAACTTCCTTGATTAAGACCTTTGAGAAACTTGGATCAACACTGATAGTTTTCAACGCTTTATTAATAAGTTCTTTTGCAAATAGTAGCCACCTATTCTGGTAACCTTACAATACTTACGTTTTTGGAAGTGAACAACAGCCATTATTCTAGGAATACGCTAATAATAACTTTGTTTCTGAATGAAACCATTTGTTGTATTGAGTATTATCGAAATAGTCTCGATTTTTACGTGACGAACGGATGGCATTTTGATCTTATGGCGTGCCGAATTTTCTTCATACATGTCAACAAAATCGCAATCCTTTCTTTGATATGCAGAATCATGCTTATTTCTTGGAATTACTATGAAAGTCATTTTGCACACTTTAGTTTATTTTTTTTTTCATTGAAAAACGATTTTTCGTTCTTTTCTGCCAAACAACACAAGGTACGATTAAAAAAAGGACATACAGGTTAAAATCTTATTTTGTTTGTATATTGTAAGTTTATCATTTGTTTACACTTTCATTCTTTATACTTTTTTCAATGATTTTCATATTTTTCAAATATATTATAGTAATATCGAAACTTTGACAATAATTTTAATATTTTAATACCTTTAACACGGTTGCTACTAGCATATTCATTCATATTCTAATATTTTAAATACATATATCAGTATATTTAAAAGAAGACATTTACTAACTTTTATTGCAATGTTTGATAATTCTTTAAGTCGATGTTTTCGTGAATAGTTATTGAGTATATTTACTTGATATTATACAAAATAAAGTGATCGAAACGGAACACTTAAAACATTTTGCGGAAAGTATTAATTAGTATTTTTTTTAAAAAAAGTAAAAATTAAATAGCCCTATAAACGATTTCTGCGCACTTTCAGTAAAAAGAGTTATCATACAGGTGTTTTAACCATACCTCGTTTCTCACACCAGTGTTAAAAAATCCCCTTCTCCCCTCATTAACTCATCGTTGGAAAACCGTGGAGGATATTTAAGACAGGAAGACAGCGTGGTTTCAACATATCAAGAAACGGAAGATAAGGAAACCCAACTGCACCAATCGTTCAAGAGGATCTTATCACCTCATGGAACATTTGGATTGGATACTGCTCATGCAGGAACCTCATCATGTTGTAGTGAGTGAACAAGTTATTTAACTATTTTAAATAGCACTTTCTCAGGTGAACAACCATTCATCGTTTATGCACGTAAATCTGACACCATATCCCAGTGTTGTCATCTAACTGATCTTAAATTTTTGGTGAAAACCTAATTTTATTCATATGTCATTATACGGCTAGGGGATCTTAACCTGTCTACGTGTGGACTTAACAGGTCGTTCCCTCTCGGACACCAAATCTATAACCGCCACCAGGTTATAGAAGTATTTTTTGTGGACGCTCTGTATATTTCGTAAAAACAGTGACTATTTTTTCGATTAATCTTTATTCTGCGACGCATATAAGTTCTTTCTTGGGTGGGAATTGCTTCTTTCCCACACAACTGGACAAAGAAAAAAATGAAATGAAATCTTTGAGTTTTACGTCCCACAGTTATGCCGGTTAGGCTAAAGAAGACGATGATGATGAGTGATGAATGAAATGGTGGAATGAAGAAAGAGGGAGGAAACGGGAGAACCCCGAGAAATCCCACGCACATGGTGTTTGTCCACCACAATGTTCACTTGGCGGAGGCTGGGATCGAACCCGGGACCCCAAGCACCAAAGGTGAACGCTCTACCACTGAGCCACCGCGGCCCTAACTGGACAAAGAAGTCTCTTAGTGTTTTCTCATATATATTTTGGTGAGAACATTTGTCAGCTTTTTGGTGAGAATATTTGTTAGCGACGAACCTTCTCAGTGTTTCTCCCTGACTTATTATTATGCACAGTATATATTCTGCAGTTATGTGGAACTAAATTAGTGCTTTCTTTAATCGCTTATGGAAATACTAGCTAACCAGATTTTCGAGCATCAGAGAGGCACCAACTACGTTGGTTTTGCAGTTCCTTATCTGTACTTTCTCACGCCCGAGTTATCGTAGTGTCTCGTGCATCGTAGCCAGTACCAGTAGACTAAAATTAACATAAATTATTTTCCGTATTCCGTTTGTATGTGCATACAGGTGAGTTAACTGAGTGGTTTTTGGAATGAACTGCCAACACGATTCAGTAAACCACTGCGGCTCGTACCTTGAGCTTTGGTGCTCAGGGAGTTTGACTCTGATATTGCGTGCAGCAACCACGTATGTTGCGTCGGGAATTAAGTATGATTTTGTGTTAAAGGGCACAAGCTATTAGCCGGCGAAGGACGTTTTCTTACGGCTAGCCACAACTAGTGAAGTCCCAGGTCCGCAGACCTTGTGCGTACATGTCAGTTATATACGCGACCTCCAACATCAGCATTCCACTTTGGTGGCTCTCTATTTTAATTTGCTGAATACTCATCTTTACGCTTCAGGATTGTTTGGCGCAAGAACTGGATTTTTATGTGGGATTATCCCGGCAACTTTCCCCCAGTGCTAATCCCCCTAAGTGCGTCAAGGTGTGAGAGAAGCAATAATAGTGAAATTTCAGATATAATCTCATATATATATATATATATATATATATATATATATATATATATATATATATATATATATATATATATATATATATATATATATACAATATAAACTGCTACATTGCATTAAAAAGGCAAAGTGTGATTTCAGTGATGAAAATTATTACACTTATTCTGTGTTAAGTGTTGTGTTCATTTCTCTTCGTTATTTTTTTTTATATATTAGTGGTCTAATAAATAAGTATAGTGTCATTTAATCCAGTGTGTTTTCGTTGTTTGTGTGAGTGATGTTTGCGTGCGTTATGGTCTGGATGACCATCTGATTGTCCGTGAGGTTTTTGAGACCGACGAGCGATTTGGAAACAATTTGTAACCCTTCTTGGAGAGGTCCTTCATCGTCCTATCCAGGTATGTTCAGGCCTCAGGGGAATATTTATTGGTAGGACCGCGAACAACGAGACTCGAACTCGAATTGGTTACAAGCTAATTTAACGATAATTAGAGGAGCTAGATGATACATTCCATCTTAGTCTGACGTATTTCGTCTACGTTTTATTTCACTCACGAAAAAGCTATTGGTTGAAGAAAAATATTAACGCTACACTAATTTAGAAAAAAACATTATCAAAAATTAAAATGTAAGATATACTCCGTTTTCAATCACTGTGATCCTTTATAATAGAAACGTAATGAAAGTTGGAAACACATAAGTTGTTGTCCAACACCTTTTTACTTTACTCAGGTCTAAATATGTTTTCCTCTTTCTAACTTACAGAGTGTGTTGAAACTACCTATGGAATTTTCACACTGGTACTATGTACGAGTAATGCCTTCACAAAGATAGGTCTTCTGAAAATCCATCATGTTATACCATAACCTGTATTCTTTTCTAAAATAACATATTTAATAATGTAGATGATGATAATAATGACGTCCTTTTCATATTTTTAACTTTCTAATTTTTTATCTATTTTTTAAAATATTTTCATAGCCTTTGGTTCAAAATTCTGTTTTATCCCAATTCAAGCCAGGATATTTCTTATCTAGATTTAATGTTGAACTTTTCCCGTGATATAACATGATTCAAAAACGTTCCGTTCCATGATCAACTCTTGTGAAAGACTTGCGCTATTTTGATTCTATGGTCGATATTTAGAAATTGTTTTCACAAATTTTAATGTTTTCTGTTCATCCCCTTTGTGCCTCCAAACGTTCCTTCACTCTGGTTTAAATATTTTTGTGGTAGATCCGTAATATTGTTCACAAGAACATAAAATCGATAAACACTCGAAAACAAAAGATTATCTGTAAAATGAACGATGTGGGGCAAGAACAGCTAACTCACAATTTTACTATTTTATCAAATTAGAAGTTTCCTGCTGCACAATTCATTTTCAAACTCGGAAAGCTGATTTTTCACATAAGACTATACATGAAGGATTAAACGGACAAGGCTAAACGAAGTGGTATGCGTTGCTCTTTATCGGGTGCTGCAGAACGCAGCAATTGCAAAATCATGGGTTACCATATTCTAGCCTTACACCCTTCAAATAATTTTTGTATCTAGATAATCCAAATAATAGTGTTTTCTTCTTAATTGGTAAGGTTTTAGAGTAATTTTTTGTGCTTTATTAGCTAGTTTTGCAAGTGTTTGAGATATTTCGGCTCGTACCAATTAGATCATTTGTCACTTTTCTTCTTCTTTGAGGTACTTTGAAATTTCTTACATTCTGAATAAAATTTCAAAGCCTGGTTTTGCATTTACTTTTAATCCATTTTTAATTCCGAGTTCAAAAATGAATTCCCTGTGTTTCGCGAATTCTTCGCTTGGATGTATTAACTATGATAAGTGCTCTAAAAGGACATTTTTCTAGATATTATTTTCAAAATCTCTTGTCATCGCGAATTATATCGAGGAATTTGAAACTTAAAATATACAAAACGATAATCATGCCTGTTGTTCTGTATGGCTGCGAAACATGGTCGCTTACTCTGAGGGAAGAACATAGACTGAAAGTATTTGAGAACAAGATCCTGAGACGGACCCAAGAGGAACGAGAATGGGGAATGGCGGAAACTTCATAACGAGGAACTACATAATTTATATGGTTTACCCAACATTGTGAGGGTCGTCAAGTCTAGGAGGCTTAGATGGGCGGGTCATGCAGCTAGAATGGAAGAAAGTAGAAACGCTTTCAAAGTCTTGACTGGAAGACCAATCGGTAAACGACCATTAGGAAGACCTAGGAGCAGATGGGAGGACAATATTAAGATGGATCTCGCAGAGATTGGAATGCAGAGTAGAAACTGGATGCAGTTAGCTAAGGATAGAAGTCAGTGGAGAGCTTTTGTGAACGCGGCATTGAACCTCCGGGTTCCATAGGCCATAGAGTTAGTTAGTTAGTTTAGTTAGTTTTTATTAGTTTTAGTCAGACAGGAATATGCTGATTTGTTATGACTGAAATAATTGCAAGCTGTGGGCTTTCTCTAAATAGTTGTATGGAACATTTTTGATATGCAAATGTAATGGTGTAGGAAATTTAAGCCTTGTTGGTTTCTTTTTCTTTGGTGGAATTTAATTTCCTGTAACTGTTATTGAATTCCGCTAGCAGATCATTCAAATATTTGTATTTGTAAATCTAAATTCTACATCAACAAATGTGTGCCATCTGGCAAATTTGATTTTTTTTTTATAAGGATCTTTGCTGAAATGCATACAGTTAAATAAGTTTGGGTGTTTGAGTGGAACTTTTAATGATATTAATATTACTAAATATGATAGTATATTTTAATAATTGGAAAAATGAAATGAAATCTTTAGGTTTTACTTCCCACGGTTATGCCAGATAGGTTAAAAGAGACGGTGATGAATGAAATGATGAAATGAAGAAAGTGAGGTAAACGGGAAAACCTGAAGAAACCTAAGCACACGCTACTTGTCTACCACAAAGTTCACTGGTACGAGCTTGGAACGAACAAAAGACCCCATGCACCAGAGGTGAACACTATTACAAGCCTCCACGACACCAGTTTAATAATTTGTGAAAGTTTCTATACCAATAATTTACTCAATACCAATAATATACCAATAAGAAACTCAAAAATTTTTTCTCTGTGCTTGTTCGAACTCTGCCAGGTAGATTTAGCACCAATTCTGATAAACATTTAGGAATTTGTAGTTGAAATGTTACGGTATATGCCGTAGATATGATGGACTTTGCGAAGTGCGATTGCTAAGCCCGGAAATGGTGGTTGAATGTTTTCTCGCCTTTAATAGTATTCCGAAACCTTAGTGCGTACAAAGTTGAAATTTCGTATACATGTTATCCTGAGATTATTACATTAGTGATAAGACGAGGTTTTATGGAAGTCATAACCTAAGAGAGTAGAAAGAGGATTAAATGTTTCACCTCTCTTCATCACTTCTGAAACCACTCGACCTAGAGTTCAAACTGTGTATTGATATTTTCCTTATATTCTAGATAATAGATAAGTTGGAAATTTGAGATATCACACTCCAAAGGACGCGTAGAGTTACTGAAATGACGTAGCATTTTTGCATTAAGAAAATATGTAATTCTGAATTTTAAGTGAATATCTCAGAATATTAAAATAAATTCAAGCATGAGTACTCCTCGTAAATTGCACTGAAATAAACAAAATTCACATGTCATTTGTATATATGTATGTTAATAAGTAATATTTTTTAAGTTGATCTATTCATTAAAAATTCAATAATCCAAACTTGATCGTCTTGGACACATCTTAAGCGAATCGTACAATGTGTGCATAGAATAAACGAATCTTGCTGATGCACTTCACAACAAACTATATGCAGAGTAAATGCAGGTTTACTTTAGCAGAAGTCACAATATTTTTTTTTTATTTTTAAAATATTCAGAAATTTATTTATCTCCTACTTCGATGCCTGGATGCCCTGATGTTGTTACGCATTAGATTGGAATTTGGTTTGTGCTTGTGTATTGAAGCTTTCATAGTTTGAAAAAAAAAACATATATTTTTAAATCGGTGAAATGGCGCGGTGTTTTGGTGCTAGAGTAATCGCCTTTGTTATGTGGTGTCCCTTGTTTGATCGTAACTCTCCCCAAATCGTATTTTTGTGGTGAGCAAGCACCGTTTGCATATATTTCCTTCTTGATTCTCCATTTCTTTTTTCCTCTTGTTTCATTTCATTAGTGTTATCCATCTTATTATCACTGTTTTCTGAAGACTCGACGCATAATCATGGTACGTTAAACGGCAAAAAAACAGTGAAATACGTATGAGGTCATTTTGGTCCTAATAGTTATAGTACTGAATGATTTAGATCTTATTTTATAATGTTCAAGTTGGAATTAGTACTTTCTCTTGTGTTAAGAGTGTGATGTTAATTTCTCTTCATTTTAATTTGTAAACATAGAATTTTATTAACTGAATCTAATATTTAATCTGCTAGAAGGTGTATTTTTTCGATGTTCCCTGACACTTTCTTCATCAAATCCGGACAAGCAGAGGTAAAATTGAGAGGGAGCACCGGGGTATGCCGTCCGCTCACCTCCAAAAAATATGTATGGCGTCCCGCCAGTTCACAAAAAATGCAATGGGTAAAACCAGGCAGGAAACGGCGTGACGTCATGCCACTATCTACCGTCCCCTACCTCTTCAGATCCACTTTTACCCCTGCGGACAACTCACATGCAATTCAGTTCACTTATTAGAATTTCATCTTACATGCACTATCCCATGTGTTGAGAAAATAAATAAATAAAAAAAAACATCAAGTATGTCTCTCTGTTTAGAGAGTCCAGACTCCACCGCCTTTGCCACTTTCAGTGACAGGTAAAGTTTATATGCAGAACAAAAAGTGTGAGTGATACAATTCAAGACGAAGTATACGCAGAGTAAAAGCAGGTTTACTCAGGGTGCGAATATCCTTCACTCATTATTTTTGGAATAAGATTCTTCCTACTCTAATATGCCATTAGGAGAAAAAAGTGACACTATTGTCAGAGGTTTGCAAATTAATTTCAATAATCTTATTTAATTAATAAGAATTTCATATGTAAATAATATATAATTGAAATGGGTGAACTAGTAGCATTGGAAGAGAAAACAACTGAAGTTAATTATTACTGGTCAACTTTGTAAAAGAAAATGAATGTGAAAGGCACTGTTATATTTTGTATTTACAGGTTTCTCTTCTCTTTGACTGTGATGATTTTACAACATAAGTGTCTTTAGCGATAACTACAGTTTTTTTTAACTCTAATGTGTTCAATAATTTGGCGTTCCCGTGAACAGAATACCCGTATACCTGTAGTTTTCAAAGATATTTAGGAAACATAACGAAAAATGAAATGAAATCATTAAGTTTTACATCCCACGTTATGTCAGGTAGGATAAAGAAGATGGTGAATGAGAAATGAATAAAATGGTGGAATGAAGAAAGTGGTAGGAAACGGGAGAACTCCGAGAAAACCTCCACACACGGTGTTTGTCCAACACAAAGCGCACTTAGTGCGAGCTGGAATCGAAACAAGGACCCCAGGCACCAGAGTTGAACTCTCTACCACTGAGCCACCGCGATCTCAGCCAATAAAACAAGTTTCATTAATTTCGGCATGATTATTCAGTAGTCTAACTCGTGCTTCTGCTATATAGGTCCCCTTGACTGTCTTAGACCATATAAGTGTGGTGATCTTTCTCAGCTCCGTATTCTTTCATTATCCATTTGCTATTACACAAGTTCTTTCATTCATCCTATATGATAAAGATTTCGCTTTAAAAATATATAAATCAAAGGTAATGGATTAATTTATTCTTAGTTCTTATGCATGGTACAAGTAGGGCTATTTAATGGGAGAGCACATTTACTTTCGGCTTGATCTCAGGTGACTTGAGTTAATTGTGAAAAGTTCATGTTCGTCAATTCTCTTGGGCCTATACCCTTATATTCCACTTTTCATCCTACTACCTGTTGCCTTGGAAGCATTCATTTGCATTTTATTATCCTTGAATATACAGAGTATAATCATGCGATTTCAAACTACGTATTTCCTTCAATTTATGTTTGTAAAGGAAAACGTGGTAGAGAAGATTACACTCGTTTGATGGATGTTTACGTTGGCTAGGCATCTTTTACGTTTCTGGCGCTGTACTGTAATATCTATAAAAATATAACCCTAGTACTCATAAAATAAACTGGTATTTACAGTAGTATCACAATCCTTTACATTTAGAAGTAATAGCTAAGCTACCGTCAGATCACTAGTATATATTGCGTTCGAAGATACGTTGTCAGAGAAGCTACACCCAATTGTTTTTAAAATATTTTTGGTGAATGTAGAAAAATAGACGACAAATTTAATATTAGTAATTAAATCTGAACAATGTAAAGTGAGTATCGATATATGGAAGTTGAAATAGACCTATGGCGAACATTGCTTATCAAGAGCACAATTTTTCCGCTGACAAAATCATTTTTGGAAGGCCGATAACACATTGAAGATGAACTTCACTCAGGCAGATATTCAACTTCAAAAATTAACGAAACCATTGAACGTGTGAGGGATATTGTGAGATCAGACCGTCGTTTAACAATAAGAATGAGGAGTGAATAGTTAAATGTAAACACTTGACAGACGATTTGAACATGCGAAGGATTTGTGACAAAATGGTGCCGAAAAACCTCACAACTGAACAGAAGAACAATCGAAGAAACGTGTGCGTTGATCTTCTTGAGTGGATTGCCAATGATAAAGAATTTTCAACTGTGTGATCACAGATGATGAATCCTGGGTATTTGAGTACGATCCTGAGAGAAAGCGGCAAAGCGAAGAGTGACACACTCTGTTATCTCCTCGGCCGAAGAAATGCCGAATGAGCAAATCAAAGATCAAGACTATGCTGATTCGTTTTTTGACAGTAACAACCCTTTCTCATTTGGCGGCGAACTGCCGCGCGCGCTGGCGGCAAATTGTCGCGCAGGGTAGAATGACATTGCAAGCAATGGAGCTTTTCATATATACGTGGCGGCCGCCGCAAATTTTCGCGGTAAGGAAAAACAGCCGCCTCTTCCTGCTAGAAAGCGGCGCGGCAGATTGCTGCGTATAGCGAAGCGAGACATTGCAAGCAATGGAGCTCTTTACATATAGGCGGCGATCTGCTGCTTGGATGTTGGGGGAGGTAGGAAGTGTTGCCAGGAAGGAGTAGAGAGTGGTTGCGATAATATGGATGTGTGTGTGTTTTATGTACATATATATATATATATATATATATATATATATATATATATATATATATATATATATATATATGTATGTGTGTGTGTGTGTGTGTGTGGAGTGTGTTTGTGTATCTGGTTATGTTCTAGCTTAGAACACCTGAAGTGCTTTTAACCAAACTTGTTACATACAACATATGGGAAAAGATAATATGTAAAAATAATCGAAAACTACCGTTACTACTGAAGTGTCGGATCCAAAGGTCGTTGTTCAAAAATAGTCCAAATCAATACAAATTATTATTTTTTATTTAATAGAAGATTGGGATATATGTGAGGGCAAATGAGCTTGTAATTCTATAAATTTCATGTGCTCCGAAATTGAAATATATATATACTATTAAATATTTCAACAATATTGCATATTTTACAGTCTTTTGCTATATATTTATGTACTATTTTGCTCTATATAATTTGTTACATAAAAATTCATAATCCGCATTTTAGTTACAATGCTGTACCTTAGCAAATGTTCCTTAGCATCACCTTGTTTATGTAATATTTGATAAATATACCGTATTATATATATATGTTTTATAACTCTTAACACTTCTATGGGTGTAATTCCTTGAATAGTCCTTTGAATTCAAGGACTAGAGCAGTGCTTTAAAGAAACTCTAGTCAATAGTCGGAACGCTTAAAACAGACGAACAAACCCGAAATACTGTGACTATAATAATAATAATAATAATAATAATAATAATAATAATAATAATAATAATAATAATAATAATAATAATAATAATAATAATAATAATAAAAATACCTAAGGACCAGCCTTGGGCTCAGTGGTTGAGTGTTGACTTGGGATTCTGGGATAGATCTCAATCACCGACTGTTCTTAGACTTTATCGTGGTTTTCCCAGTCACAATAGTTGAATATCGGGATGGTATTTTAAATATCCAGACCTGGCCGCTATTTTGCTCAAGTCTATCAATTGTGAAAACAGTACAGAAAATCTCCTTCAAGATACCACTTCTCTAAAAAAGGGTAAAGGTTTTTTTTCTTTTTTTATCTGTCTTAACAAGGCCAGTAGAAGACACTTTTTGCGTCTCTCCATTGCAACCACTACAACACGACAAGAGTCACAAGGTTTTGTTTCTTCAGTTTCACAGCAACCCTTCTCGCATTTTTTTTTCATTCGCGGCAAAACGCCGCGTAATGTAAAAGGGTATATTTCTCAAGCGGCGAACTGCCGCTTGCGGCGACGGCAAATCACCGCCTCAGTGTGAAAGAAGCGTAAGGGTGACAGTGCACAAAGAATTTATTCCACCAGGACAAACTGTCAACTAAGTGTTTTATAAAAGTTTCCTTGAAAGGCTCAGGAAAAGAGTGGTTCGTGTGAGACAACACATTGTAGACAAGTGGATGCTTCATCACGACAATGCCCCGCGTCACACGATCATTTCCATCTGTGAATTTTTGACCGAATCAGTATTAACAGACGAAAATCATATTCACGAAGAAATTAAATGTCGACTAAAAGCAGGGAATTCATGTTACTACTCGGTTCAAAATCTCTTGTCGTCGCGAATTCTATCGAGGAATTTGAAGCTTAAAATATATATAAAACGATAATCATGCCTGTTGTTCTGTATGGTTGCGAAACATGGTCGCTTACTCTGAGGGAAGAACATAGACTGAAAGTATTTGAGAACAGGATCGTGAGAAGAATATTCGGACCCAAGAGGAACGAGAATGGGGAATGGCGGAAGCTTCATAACGAGGAACTACATAGTTTATACGGTTTACCCAACATTGTTAGGGTCGTCAAGTCTAGGAGGCTTAGGTGGGCAGGTCATGTAGCTAGAATGGAAGAAAGTAGAAACGCTTTCAAAGTCTTGACTGGTAGACCCATAGGAAAACGACCATTAGGAAGACGTAGGCGCAGATGGGAGGATAATATTAAGATGGATCTCCCAGAGATAGGAATACAAAGTAGAAACTAGATGCAATTAGCTAAGGATAGAAGTCAGTGGAGAGCTTTTGTGAACGCGGCACTGAACCTCCGGGTTCCATAGGCCATAGAGTTAGTTAGTTAGAATTTTTGACCTCAAAACGCATTACTGTTATTCCTCAACCCCTTGTTCACCTGATTTGGGTCCATGTGACTTTTTCCTTTTCCCGAAATTGAAACATGTCCTAAAAGGACGTCATTTTGGAACTCTGGAGAGCATTCAAAAGACTGACCAACCAGTTAAAAGCCATACCAGTTGAAGACTTCCAGCGCTGCTACCAAGAGTGGGAACAATAATTCCGCCGGTGTACAGTTGCCCAAGGGAAGTACTTTGAAGGGGATAACATTGTTGTTTCAAAAACATAAAAACTTTAGTTTGTACAAAGTCAGTCTCATTACTTTTCTAACACCTCATAACATAAGAAGAAATAATAATATAGAATATAGCAAAACAGTACAGAGAGTAGAAGAAATTGGAAAAGAGAAGAACAGAAGTTCAATTTACATTGTTTAGTTCTTTTATAACGCTGTTTGTTCTAAATAAGGGAAACTATTATTCTAAATGTGGGAAACTATTTTTTTTAACATCATCGGTCCACTGGTGGGATAATATTTCTCCAACGTTTCGCCAGAATACTTGTATTGAGAAACACCCTAAAGAGGAAAAGAAAAATTTCTAATTCCTGAAAATGACTTCTGTTTGGGCTAGTTCTTTCAAAGAGATTGGAGCAAAAAAATATGAGAACTGTTGATTCCACCATTTATATTATTTCACTTAAAGTACCATGGAATTTACTATAAAATTATGAAACATTCATCAACGGATCTGACAATCAGGTAGGGTTGCGACTTTTCCCTTTTTGTTTTTTATTTCTTTTTTAATGCAAACAACGATTTGCAATTTTCTTCAATGTCACCATCTTTCTGCACTTTTGATCACCAATGACTATTATTGGGTGCTTTAAAATTTTTCAGCTATTTTAATTTTTTAATTCAAAATGGCTGAATTCTTTCAGCACGTTCTCGTTGAATCTGAATAGGCGAAGTTTAGTAGAAGAGAGAGAGAGTAATTGCAGCTCTCATTTTGAACACAGCATGGCGAAGTCCTCGATTAGAGTTTTTTTTTTATTAGTTTCTTGTAATCGTTATCCTGTCTGTCCATGTCTCTGTTATGCTTATTGCCTGCGAGGAGGAACAGGGAGAGAGGGAGACAAGGAAAATCAATGTGAAGAGTGTTATAAAAGGGAGTATAAAATACACCACTGCTGAGCAAGCTTTTGTCTCTTGGGGTGTTCATAACACCAACCCACGCACAAAACAGACAAAATCATTTACAATAATGAAATAAAGCATTTCTAGGAGTGAATTCTTTATTAAACAATGTAATGTGTAATTTCTGAGTACATGGTTGTGTTATTTTAAAACAGTGCAAAGACGAAAGCCATTTTTTTACAATTCTAAACTACTTGTCAGTATGCATGAGAACAATACCATGTAACGTAAACATGATTCCCATCCAGCTCGGTTTAAGCATGACCAACAATAATGTTGCCACGAGACAAAATTTTAGGCTGTCCCGACCCTTCTCTGGAAAACGCTGTCCCATCTCGAAAATCGCGTGTGTCTCGTCTTGTTAATCCATGGTTCAAATTCTGATAGAACTTGAAAGTAACCAAGTTTTATCATGTGATTCCACTTCATCATGGACATATGACGTACTCGAAATATAGCAGAATACCTCCAGAAATACGTATCTTGCACACAGTGCACATGCCAGGACAAAGAGGAAAATGAACCAATGTGGCACTTGTAACACTACTACTGGAACACCTTACAAATTTTAAATATAACATGAGAAACAGGACGAATCTTCGAGCTCTGATTATTTACAACTGCAGTAGGAATAATAAAATGAAACACACAAGCATGTCAGGAGACTGTACAAAAGCGCTTGGCAAAGAAAGTGGGTATTCGTCAAAGGAATTAATACAAAGAAATTTAGGCTCCCTCGTGGAATAGGAATAGAGCGCTCGGTTTCGTGCGCGTGGTCGAAGTTTCAAATTATGCTGGGAGCTCATGACCTTAGATTCAAGATCCAAGGTGGGTTTCTTATCCCACTTTAAACTGTAGGTTAAGTCTCTGAATAGCCTTGTCGCTGAAAGAGACGCTAAACGCCCTAATAAAAGCTAACGAAGAAAGTAGAGTAAACATGTACGATGCCAGATAACGTTTCTATGTATAGAAGACCTTCCAGGCATTTCCAGGGATATTTCTTGCTTGTAATCAACTAGTCCGGGGTGGGTACACAAGTGGTTTGGATACTATTTTCAAACTTAGAACGTCATTTTCTTCCGATGGAAGGCAATGGCAAACCATCAGGTTCACCTTGCCCAGAAATCTTTGGGTTGAACACTTACTTCCGTTCAGAACTCCATACCAGCTTCAGCACCATTTGTTGTGATTGCCAAGAGAAGTCATCCCACAAACAAGTGAAAAAAAACATCCTTTCTATGGGGCTGTACAACTCAATGACAGCTTGGTGTGAAATTGCTACCATGAAAGGAACGACCATACAAAGGCCAATCATAATAATAAAACTAAACATTATCGTAATAATCATACTACGATGTACGAAGAACTATATCCTAAAATGACGCTATGTAGTCAGAGTAGGTTGAAAACGATTTCAGCTATGTAATACAGAAAGCGCCACTAGAGGCGTGGGAATTATACCTATGTCTGCTGTGACATATTATGGTCGTTGAATATACCTAGTAACTGTTTTAGTCGACAGTTGATCGTTTTGTACGTCCTTTATTTTGCTGTTCTGAGTTTAGTCTGGCTTGTGGGTGTCATCGAATTGTGTCAAGGAGTATTCTACCTTCAGTGCGTATTCCAGTGTTCATTTTGGTTAAGTGGGTGAATACCTATGTGACATTACATGGATGCGAATCAAAATAGCCATCATCTGTAATTGGGACGTAACTTTCCACCCCATCCGTGTTCATCAGCTCTGGAACATTATAAAGGCGGAATACTCTATCCACGAGATTGCCGATATGCATCTCATCTACGGGAAGGAACACCAACACAGCCACCAAGCACGGCGTATATCAGGAACGCTTTCCAAATAGGCAGCTACCAGCACATACACTCTTTGCACGATTTGATAGTCGCTATTCTCTCGTAAGTGGTACTGTGAAAGACCTCGCACTGTGTAATTTGAAGAGGAGGTGTTGCATGCGGTATATAATGATTCTGGCATTAGCACACGTGCTATTGCTCAGCCGAGACAAGCCCATCCTAGTATTGTGTTCCGCGTTCTTCAGAGAGAGGGTTTGTACCCATACAAATTGCAGAAGGTGCAGATACAGCACATACTATCTGCGGAATTTCTCCATCGGATGGATTTTTGTCAATGGTATGTGCAACAGACACATGCCATTCCTGATTTTCCAACAATAGTGTTGTAGACGGTTGAGACAACAGTCAATAGACACAACAGACACGTCTGGGATATGGGCAATGTCCACGCAATACTTGTGCGTTATCATCAACACAAATCCATAGTGAATATGTGGTGTATCATCGTAGGTGACCATTTGATAGGCCCATACATTTTGCCTATTACCTTGAAAGCTGGGAATTATTATGTGTTTCTTCAGTATGTATTGCCAGAACGTTTCGGAAACGTGCCGCTCGCAGGTAGGTTACGACGTGCCTCCACGCATTTTGACCGGGAAACCAGGGTCGTACTAAACAACATTTTCGACGATTGCTGGATTGGCAGGGGTTGTCCTCGTCACCGGACCTCACACCAGTGGATTTCATTTTGTGGGGAGAAATAAAACGGTTTGTGTATGACATCACAGTGGAAAGTGCTGAGAAACTCGTTGCTCCCATCAATACCGATGCTGGGACCATTAGTGACTTGCAACATGGATTTGCATCTACCAGGCAGGCTGTGCTTAGTCGATGTCATCTTTGTCTTGACGTTAATGGCGAACATTTCTAACAACGTCTCTGAATTTTACAGTGTCTGCGAGGCTTTATTCCACTGCGTAGTGTCTGTAAGTGAGCTGTACAAGCTACAAGTAGTGCAGATCCTGAAGCTTATTGTTAATTGTTCTATAGTTGTTAATTATATTGTGTCCCCCCTTTTCTTCAGGCATTTTGTTTTCTTTCGGATTCTCTTCCAGCAGTAGTGGGACATGTGAAGAATTGTTTTATTTATTCTTCGTTGGAATGCGCACTGTACGAATTTGCGGCTTTAGTTTTCGATATTTTGAGTGCGTAATATTGTCCCAGAAGTAGTGGGATGTGCTAACGTGCTGTTACTTTCAAGTTCTATCAGAATTTGAACTATTTCTACTAGAATAATTTAGAGAGTTATTTCCAATGTTTAGAGTGTGAGACAATGTTCCAGGATTCATGGATTCAGTTGTGTTCTATTTACGTTGTATCAGATGTGACCCATGTGTACAAGAACATATTACAGTTATTCTTCTGTTTCGAGTGTGAGACAGTGTTCCAGCAGAGGTGGGGCATGGATACAATTGTGTTCCTTTTACGTTGCACTACAATACGAACCAAGTCTAATAGCAGAATGTACAACGTTATTTTCTATTTTTCACACGTGGGACGGTGTCCCAGCAGTAGTGGGACATGTTGGCATTAGCTACATGTCGAAATCAACATACGCATTGGCCACATTCCAGTATCGATCATGCGATTCCACTAGTGACATTCCTTTAGTTTCCCTAATTTCTTTGTGAGTTCCCTTGCACAATTTCAAATTGGTCTCGGTTGTTGTATCCTTATTGGCATTCAACTGTACACATCATATTGCATCGGTTTGAGGAAATATTATTGGTGAATTGGCAATGACTTTCACGTTCTTGATGCCATTAATTTGAACTCACGTTTACTGAATATGAATGCATTTCTGGGCATTTTTCATTATGTGTTTCCAAACATGTGAATCACTCTGCTTCATCTGTTGTGCTCTACTGACACTCCAGATGTCTTTCTAGAGCATGTTACTACAAATTCGCTACTATTGGACAGCATCCGTATTTAGGATTTGCAACCACA
This sequence comes from Thermobia domestica, assembly GCF_964235325.1. Classification (NCBI taxonomy): domain Eukaryota; kingdom Metazoa; phylum Arthropoda; class Insecta; order Zygentoma; family Lepismatidae; genus Thermobia; species Thermobia domestica. The sequence continues at coordinate 377,256,564 of NC_137454.1, forward strand.
CACAGCGAGCATAAAGTTACCTGCCATGTTGTACTTGTTCAAGATATCGACATAATACAAAGAAATTATTGTTACCTTGTAGAAATCCTATCGACTCATATCCGTTTTGACCAATTTTCATTTGGCAGATTATCCAGGATTTCCTACGTTCCTTTGGGGAATCCCTTGCGCGGGCATTGTAGGATTGCAAAACATGCATAATTCAATACAGCAGGTATGACTTCTTCAGTTAAATTTTTACCCGCCCTCTTTACGTTGGATAATGTCCGAACTCTTGGCGTCCGAAATTCATTTTTCCACGCTCTCCGCACCTTGTACGTCAGAAACTATGTCCTTTAGTCGAAAGTTCAATATAACTTTTTCTTGCCTCAGTGGGAGGAATCACCTCTCAAGAGTTGTAACTTATTTTGGAAAAACCGATATATATATATCTGAGTGGTTCACTAATGTTGGACAGTCCTGAAGAAATCGGAAATAAGAAGAGATATTACAAAGAAGAGACGTCTTTCGAAGTACCACGCAATGTTGCCAGCGCAATACAAAGTTGTATTTTTTTAATTGGAACATAGAGGAGTATATGCCAAAAAAGAAATAGTACAGAAAGTGAATACCAACAAGTGAAACCACATCTGTCAGTGTTGCCAAATAAGAAAGTTATAAAGCTTCAAAGATCAAGAAATTAAAGTGTCCGTAAAGCAGAACTAGCAAAAAGGCAAGAAAAATAATACTACGCAAGGAAAATAAGTAACCGAAAGAGTAAACCAGAGAACGCACAGCATCCAGTGAGTAACAGGGTTTCCACGGCAAAGGGGCAAAAAATTGAAAATGTTGCAGTTGCCATAGGAGGAAAAGTGCCCATATAACGTAATGCTGGAAACACCATAGAAAGTCTATGTAAGGTTCAAGAATCCCAATAGCGTTTGTTCAAAAGCGATATCTCTAACCGTTCCCGAGATACACCAAAGGTGTGCGGGGTTTACAACACTGCATAATAGGTCCCTCGCCCTCCAAACTACAGGAACGAGTAATCAAAATGACACGCCCAACGAAATGTAAGAACTACATGGGTCTAATCGTCAAATAGAAGGCAATGATGCCTTTATATTTACAAAAACATATGATGAAGTGTGGGAGTTTCCCCGTAACTCGCATGAGACAAGGAGACATCATTGTTACGCAACATCCGTGAAAACATACACATTATGGTGCACAAACCAGATCAGCTGTTCTTGTGATGTAGTGATTAACGATTCGAGCTACGACGTAGGTCGTTGGTTCGATCCCATTCAGGGCTACTATTTTGTTTATCTTCCAAATATCACTATCACTAAGGCAACTACATTAGGAGAAAAGTACGGTAAATGACTAAATAGAACGTACCTCATTCTAGCAGATGTTCAAAGTGTTGACTATTGGCGTCTGAACACATTCTGAGACGTCGAGTGAGAAATTGGATTGCTGCAATGGAGTGTTCTCAAGGAATGGCGTCGCAGCACGTTCAATGCGCTGCCTCATATCCTGAGGTGTGGTTGGCGGTTCCCTATACACAATAATTTTGTGATATCCTCACTGATAAAAGTCCATGGGGTCAGATCCGGCGAGCGAGCAGGCCAATGGATAGGAGCACCCCGTCCAATCCAACGTTCAGGAAACGTGGCGTCTAAGTGTCCCCGATTTACTCTTGCATTATGTGGATTCAGCCATCGTGTTGGGACCAAATCTGGCGGTGTTTATCAAGAGGAACATATTCCAACAACATTGGAAGTGTGTTAGAAGGGAAATCATAATATCGGGCGCCGGTGAGATGTCCCTCAAAGAAATACGGGCCAATTATCCGTTCATTTAATATTCTACACCACACATTTACGGACCATGGTTGTTTATGCACTTGCTGGCGCAACCAATGTGGATTGGTAGGCGCCCAGTAGTGTATGTTATGTTTATTTATTACACCGTGATTCGTCACTGAAGCCTCATCTGAACACAAAACACGTAAAACGAAGTCAGGATCCCTAGCAACCTGCTGAAGTCCCCATTCACAAAATTTCACGCGTGCTAGAAAATCTGTAAGCACTAGTTCCTGATGGAGCGACACATGGTATGGGTGGTAACGACGACAAGATAAAATCCGCAATGCACTGGTGTGACCAATACATCTTTCTCGAGCAATGTCTCGGAAACTTGCGTAGAGTTCACAGTAACCGCTGTTACGACATCCTCACCAGTTGCAGGTCGTAGGCATTGATTCGTATGACCAGTATCAACACGCCCTCTTTGCCACAAACGGTCACGAAGTGCAGAGAAAACCCCTCTATTGGGATGATGTCTGTGCGGAAATCTTTCTGCGTACACTCTCGCTTCTTTTGATGCGTTTTGTCTGCGCTCTCCATACACTAATAACATATCCACATATTCATGCCAACGTTGCTCCATTTTACCCCACTTAACGCGTACTTCCACACTTCCTGCGTTGTGTCATTGTTACAGCAGTACCGAGTGCAAGAGATCGTTACTCGAATCGAACGATATTAAGAAGAACTTCCTGAGCTCGTTGGGTTACCACAAGGTTGCAAGGGAGACAGGCTGTTTGCCATTACAACAAAGCATGCGAATAACAAAACTACCTTGTGCTGTTACAATATCATTTCCCGTATCACTTGTTTACTGCCTACATATTGTTCTTCATATGGTTGTTTCTTATTTGTAATAAATAAAACCACCAACATCAACATTACTACTGCTACTACTATGACCATGAAGAAGAAGAAGACGAAGAAAACGAAAGAGAAAGAAAATGAACAATACTACTATTACCATTACTACTACTACTACTACTACTACTACTACTACTACTACTAATAATAATAATAATAATAATAATAATAATAATAATAATAATAATAATAATAATAATATGGTCATCACAATCATACAAGACTGTCTTCTAGAGTAGAACTTTGGTTGCAAATGGACATCGGAAACAGAAGAATGTTACATTTGGGAATATGAGTAACATCTTGTTTGAAAATGAAACCATACCCTGAACTTCAGTAGCGTATTAAACATGTCAGCATCGCGGTTTCCCCTGAATACTTCATGTTAACGCGATCTCTCACTGAAGCTGTGTTAAATGATAACGGGTGTAAGTTGGAACATCGACTGGAACCGGTATGTACAGTCACCAGCAAAAGAATAGGGACTATAGTGCTATAATTCCATTACTTGGGGTCAATATTATTTTGCTGGCGATTGTACAAGGTGGGTTTTTTATGTCATTTCTCTTGCCTCTATCTAACACTGATTCACAAATTTATTGTTAGTATTTGTATGGTCAATGCACTGTATCCAGACAATATGACAGCTTGGCAAGGTTGGTAGTCACTTGCTTTCAGCTTGTCAGACTTCAGTTGTGAGAATTATGAATAAGCATGCTACAAGCATGACATTGAAGATGATTTGAAACAACATTATAGATGATTGTTAAAGCTGGCCTATTCCAGTGTTTAGTAAAACTTATTATTATTATTATTATTATTATTATTATTATTATTATTATTATTATTATTATTATTATTATTATTATTATTATTCAAGAATGGTTCACTGTTACAACCATGTAAATATTATTCTTTGTAGACTTTGGAATTATTATGTGTGAAACCGACTACATCCTAACGCGAAGCCAAACAACGTTATCAAAACGTTTCATAGTAAATGGCCTCTATCTAACGTATTATAGTGCTTTTTGAAAGAACAAACACAGTAGCCCTGAATGGTAGCGAACCAACGACCTACGTCGTAGCTCGAATCGTTAACCAGTACATCACAAGAATAGCTGATCTGGTTTGTGTACCGTAATGTGTACATTGTCACGGACGTTGCGTGACAATGATGTCTCCGTGTCCCATACGAGTTACGGGGAAAATCCCACACTTCATCATATGTTCTTGTAAACATAAAGGTATAATTGCCTTCTACTGACGATTAGACCCGTGTAGTTCTTACATTTTGTTGGGTGTGTCATTTTAATTACTCGTTCCTGTAGTTTGAAAGGCGAGGGAATTATTATGCAGTGTTGTAAACCACGCAACCTTTGGTGTATCGGTTAGAGATATCGCTTTCGAACAAACGCTATTGGGATTCTTGAACCTTACATAGACTTTCTATGGTGTTTCCAGCATTACGTCATATGGGTACTTATCCTCGTATGGCAGCTTCAACATTTTCAATTTTTTGCCCCTTTGCTGTGGAAACCCTGTTACTCACTGGATGCTGTGCGTTCTCTGGTTTACTCTTTCGGTTACTTATTTTCCTTACTTAGTATTATTTTTCTTGCCTTTTCGCTAGTTCTGCTTTACGGACACTTTAATTTCTTGATCTTTGAAGCTTTATAACTTCCTTATTTGGCAACACTGACAGGTGTGGTTTCACTTGTTGGTATTCACATTTTGTACTAATTCTTTTGATGGCATAAACTTCCCTATGTTCAATTTAAAAAATACAACTTTGAACTGTGCTGGCAACACTGTTGAGCTGGTAACATTGCGTGGTACCTCGAAATACGTCTTCCTTCCACGAGTATCAGGAACCACCACACTCTTGCTAATATCTCTTCTTGTTTCCGATTTCTTCTGGGCTGTCCAACAATACTGAACCACCCTATATATATATCAGTGGTGTGCACCCCCCCTTATGTCCATGACGCACCCCCCCAATTGTCTATCCGTAGGTGTTCTTCCATGAAAAAAATCTTCTTTTCGATTAATTTTACCCCTCCCCATCAAACATATTTATATAGATTTTTAACCCCCCAAATATTTCAATGATGCAGTTTGCGTCATAGCCCCCCCTTGTGGGCACCCCTGTATATATATATATATATATATATATATATATATATATATATATATATATATATATATATATATATATGCATATACAGATATATACATCAACCAGATTGAAACCACTGCCTATAACGTGCCAATGTCCCGGTACAAGTGACAAATTCTTCGGGTGTCATTTCCTCAAAGAAAAATGGGCCAATAATGAACATACCAGTAAATCCAACCGACACAGTCACGAATGGAGATTGTAATGGCTGCTCCTGTACAACATGCAGCTTATCTGAGTCATACCCGACAGTTTTGAATGTTCACTGCCTCTTCTGGAGTGAAATGCGCCTCTTTAGTCCACAAGATACCTCGAGGTCACATATCATCTACTTCCATCCGTTCGAAAAACCGAAGCCAAGGCGTTGCGGATGATCTTGGAATTTCAGTTACTATGCAGAGTGAATCTCGTAAAGATATTAGTGTAAAATGGCCCTAAGAAGTCATCTCACTGTTCCCATAATTGCCGTAATACCGCCAGAGCACTGATAGTGGAATATGAGCACTTGCTGCGTGGTCCACAACAATCAAAGCAACCTCGACAACGAAATCTCCGCGTGAAGAGGTACCACACGCCATTCACCCGTTGTCTCTAATTTCAATACCATCTTCCTTAAAGCAGATAGATAGCGGTTCTCCTCTCGTTCCTTTCTGACGCCAATGTTACCTCAATTCTGTACTCTAATTTCTCCCATTCTGATAGACAAATTTTACTAATAGCGCTGCAAGAGAATTTACCAATAGAAAAGTTGATCCTCACGCGATCGTATGTATGAAGTGTAAGCTTGCGTGTTATGGCTTATATAGCGCCACATTTTTCCTGGTAGCGGAAAGTGGAACGAATATTTCTTCCATCGTAATTCGCTTCCGTATGATCTCATTAACATATTTCCCAAATTTCAATGTAATAAGTTGATTTCAGCCCGCGCTGAACTGTTGTCATTAACGTCATTTTAATTGTAACGTCAGGCTAGATGACAGTCCATCGAAAAATATACAGAATGATTCACGTAGGTACGATGCCCCCCCCCCCAAAAAAAAAATCCACTGCTTTTGCACCTACACCTTTCAATTTTTTGTACATTGGTCACCAATACCTGGCGTATACGTAAGAACCTTTTCCTTGCGTACGACAACTAACAGTGTTGTCATAGCAAAACGAACTTTAAAAAAAAAGGTTAAAAATACTTGATTTTGCTTTACGGGTTGGGTACCGGTGGACAAAAGTTATCTCCTTGGACACATAAGCATTCCCACAAGGTATGCCTTATATGTATGTGACAATTACGGTTGCCGACGTCAGGGTAGACCAAAATATTTGAAGAAAATATATACCAGATTAATCTCCTAGAAAACACGTTCGGATTTTTTTCTCACTTGATATTGAACTTTCGACCACCATTTTTTTTTTTTTTTTTTTTTTTACATAATTGTACCCAATGTCTGACGAACAAGTGCAAATATTTCTTCCTGAGAACCATAAGTAAATGTGTTGCCAGTCTCTCACAAATTTCCGAAAACAAAAATCTATTTTTAAAAACTCCTCCTTTTTCTACAGATTCCACACGGGGCCATAAAAGTTAGCTCGTTAAAATCTATGTTTCATGTGCTTTACAACGAGGTATAGTTATTGTCTCTGTTGCAATTAGAAGCGGTAGTAGCTCCTGCAACGTGGAGGTCTACGATTTTCTTGAAATCCCTGTCGGTTCTGACGACGCATTTGCAGGCATTTCGAAAGAACTAATGCTTTTCCATAGGACCGTAGCTTGTGGCAAGACCGACAAAAATGTGTGCACACTAACGTAGCCAGGAACAAAGTACACATGAACATTAATGCTTACCTACTTAAGCGTTTCATTTGCCGCGGAGATAATGTCCAGAAATATATTTATATATATAAAAAATGAACATGAAAAGACAAGAAATGACCAATTTATTTATTTTGGAATGAAATTGTTTTTATGCCTATAACCAGTATGGTACTCTTTTTTTTTATTAGAGCAATTTTATGAAGTCTTGTATATTTGTGAATTTTGAGTTATATATTTAATGTCAATTAATTGTTATAGTTTGTTTTAACTCGTTCGCTAATATATATATATATATATATATATATATATATATATATATATATATATATATATATTAGGGTGGTCCTTAATTACATGGCGAAAATTTTTTTCCCGAATTTCTTTGCTCCCAACCCCAAAATTGGTTCCATGTCGGACCCAATTTATCCATAAAAAAATGGGCTCAATCGAAGAATATTTAACCGACCCCCAAGCGACCTAAAGTTTAAATGCATATTCAATATGTTATTATATAGGAAAAGTCTGGAATACTCCCTTCTTACTTTAAAGCGGCTGAAGCGAAAGGGATACAGGAATTGGAAGTAATCCACATCTGACCCTGAGAAATAGCATAATGGCGGCCATTTTGAAGTCCCCAATTTTGTATTCGGACCCACAATTTTAAATGGAAATGATGTTTTGTGGCATCGTTTTCGAGCAACCTTTCATTATAGAAACATATCTTCCTTTATTTTCAACTTATCTCGGGGCATTTAATTCTTTTTAGCTTTGAAATAATAGTTTATTATTTTTCAATATTTTTTTCTTTGTAGGCTACTGAAATATTAATAAACTATTACATGTATGTAACAAGGAAGTAATTATATATTTTACATAATTACATCTCGTCGAAATACACACCAGCCTATATTGGAATTATTTATATGAAATGAAATTACATAAATAATACCGTTTAAAATGATAATAGAAGAAAGCTGAAGGCTGTGTATAACTAGCCAAATTCTACTGCATCATTAAGCAAATTTTTGTAGCATCTAGATACTTTTTTCTGTGTTCACTGATTATCTGCAATATGTATTGTTTCTCTTTTTCGTTCTTTGCTAATATGTTCCCGTATTCTTGTATCAGTTTCACACCTCTCTCTGCAACATCATTCACCACCACAATGTTTTTCAATATATTCAACCCACGTTGAAAGTTAACATCTTCTTTCTAAGTAGATGGGCATGTGCATTTCTTTCTTTACTTTATGGTTTAATTCAAATAAGGGAAACTATTCAACAATCTTATAAATCTGCAGCCCGTACAGAGATATGAACTCACAGACTATTAAGTTTTGTTACTCCGGAGCTTTTATTTTCCATAGTTGATAATTATTACATGTACAGAGATAAGCGGAAAATAAAGGCAGACTTCTGTTTGTCGTCCAAAGCTACTTCAAAATGATATATCATACGAGGTCATTTCTATTTAAAATTTTGTGCCTGAATCCAAGATGGTGGACGTAAAGATATGCCTCATCTCGGTCACTACTCAGTATTAGGTATGGATCTACTTCTACAACCTCTATCCAAGATATGATTCCCGTCCCCCAGCCATTTTTAAGTTACAAGAGTTTATTGAAAACTTTTGCCATATACTATACATTATAAATGCATTCAGATGTTTAGGTCGCTTGGGGGTCGGTTAAATATTCTTCGATTGAGCCCATTTTTTTCACAGATTAATTTGGTCCGACATGGAACCAATTTAGGGGTTGGGAGGAAAGAAATTCGGAAATCGAAAATTAAGGACCATATATATATATATATATATATATATATATATATATATATATATATATATATATATATAATATATATATATATATATATATATATATATATGTGTGTGTGTGTGTGTGTGTGTGTATGTGCGACAATAGGTTTCTAAAATATACAGCACTAATATATAAAGTCTTTGCATCATGCTCCTTTACGCGAAGACCTCTCTATACTGCAGCACCTGTTCTCTACGGCGCATCTCTGTGTTTCAGCGCAGATCCCTCTAGTCCGCCCCTGCGCTGGCTGAGATTGTATTCGTGCTTTTCAGTGGAAATCTAGGACATATCGGTTTGTGTTTCTTGACTTGTAGTTTTTATTTCATATGTCTTGATGCTGTATTTATACCCATGACGGTTAATTTTTCCTAAAATGGATCTGCATCGAACGTGCCAAACAGTGCAACTTCTCACATAACAGACAACTTATAAGCTACTTAAATTAGTTTTCCTGGTAGAAGAACTACATAATAATGATATCATGTATTTAGGTCTAAAATAGGATAGCATGGTATTTACATATTTATATTTCATTCCCGTTTAATTTGGAACAAAATGTCTTCCATTGAATTTTTGCACAAAACCCTATTCAATTTGTAAGTAGGCAACTGATATCAGATAAGATCATATTTTTTTCTTCGGTATATAATTTAATGACTATTCCCCTCTTTTTTTCTATAAGGTTCATATTCTCATCTCTGTTAATAGCACTCTCACCTTTAGTACACTATAATGTACCTGGTCAAAAAGCAACCTTTTTTTTTTTTTTTTAATAATAATCTTGTATCGTATTTTACTATTGATCTAATATATATTGTTTAGTTTCCTAATTGAATATATGGATTAAAACTAAACTTCTTTTGAGTCTAGTAATTAACATATACGTTGTAATTTGTAGTATGAAAATCACCCCTTCCACCTACTAAGGGACGTATTTCCGTTATTGCTCGCCTTGCTTGTTTGGCGTTGCAGTTGAGTGTTAAATTTGAAATGAACGGAGTTAGTGATGTGGTTTGAAGCAATAATTTGGTATTAATCTACTTTGTTTTAAGAATACAGTTGTGATACGGTGAATTCGACCTTCCACTAAAGTTTCCGTACTTGTTAAAGTGACGAAATTATGGAAATGTGCAACATATATGAGTTTTTTGATCACTTTGATAGTGGATGTTGGAAGCACGACGCCCTACCATTTTGAGTGAACGAGAGTTGTAGAAGATAGATATGATATTCCTACCAGATAATAGTGGAATTTCTAGAAATCTTATTGAAGAAGTCTTCTAAGTAGTGTAGTGTCTGACGAAATACACTTAGTATCTTGTGGACGTTTTCCTCTGGATTAATGATGCATTTCCAGATGCTTCACCTGTCTACATCAGTTAAGGTAATGTTTTATTTTTCTTTTCAACGGTGATTATGTATTAATTTATTATGTATACTTTATACTTGTGTTGCATATAGTATATAGCAAATTTAAAGGGGTAAAATTATACAATGTACGGTCCAGCTGAGCATCGGTAACTAGGAATTACTAACAGGATATAGTAGCGTAGGATTAGGAAAATATAGACGGATTTTGTTAAAATTAATCTAGTGTAATTTGTTGTGTCTTCGTAAACATTTCAGCTGGAACTGGACTGAAGAGCATTTCATGATGAACATGCATTCAATCCATAGGAGAAACTACAAGAAATGCTTGACATCTTACGATACCTATCCCGGCTTGCGAAATATATGTCGTTATGATATGGGATGTTTTAAAACTAATTTGTCGGCTTTACGCAAGTATGAACTTCGAACCGAAGTTGATTTATTTTTTGACATCGTGTTAGCCCACAAGTCTCCCGCTTTGAATTTGATCTCTATCTCAAAATCTCAGGTTCACACCTAGAATTCGATACAATGTTACCTAATGAGTGCTTACACCGTTAATATTCTACGATACAGTGAATTTCCTATTACCGGTCTTAGTTATTTCTGTATTTGTATCTGCCATGTTCAGTAACACATTCCTTTTCATTCCTTTCTAACTTTGTCTAACGTCCCACGATTATACCCCTTAGGCTAAGGAAGATATATGGAAAAAGACAAATGAATGACGATGGAAGAATTGGAGCAATAATAATGTAGATAGAATCGGGAATATGTCGAGAAAATCCACGGACCAGGGGCGTAAATAAGGGCCCCGCAGACCCCACATTGCGAGGGGGGCAAGCCATGAGGGGGCCGCCAACTCGTAAAGTGGGACGTAGAGAAGTTGCCCCACTCCACACTGTATGCGGGGTGGCCCCCAAGCGTTTAGTTGCGCCACGGACATGATGTTCACCAGGGCTGTTATTTAGCTTTGGGAGGGGGGACCTTATTGATTACTTTTTTGCGACTTCTATTCGGATACGGTCGTTTTATGGTTGCATATTTTAAATTAGGATTCATAGTATAAACAGTAGTAGCGGGAGGAAGAGTAGGGATAGCAGTAGTAGTAGGAACGGGTTAGAAACTCCGCAGGGGTTCCTTGGGTTCTGTTCTCGACATAATTACCTCCATTACATAATTAGGTAATCACTTCCAATTACCTTTACCTACTACCTTTAAAGAAATGTGTACGATATTTTCTCAACACTATCAAGTCATTTCTCCTGTAAATCATCCTGTTTTTTCACTAATTTTGGCCTCCCATTTCTAACCAATTACTTCCACCAGAAACTGAATTTGCCGGGGATCAAACTAGTGACCTCACGCACCAGAGGCAAGCGCTCTAACACTAAGCCAACGTCATTTCCTCAGTATTCTCTTAGAATATGTATGTGCAAGAGTTATTGAATGTCAAATGTAAGTGATTCTAAAATTCATATTTTGTGAGCTTTAAAGCAAAGATTTTATACAATTCTCACCTGGGTTGTTATTGGTCACACACCCGCGCTGATGACACCAGTATTCCATAACCTTTCTGAGCTTTTACGATATTTATTCGTTGTGTAAAATGGGCGACCACGTGATCCATGTAATGTTTAATGTATTTGAATATACTTCAATAGTAAGAGAACATTGTGAAAGGTGACAGGCACAGGCAACGAAATCTTGTCTCAAGAACTGAAACTGTAGTTTACATTCTAGAAAACAATTTTGTTTTCAAGCAAATTATGATGAAATTACGAATGTCTTCTTATTCCAATGTTAGAATAACAACTAGGAAGTTGTATCACCTGACCACGATAGCAATGCCCATTTTGGATGGTGGGACCGGTTTCGCGTTTACCGCAATCACTCAGTGGCGCCTAGCCGTGCGAAAAATTCTATTTTGTGTGATTTTTTTTGACTAGCAATTCGCAGTGAGATAGGCCTAAATGAAATTTACGTCGAAATTGACAACAGGTATGGGAATTTTAACTACAGCCCTATGTATAATCTGCGCCAGCATAGTTCTCTAGGAGTGTAAAATAGATATATTAGTCAACAATACGAACAACAGTGTTGCCAGCTTTGTCTGAAGTTTTTTTTTTTTGTTATCGACAAAATCTATGCTACTGAGAAGTGGTTTAATAATGTGTTATTCTTAAAATTGAAGTTCTTAGAAACAAAACTTGTGATCTTAGTTTGAGAAAAGAGGAAAATAAAATAGCAAACTAATGAATGAGGTAATGTAAAATATCAAACGAGAAACAAACCAATAAGTGTTCCAAACGAAGTGTAGGGAGAACGAAACTTTTCCAGCGTCATTAGGCTGGGTACTAGGGATTGGTACAATGTCGTCACTGCATTTCTAACATAAGAAAATATACTTATTTTCGATTAAGGAAAGTAGCTATTCAAAACTATTTAATAAACGTGGAAGACCGAACTTTACTAATAAATCAGACAGGAATTCCAAAAAAGGAACTTACGACACACGTACCATTTTATTATTATTATTATTATTATTATTATTATTATTATTATTATTATTATTATTCACAATTGATAATTCAGTGAGCTTCTACCATGCATTATGTAGATTGTAATACTTTCATTTGATTTCATTAAATAGCTACTGTAAAATTGGAATATCTGTGAAATTCAGGAATGACGATCTGAATGACTAGAAATTAACTCATGTTGGATACTTTATGTCTTGCAAATGAAAATTTAAATCAAGTTAAGGTTAAATAAATGCTGATTACTCAACAAACTTCATGATGATTGCGTTTCTATTCTCTGAATGCAGGCTTAACTTTTTACACATGTCTCTAGTTTCAGCCCAAAGGGAATTCAAAGTTTTTCACACGAGGAACATGAAGTCTTCGGAGAGGGGGGAAGGGAGTAAAGGGAAATTTCCCCCTCTAGTTTTTTAAAGATTGCCACCGTGACTCACTTCTGGTGCATGAGGTCCTTGGTTCGATCCCAGCTGATGCAAGTAAACTTTGTGGTGGACGTACACCGTATGTGTGGATTTTCTCAGTTTCTTCATTTCACCATTTCATCTATCATTACCGTCTCCTTCAGCCTAGCCGGCATAAACATGGGGCGTAAAACTTAGATTTAATTTCATTTTTTAAAAAAGAATTTTCAAGTTTTACGGTCCATGATTATGCAGCGAGGGTAGGAGAAATGGTGGTGATGATAATGTAATGATGGAATGAATATAGTGGGAAGAAACGGGACAATCCCAAGCAAACCCGCACATGGTATCTATTCACCACTTCCGCGAGCTGGGATCGAACTACAGACCCTACGTACCTCATGTGAGCAGTCTTCCACTGAGCCATTTCGGCCCTACTCTTTCCAAAGCATTATGAGATTAGAGAGCTTCTGTTTCGGGATTGACTTCTATGACTAAATTATCTCTTTCTCCTAGGATCATTATCAAAAACCAAACTTTTTAGTTGAGTTGCAATGAAAGTAGTAGATAAAACATGGGCTTATGGTTAGTGAAAGCGTTATTATTATTGCTTCCGAATATAAAGTTTCTATGGTTTCCCTCTAACTTTATCTCTTACGAGGGTCACTACGAAAGTTTTTAGATGTGAAATAACTTACATACTTAAAATCAATTTAACATTTACATTTTCTCAAAGTATTCACCATTACACTGTACACAGTTTTGCATCCTCGAAACCCACTTTTGGAAGCAGTGTTGCCAGTCTTTTTCTTCAAGTGTTGAAAGTTCATTCTCGTAAGCCACTACAGCTTCTTTAGGGCTGCAAAATCTCTTCCCACGCATGCGATCTTTGATCCTGGGGAACAGAAAAAATCACACGGGGCCAGGCCAGGGCTATACGGATGATGAGTCATAAGTTTGACCTCCGTAGATTCTAAAAACTGAATTGTGATGTTGGCCGTGTGTGCGGATGCGTTGCCATGATGAAGCAGGATCCCACGCAATCCAATTCTTGGACGCCGTTCCCGAAGCTTCTGGATCACTTTTGTTAGGCAAATAGTTGTGTACCACTGAGCAGTAACAGTCCTTTATTCTTCAAGTGGAACAGTTGCAACATGACCATATTTGGAGAAGAAAGTTGCGACCATATTCTTCCCCACACTTCGCGGTCGCTTCACTTTCTTCTTGTTTGGTTTTTGATAATGATCCTAGGAGAAAGAGATAATTTAGTCATAGAAGTCAATCCCGAAACAGAAGCTCTCTAATCTCATAATGCTTTGGAAAGAGTAGGGCCGAAATGGCTCAGTGGAAGACTGCTCACATGAGGTACGTAGGGTGTGTAGTTCGATCCCAGCTCGCGGAAGTGGTGAATAGATACCATGTGCGGGTTTGCTTGGGATTGTCCCGTTTCTTCCCACTATATTCATTCCATCATTACATTATCATCACCACCATCGGTGGATTTTCGTCTGAAAAGATCCAAACTGTAGACTGGCGTTTATTTTCAGGGTCAAGTTGATAGATCCAAGTCTCATCGCCAGTAACAATGTCAGAGACGCGTCGAGAATTGCCTCCATCAAATCTTGCAAGCATTTCTTCACACCATTCCACACACATGCGATTCTGCTGTTCAGTCAAAGTGTGAGGCACCGAACGAGATTAAACCTTCCTGAGCCGAAGATGACCATGAAGAATTTTTGTTACTGCTGCCGATCAAATGTTCACTGTAGATTCAATGTCCTTGGAAGTTGTTCGAGGATTTTCTCGAATCATTTGTTCCACAGCGGCAATGTTTTCATCTGACACAGCTGTTGCCGGACGTCCAGCTCTCTCTTCATCTTTAAGCGATGTCCGGCCTCTCCTGAATTCACCAAACCACCAAAAAATTGTAGCACGGGAAGGAGCAAGGTCCCCAAATGCCCCCTGCAAACGGTCAAGGCTTTGTGTCTCGTTCAAACCACTTATGAAATCGTAAAGGTTCATTGCCCGAAAATGTTTCCTTTCGAGCTCCATTCTAGACAGCCGAATACTGCTCACATCAACAAACAAGTGAAGGCGATACGGCCACGCCGATAAGCGAGGCGAGTTGAAACTTGCTTCCCTTCTTCGTTCTGGATACCACTACCGAACGGAATTGTTCGAATTCAAATACTGTGCCTCAACAATTCGTATCTCAAAACTTTCCTAGTGACTCTCGTACTCTAGTACTCAGGTAGTAAAATAACTCATTGTCCTATCTACTTTCATGCAGAGTGACAGCAATTTTAAAACTATACGGTGGCGCCAATAATGATCCTACAAAATTCGCGTTGCGGTAGCGTCCATTTACATCAGGCTGTTTTCTTTCTTTCTTTCTTTTTGATATTTTGTTGGGAAGAGCAAAGCCTGTTGTACAACCACTGTTTAGGAGCCTAAGGCTAGGGACATGCCGAAAATACCTCGCGGTGGCACCCTCGTTATTGGCATAAACTCATGGATTCAAATGAGTTAGCACATGCCGAAGATGTACACTACATCGAAACCTAGAGGTCGACCTCGAGGGTGAATTAGTGGTCGCGATGATAAACAACCGAATTTGTTTTTACATCGATGTTCAGCGGAAGCATCGCTGTGGCTCGTGTACTCATTGGCTCTCCCTGAAGCGCTGCAAGGAATAAAGTCTTCATTTGCTTAGAATTTCGTTTGTAGAGGATTGTGTTTGTCTATGCTCGAGAGGTTTTGCTGCACTATTATATTTGATTATGAAAGCCATATTAATAGAATTAGCGAGGAATGTTCCAGCAATATAGGATAAGAAACACAAACATTATAATAGGTAAGTTTTAAATAGAGAATGGAAGAAAATAGCAACTGAAATGGGAATGTCAAATAAGTTATTCATATTTATATGAGAATTATAATGTAGCTTATTATATAAGGCAGTGGCGTTTACAGGGAGGGGACTTTCAAGGTGAGTCCGTAAATTGCGGGATTTCTAAAGAAAAAAGAAACTACTGTTAAACATATCTATGCTTAAAACCTCCACGCCCTCAATACAATTCCGAGATGAATATAAAAGAGTTTCTTCTAAATTCGCTACTGGTATAAGGTAAACAAGCACTTGTAAAGACGGAAACATATCCATAGGGAGGAAATGTCGAATAATGGAATTGCAGTGACGAACATTCATTTGCTGAAGTTCATACTCCCTCCACCTCGAAACTTTTTTTTTTTTGTAAGTTTACTGGGAAAAGATATCTCACCTGGGTGCTGAAAAGGGGCATTTCTTCACAGAAAATTGAATAAGTGTAAAAGTGTGATTTATTGATAGAGATGGGCAAGAGATGAGACTCATATATTTTTTTTTCGAAACAAGAGATAAGGCTTTGGCATTTCTCATATAGCACCCCACCGCGAACTAGACATCGAGGTAGCGACAGCGACTTAAACCTCGACCTCGATCGCGAGGTGTCTTCGGCATTTCGTACCCTAACGTTATCTTTGTATCCATGTTTGTTGACATAATAACGTTAGCAAGATATTCCATTGAACTGACTTGGAAGAATTATGTGTAGGATGACCTCCTGCTAAACTTACTAGATGTATAGTATTATATTCAAAAGATCGCCAACTTGTTTTTCATTGAAAACTAATCAATTTGGGGAATACATATTTCAATTCCTTACATTAGAATAATTGAATTAAAGGTGAATCGCCTTACGTCAATTGTGATTTTTAAGTCTAAATAAGTTTTTAAGTTCGTGATATATATCGTTGCGAGAGTATGGGTGACCAGTACTTTTCAACTGATGTATATTTAGGTGTTAGCGATCATGATTTGTGAGCAATTGCCTTAACAATGCTATCATCAACAATGAAATAACAGAGGAAAATTCGCTTCTAAATATAATTTCTAATTTAGTATGGCACAGTTATGGCTAAGGGGAGAGATTAATAATTAAAGTTAATTTTTATGAAAGAGTTAATGGAATGAGAATGTGGGGAAAACTGAAGAACCCGAGAAAGTAATGTTTTTCAAAACAAACTCATATGGCCTGAGATCGAACCAGCAGCCCCTTGAACCAGAAGTGAAAGCTCTACCACTGAGCTACATTGCCCCCTTGTTTGCATCTAGCGTGATTAACAGCCCGATTGATTTTCGATGAAAAACTTACGTCAATGGCTTTGTCCTTCATTTTCATTATATATATAATAAATTTTTGTGAGAGCCTTCTCATTCCTGAATCACTGTATCTATAAGGGCTAGATTCTTCGCTTGGATGATCAATTTCCCGCCTTCAAAACTGTGTCTGTTTACTGGTCTTGGATTTTTTTTCTTTGCAATTAACTCTGCAAATGACAACGTTGGAAGGAGACGAACTTACCTCAATGTGCCATCTCAAAACAAAACAATTTGGCCTCTCAAACACAGTTTTATCTGCTACTTTAAGAACACTTACGAACTCCCTCGTGGTTGAGCGGTTAGCGTTCACGCCTGTGGCGTGGAAGACCCGGGTTCGATTCCCGGAGGGAGCTCATGAAATTCGGTTCTAACGTTCAACTCTAGGTCTAAATCTCCTATAGCCTCGCTGCTGAAAGGGAAACTGAATTGAAAATCAATTTAACGCTCCAATATGCGCGCGGGCTACTATTGTAGCCCAGCGTTTTTGTTTCCTTTGCCGCAAAGTAATTCGAGAAGCTAACTCAAAGGTTGTCTGTGTACTTTTCTATCAACTATCATTCTGCGTGTTTAGTGTGTGGTCGAACATAAAATCGAAAGGAGCTCATTGCTATTCTGCTTGAAAGTTTCATGGGCTACACCTGTAGCCCGCGCGACTATTGCTGTCACGAGTGTTCCAACATGTCAAAGTTTTTCATTATAGTTTGAATGTTGATCAGATGGTCAATGACTTTGCAATATGCCAATTCTGATTAGGAATGTTTTCTAGATGGCGATAGTGAACATTTTGAGACCGCAGAAAAGCATTTTCGGACAAGAAATAGTGAAAATTCAGAAGATATGACTGAGAATTCCGGGCGGCAGGGATCACTGATGCCTGTTCATGATAGTTGTAGTAAAGACAGTTGTGAAATAAATTATTGTCTAGCAAATGAGAATCTCGAATGAAAAAAACGAAAATAAAGAAAAAACACTCCTCGTAATATTCGCACTCGTGCTCATAATATTGTGCTTCGTTTTCCAGGACCTAAAGGTGACTCCTAGGTCTGAGTTCTCGCAACTTGAATGTCTAGACCTACTTTTAGATGCAAATATTTTTACTTATAGTTGATTATACCAATATTTACATTGACAGTGTTTGATTGAGATTTGTACTTAACTGTGATGCAAAACTAACAGACGAGACTGTACGTGCCCTTATTTGGCATTTTGAAGCTTTTGATGAGTGGTCAATGTTTGAAGGAAAGTGTGCACTGACCACTCATCACTTGTGTGCAGAACATGCTTAGAAGAACATGAATAGGGAAACATAAAAAGAAAATATATAAGTGTAAATAGCATATGTATAATTATGAAAAATCGTAATCAAACTTTGATACCGGAAAATGATTATGTTGAAAAGGTATATGTTTTATGGATAATACGTTTATTTGTAAGCTTTGTAAAATGTTTGAAAAATTATATTTAATTTGGCAATAATTCTAACATATATGTTAGGATGAAGGAAAGTTTAAAATGCGCCAGATTCATCCATTTATTGCTAAATACAAATACCTTTTACAGTCTTATCCGTGTATCACTTTTGAAAAAATGAGTGGTGTTGGTTTTATTTGTATATATATATCTTTCAATATAAACATATCTCTCAAATTGTGTATAAAACCCTTAAAACAGTTTATAAATACAATTTTCTACAAAAAAGATAGAAATATTAACAAATCTAGGCAACATAATAAAATGAAAAATGGGCTACAGTGGTAGCCCGCGCGACTATCCACGTCACAAAAATCCGCGCGCGTATTACAGGGTTAAAATCCCAGAAGTTTATCAACAAGAGAGAAACTGTACGTGGACTGATATGTAAATTTTTGTTAGAGTGGCCAAGATGTAAATTAATTTTATTGGTTACCAATTTATTACTATTTATATAATTTATCGTGGTTACGTATAAGTAACGAGGGTACCTGTAAAATGTTACGATACAAATATTTTGCTGAAATTTTAGAATTTTCGGGATGTATCCTTAAGAAAGTTTAAACTGTTAACAACTAAACTTCTGTATTTAAAAAAATGATCTAAGAAATAAAAGTTTAACCACAATCACAGTGTGTCGTATTCGAGGTCAGTAATATTGAGGAATTGTAAAATTAATATTATTTTATATGGAGGGGAATAGTGAAGGGTATTAAGGAGGATGCATCTTAAGCTTCAGAGGAACGGACTCCTCTTTTATACTTTAAAAACTTAAAGGAAAATGCTAAATAAATACAAAGCACTCGTATCTTGATTTCAGGCCAAGTGAGTTTGTCCGTAGATTAATCCACATTCTAATTTCACAAATTATAGCATAATTATTCACTTTAATTAAGTACCCGTTCTCTTTATCTACAGGACATAACAGTACAAGATAAAACTTCTTCCAAGGGCACGGTGGCTCAGTGGTAGAGTGCTTATATCTGTTGCGTGGAGTCCCTGGCTCAATCCCCAACCAAGTCAGTTTTTCATGAAGACATCAAGTCAATAGATTTTCTCGGGATCCTCCCGTTTAATTACATTTTCTCTTTCCGCCAATTATTCCATTATCATTCACTTGCCTTAACTATCGTCTCTCTTAGCCTTAAGTGACACAATCGTGGGACGTTAAATGGAAAGATTTCGTTTCTTCTCCTTCTTTGCTAATTTAAAAATTATAATTTATAATTGTTAGTACACTACAATAATAGCATTGTCAATCTACTACCACAAACTTGTTTTAACCAAATTGCTTAAGTAATGCAACATTTTATTGTGATAAAATTAATAAACGTGTAAAATGAAATGGTTAACGTGGGTTCCTGTCACCACGGCATGGCGCGTCCTCAGGTTGCGGATCGAGGAGAAGACCTCTGGATACAGAGGATAGCAGCGAATATACTAAATAAGCAGTCACGGTCAGACGACAAGGAGTGGTCCTCCAGTTTGGGGGTTTGTGTAAGGCTAACATCCTCATCCTGTAAAACAAAAGGCACTTGTTCAGAAATATTCACAAAAGCCTCATACAAGGACATAACTTGGCACGACCTCAGCAAAAGAAAATGGACATGAAATTGGGAACATGGAATATTAGGAGTCTTTATAGGGCAGGCGCGTTAAAATCCGCGAGTTAGAGAAATATAGGATGGATCTAGTAGGAGTTCAGGAAGTTAGGTGGGAAGGAAATGGAACTGTGAATTCCGGAAATTGCACGTTCTTTTAAGGGAAGGAAATAAAATCACCAATTAGCAACAGGGTTTTTCGATCACAAACGAATATTACCAGCAATTAAACGGGTTGAATTTGTTACTGAGAGACTTTCTTTTATTACTCTGAAGGGTCGGTGGTGTGGTATTATTGTTTTAAATGTAAATGACCCAACAGAAGATAAGGATGACAATATAAAAGACAGTTTTTACGAAGAAGTGGAACGGATATTTGACCCACTCCCGCGATAACATATGGAAATTCTATTAGAGGATTTCAATGCGAAGGTAGGACGAGAGGACATTTTCAAACCGAGTATGGGGAACGAAAGTCTGTAGACTGAAAGTATTTGAGAACAAGATCCTGAGACAAATATTTTGACCCAAGAAGAGCGGGAATGGGGAATAGAGGAAACTTCATAACGAGGAACTATATAAATTATACGGTTTACCAAACATTATTAGGGTCATCAAGTCTAGAAGGCTTAGGTGGGCAGGTCATGTAGCTAGGATGGAAGAAAGTAGAAACGCTTTCAAAGTCTTGACTGGAAGACCAATCGAGAAACGACCACTAGGAAGACCTGGGCGCAGATAGGAGGAAAATATTAAGGTGGATCTCGCAGAAATAGGAATACAAAGTAGAAACTGTATCCAGTTGGCAAAGGATTGAAGTCAGTGGAGAGCTTTTGTGAACGCGGCATTGAAACTCGGGGTTCCATAGGCCATAGAGTTAGTTAGTTAGTAAAATGAAATGATAGAGGAACAGGCACAAATATGGAATAGGGGCACTAATATGTTATACTATAATATCTCGTAAGGTAACGTGAGTACTCTAGCGAACAAACTGTGAAACAATCCCTCCTTTCTTTCTTTGTTAACAAAAGTAGTCATTGTTGAGTTTAAAGCCGAAAGCAACGCGTTGGTTTCTTTTGATTGTTTTCCCGGTGAAGTGAATTTTTTGTAGGTAAGGAGCATTTCGTCGTATATTTCTAAGTGCCTATTCAAATACACTTCTGTTCGATTGTAAAGAGGACATTTGTAGCGACATTACCACATACCTAGTTTTTTTCTATTGTTTGAACTATGAGTGTTTTAACGTTTTGTTTCGCAAGACAGTAGTGGCTCGAATATGGAATAACTTGTATTCCATATTTAGACCCTTATTCTAGAACTGTGTTTCAACTATAGATATGGCGACAATATCGAAAGGTAGAAAATTGTCACCTGCTAGAAAAGTGTGGGATGAGGTTGCTTTGCAGGAGGCAATAAAATCGGTGCGACAGAAAAAGATGGGCTATTTGAAGGCAGCCAAGACATTTAATGTTCCACGCGCAACTCTCTTCCGACTGGCTAAATCAGACGTGACAGTGAATGAAGCCACCAAAACCAAGCTTGGGAGGAAGACACTTTTGCCGCAAGAAATTAAAGAACAACTGCTTAAATATGCTCTAACAATGGAAAGCAATTTTTTTGGACTGTCCAGACGAGACTTAGAAACAATGGCCTTTCAGATAGCCAAAAGAAACTGGATTCCAAATCCATTTCTGGGAGACAGAGCTGGTAAAGGATGGCTCCGCCTCTTCTTGAAAAGGCATAAGGATAGATGCTCGTTTCGAAAGCCAACAGCAACTTCTTTCCAACGGGCCACCGGCTTCACAAAGGAAAATGTCAACAAATTTTTCGACCTCCTAACTGAAGAATGGAGAAGAAAAAATACCCAGCAGACAGGATATTTAATGTTGACGAAACTGGATTGAGTGTGGTGCAGAGCAAAGTACCACGAGTTCTTGCAGTGAAGGGTAAGCGGCAGGTGGCAGCACTAAGTTCTGCTGAGATAGGTTCTTTGGTGACAGTCGTAACTTGCATGAGTGCTAGTGGAATATTCGTTCCACCCATGGTCATTTTCCCCCGCAAGAACATGAACAATCAGCTGATGAGAGGGGCCCCGCCTGGGTCTGTCGCTGCTTGTCATCCCTCAGGGTGGATTCAGAATGATCTCTTTACCCAATGGTTCCTCCACTTCATCGACAAAGTGAAACCGTCACCTGAGTCACCTGTTCTCTTGATTTTGGATGTCATTAGCCACTCCAGAAATTTAGATGCCATTAACTTGGGTCGAGAGAATAATGTCTGCATTTTGTGCCTCCCGCCTCATGCTACTCACAAAATACAGCCACTGGACAGAACGTTCATGAGTCCACTGAAGTCTTACTATAGCGAGGAAGTGCGGATGTGGCTAAGGCTTCATGATAGGCCTCTGAATAACATGGACATTGCTGAACTCTTTGGTAAGGCCTATCTCAAATGCCAGACTGGTGAGATCGCCGTGAATGGCTTTCGAATTACAGGGCTCTACCCAGTAAATCGGAATGTTTTCACAGATGCAGATTTCATTGCATCTAGTGGAACAACGGACAGTGTCAGTGAAGCTGAGCAGAAAGGAATTGGGCCAAGCAGTGAGAGTTTCTTGTGCCGATGAAGCAGGAGCATCTACCAGAGGTGCAGTCATTACTCCATGAGACATATCGCCTGTGCCCAACGTAGGGAAGAAAATCAGGAACTGCCAATATTATGACTTCATCACCATATAAAGCGTCCTTTGAAATGTCTCTGGGAGCAAGGAAGCAACGTGCCAAACGAAACAAGAGACAACGAAGACCAGCAAGATGTGAAACGTCCTACACTGCGAGTGATAGTGATAGTTCATTTAGTGTGAGAGACGACTCTTCTGATATTGATATTGGTGAAGGTGGAACACCCTATAGCGAGGACGCTGAATGCATCTTCTGCTCGGGTAAATTTTCATGTGATAAGGAAGGGGAAGAATGGGTTATGTGCCAGATGTGCACTGAGTGGGCTCACACTGCTTGTGCAGGTTATGAACATGTTTGTTACGTTTGTGACTTATGTAAGAGAACTGTACAATGACGTAATATGTCAGTGGTGTTCGTTTTTACTTTGTTTCTATAACTTGGTTTAATTTTCAACTCTTTTAGCTCACGAATTTTGCTTGTTAAAAGTGTTTGTTCGAAAGTGTTCAAGGTATTCCATATTTTTACCCCGTTTTCTAAAGTAAGAATTTTGCAACTTTATTGGAAATTGATGTTTATAAATATTTTCCCATTCCTTTACGCAGCACAAAATTTGGATATTGTTTAAGGATGTGTTGCACAGTATTTATAGAGTTTTTTGTGTTAATTTATGCAAATATATTGATTTCGTCAAACAAAAAGTAAATGGTATTCTATATTTGTACCTCTTCCTCTATACTTCCGCACGAGAGTTAAGTCTCGTTTGACGGAATTTCAGGAATCCAAAGGTGCTTCATTGAACGAAAATTCGGTTAAACCGTAATAAAGTTTTTTTCTTATAGTATATTCTGAATTATATATTTAACGCTTTTGTTTTCACTTTGTGTATAAGTTCTAATTTTCAGGATCAAAGGACGTTGTTGGCAACTTATGATGCCTTCAAATCTGTAAATTACAACTGAGTATTGCTAAACTAAAGGAGTGTGAGTAAAACATAGTAGTTTAATCACCTTGTGAGAAAAATGTTTTCGCATTTCTTTGATAGATTTTTTTATTTGCAATTCGGATAACTCGGAAATTCGGTTAATCGGGAGTCTGTTAAATGAAACTATAATACATTTACTTCAACGTCTCTACGGTTAAGACCTTTTACCTAGAAAAAAAAATCATAATTTGTTCTTTCTCGCGGAATGGCTAACGTTTCTACTAAAAAAGAAAAAGTTCAGGATTAAATTCTCGTTGGGATCCGTTTTAAGCAGTAGGGGCTGTTTCACGTAGCCTCGGTGGTGAAAAGAGAATAAATTAACCTATCAAATAATTAACCAATCAGCCATCATCGAAAACCCGGACCATAAGTGAATTATTAGCAAGAAATGACGGGGAATATTATTTCTACAGGAAATGAAACAACCCTCAGAAAGCTCAGGCAGTGATGTTGTCTATAAGAAAAATATATCTGAGCTGGGATCGAACCAAAAACCCTTGCAAGAAAAGTGAAAGCTTTTTCATGATACATTGGTCAAACGGGTTGATGATTTTGATTTTAGTATCCCTTTCAGCAGCGAGCCTATATGAGACGTGGATCTACTAAGTAACGTAAAATCCCAACCACATCAATTCTCGCTGGAAATCGAACATTGGTTTCCCACACAATAGTCAAATATAGTGTATCATGATTAGCAAGTTTTGGGACATCTTGTATAGTAGGGTGGTTCGAGAAAAATCATTTTTTTATTTCCGAAACGCTATAGAGCGCAAAATTTGCCATTGGTATAGACAAGAAAAAGCCCAAAAAGAAAAGATTTTATTTATATATCTTCCGGTGCCGCATCAGCGTTGAAATTGAAAAATCCTGTAAAAACAATATATTTTCAATATTTTTTTAAAGAAGCAACTAAAGAATATAGGACGAGAACCCTATATGGCTAAAAGTTTCTTCAAGCATGTAAAAACAACTTTAAAATAAACTATATTTGTATATTATCTTCTAGTCACGCATCGCTGTCAAAAATTCACAAAATTTTAGAGTTTAACATTTTTTTAAAAAAAATTCTTAAAACAAGTAAGGTAAGGATGCTACTCACCACGAGGGAGTGGGTACACTTGGAGTTCCACTACCCAACTAGCCATCCAACGATAAGGGTGTATTGTTTAATATTGTATTTACAAATTTATAATTTCACATAATTCGTCCCCTACATATTTACATTTTCCTGTTCAATTTTGTCCATTAGTAATGACTTTAAATTCTGATTTATGCGGGGGCTCAGTGATAAAGCGTTCACTTCTGGTGCATGAGGTCCTTGGTTCGCTTCAAGCTCGCGCCAAGTGTACTTTATGGTGGCCAATAACCGTGTGGATGGCTTTTCTCGGGATTTTCCCGTTTCCTCCCACTTTCTTCATTCCACCATTTCATTCATTTCTCATCATCACCGTCTCCTTTAGATTAGCGGGCATAATAGTGGGACGTAAAAGTTAAAGATTTCATTTTTCATTTTTTTCTGATTTCTGCGAAAATGTAGTCATGGATGATGTTGACAATAGTGTAGCTCTGATGAAGCCGTCACTAGCATTGTGTCCAGACACTCTACCGGTTATTGAATTTCAACCTATCAATTGAGTGATTCCTGAAGTAGACAAGCAGATACTCAGCAAAGACCAACTGTATTTACTGGACCTACCAAAAGTCATCCAGTTAGGGCACTGCTCTGAATACTTGTCCGTTCGTGACTCTCGCTCTTTGTCACATTCAAGATGGCTCACTACAGCTAACATAGTTCTACGGCTATACATTAGTGTGTAAAGTCCTTCACGTAATGAGTCAAATTGTCACCTTCATGTTAAAGTTATATATGCCAATGTAGTTTGCCATTAAGTTGAGCAAACATTTAACCGAAAGTCTATAACATGTTTACGAGACCATTCAGAAAACGCGGTATTTTGCCAGAAGAGAAGAAATAAATTGTAGTCCGCGTTATAGAACGGAATGCTTGCTTTGCTCATTCCGAAATTTTGCTTTTGGCGATGATCGTTGGCGACAGAAACCACAATCGAGAGCTTAGGTACAGGCGACTTTTGAAGGCAAGCAAAGTAGCTTTTGAAAGTGATCCTAATATACAATTTTGCCACCAAACATGAACTTTGTAGCTAAAGATTACACCGAAATACTACAATGGGATACTTGTAATCATACCTCTCCTTCTTTGTTAAGATCATTGACTAATGACGAAATAAGGTAGTTTATAAGCATACACTAAGCTAGTTATGAATTTCAAGAAGCTCCCATGTCATACTTAGGCTGTTGGAAGATGCGTTAAGCTCGTGACGGAAGCTTCTCGTGTAGTGTGTGAGTACAGTGGTAGGAGACGGCTTCATCAGAGCTACACTATTGTCAAGATCATCCATGCCTACGTTTTCACATAAACCAGAAAATGGAATCTTTTAAATTTTACGTCCCACGATTATGCCGGCTAGTCTAAAGGAGACGGTGATGATGAAAAATGAATGAAGTGGTGGAATGAAGAAAGTGGAAGAATCTCGAGAAAACCCCCACAACGGTGCTTGTGCACCACAAAATTCACTTGGCGCGAGCTGGGATCGAACCAAGAATCCCATGCACAAGAGGGTAAAGCTCTACCACTGTGCTACCGCTGCCTCCGCATAAATCAGTGTTTAAAGTCATTAGTAATGGACAAAAATAAAGGGGAAAATGGAAATTTGTAGGGGGCGAATTATGTGAAGTTATACATTTATAAATACAATATTAATTAATAAACCCTAACTATTGGATGGCTGGTTGGGTAGTGGAACTCAAGTGCAGCCACCCCCTTCGTGGTGAGTAGCATCCTTGTCTTACTTGTTTTAAGAAAAATAAAAAAAAACATGTTAAACTTTCAAAGTTTGCTAAATTCGCAAATTGCAAATTTTTGACAGAGATGCGCGACCAGAAGATAGTGTAGATATAGTTTATTTACTTTAAAGTTCTTTTTACATACATACTTGAAGAAACCTTTAGGCTACATAGGGTCATCATCCTATATTCTTCACTTCTTTTAGAAAAAAAATATTAAAAATTAATTGTTTTTATATGATTTTTGAAATTTCAACGGCGATGCGGGACCGTAAAATATATAAGTAAAAGCTTTTTTTCTTGTCTATATCAACAGCAACTTTTGCGCACTATAACGTTCCGGAGATATAAAAATTATTGTTTCCGAACCACCCTATTGTACCGGATTTTTCTCAAGAGGGTTGGTTCAAAAATGAACGTATATACTGGAAAAAATTATTATTATTTTGTGGATAAGAATGCGAAATTATATTTTAGTAGTTTTAGAATAGTAATTTTAGTGGTCATGTCGTTTGCGTGTATATATATATATATATATATATATATATATATATATATATATATATATATATATATATATATACATGTATATATATATGTATATATATATATGTATATATTATATCTGAATTTTCTGCATTTCGCGAATTCGGTTATTATATTACTTGGGGCGTTCAGAAATGATTAGCACTACAATTAATTTGTATTCACAGGAACCATTTATTGAAGAAACGATTACAGTTTATTTTAGAGCTATTCCCCGGAAATCTCTATGCACCTTTGCCACCGTTCTGGAAGCTTCCTTATTTGTGTACAAACCATTTTTTGGGGGTATCTCTCTTCTACTGGACTTGAAATGCGAGGAGTTCATAATTTGTGTTGAACTTTTTACCTCTCATGCCCTATTTCATTATGTCAAATAAAGCATAGTGGCTAGGAGCCAGATCCGGCGAATATGGAGGATGCGGAAGTACAGTAAACCCTAGTTCATACATTGTGGTAATTGTCTGGCGACTGACATGTGGCCGTGCATTGTCGTGTTGAAGAAGAACGCCACGGCCCCATTTTCCTTGTCGGCGTTGTTGGATGCGTCAGCGGAGTCTATGCAGTGAACTTCAGTAGCTCTCACTGTCGATGGACGTATTGGGAGGGAGCAGTATCCCTTCCTGATCCCAGAAAACGGTCGCCATGTGTTTCCGCACGAATAGTCCCATCCGTGCCTTCTTGGGACGAGGGCTTCCAGTATACCTCCACTCCATGGACTAGCATTTCTTTTCTGGAGCCT
Source organism: Thermobia domestica (assembly GCF_964235325.1). Taxonomy (NCBI): domain Eukaryota; kingdom Metazoa; phylum Arthropoda; class Insecta; order Zygentoma; family Lepismatidae; genus Thermobia; species Thermobia domestica. Next base: position 377,284,483 of record NC_137454.1, read on the forward strand.
CGTAGAGGAACCAAGTTTCGTCGATGGTGACCAGATGCTCAAAGAATTGGGTCGGATTTTCACTGTACTGTTGCATCAACTGCTGACAAATCTCCACGCTTTTCTTTTCTTTTCTTTTTTTCTTTTTCTTTTTCTTTTTTTTTTTTTTGGTGCAACGGTGAGATCATGAGGCACCCATTGCGCAAACACCTTGTGCAGCTTCAAATCCTCTTGAATGATAGTGTAGAGGTAACCCGTGATAAACCTGTTTCTTTCTCTAGTTCATCAAACGTGATTCTCATGTGCTCCAGTATCAAATCATTCATTCGCGCGGCATTGCTTGGTCTGCGTGCAGTTGCAGGACGCCCAGTGTTTTTATTTTCAGCACCGTCTTTGCCTTCCTTGAATTCGGATACCCAACGAAAGACGGATCTGCGACTTGGTGCTGTGTCCCCACATACCGCTAATAATTTGTTTTGGACGTTTGAAGTATTTACTCCTTCCCTCCAGAGAAACCACACTGTCCACCGTTGCCCATGTGGGTCTGCTTCCATGCTGTCTTTTCGCTGTCCACCAGCGTCCTGGCAAGTTGTAAGAACTGCTGCTACAATGTGCTAGCTACGGAAAGAAACAAAACAATTTAGTGGGGTTTGATAGTACTAAAGTCTATTTTAATGCATATATGAACAAACATTTCAAACTGCAAACTGAGTACCAATCATTATTGAACGAACCAAATATTTAAGGGTGTATTTTATCATTTTCCATCGCTTTTCTGTTGAATTTGGAGCAAAGTCGAAACAGATGTCGAAATCATATAATAGATGTCAAAATTTTATTTTCGTAAATTCTTCTTTATTTTAATTTTCTAAAGATCAGCCATTTTATGTTGTTACTTTGTTTACTCAAGGTTATCATGATCTTTATCTCATCAAAATTTTCTTGCAAGATATATTAGTATCTTCTTATTGTGACGTCAGAGACTCGAAAGTCAGGGATCATTTCTCTTTTATGAAATGGTTCCTCAACGGAGAAAGTGATAAAATGAAGTCGACTTATAGCTATTCATAAATTTATTGTTATTTTCCAGATTTCCTATCATTAATTCACTTCATTTTTTTCTAAACTAAAACCCACTTATAGATTCTAATTTAAAATTAAGTTCCTGGAAGCACACTGTGATTCACTAAGGCCCAACTACTTAGGCAGTCAAAATTTGAGCAGTCGTTTTGGGTAGTATATGTATATTCGTGGACAAAATAAAGATCTTTTCTGTCAAATTTGGATGCTTCTTCTGTGAATTGCTTACTATTCGAAAGTATAATTTAAAGGTTAGTTCTGTTTTCATACAATCATACATGGATGGAGTGGGTCACATTTGCGAGTTGGTCAGTGTTTCAATCGGGTCAGATTTCTGAGTGGGGAATTGGATCCTGGACCAACAAGACGTTACCCACTGAGACCCACCATTCACCGCGACCGACTCTGGCCCATCATGTTCTACCGACCTACCATGACCCATCGAACCACTCTGCTCAAAGCGTTGTAGAGCATTTTCTGAACACTGGTAAATTTGTCTACGGTTTACTTTCAGGGCGTCCATTGTTTCTTTCTTTTCCATTTGTTTTTATTTATATACCTGGGATGAGTATATCTAAGTGAAAAAAAAGAACTTCAGTCACTTTCCAATATTAATATTTGTAATTGTGATAATAGCAATAGGACTTACTACTTGGTTTCCCATGAGACAGTTGAATTTCACACTGCTTTCCCCTCTTTACGTTAAGCTACTTTATCTTGATTTGAGAGTTTCAAGTTTCAAACCCACCGGTATTGAAACTCCGATTATGTAGTGATAATTTCACACCCTTGTTTTATTACAAGTGTAAATTCTTTAGCCTGTGGAGAAGAGGATATGGATCATGAGTCTGATTCGATGAAGATGGATTGTGGGGGTGATGGGTAAGAGTGGGTCACGGTGGATGGTGGGTCATGGATCTGCAATCTTATACTACGTATTTGTAAAATATTAATGAGGATTTCCATTTAACAGCTGCCATGGTTTTCCAGTGTCAGAAACAAACTTTTCTTCATAGATGTAAAAGCATTTTTTTCAGTGCATATCCTGTAGGTATACATGAAATTGCATGGTTATGGTACAGTTAACTCTGTGTATAAAGGAAGTTTTTTTCTTTCATAAGTTTAGAGATACCAGACGCTCATGAATCGTTAATTCACACTGCCATGCCTTTAAGAATTTTCCCGGTGGGGGCATTCGATCGGAAAAGTGTCATCCCTCACACATGAGGGTTGAAATAGCCATAAATGACGGAAACCTACATATCTAATTCTCCTAATACATATAACAATTTAATTGTGTTATTTAACTAAAAACGGAACCAAATCGTAGCTATTTATATAATTTGGTTTAATACCAACCAAGCAACCCCGGAATAAAGCAAATGAAGAATGCAGCTACCTCACACGAGCTCAGAGGACTCACCCTTAAACGCATTTGAGTTCAGCAGCTATGGTTTAGACCAATAATGCTCAAATAATAGCCTCCGACTATGTTTCACCCGGCCCGCAAATTAAAATTAATAACATCTGTTTTCCTTTCTTCTTTTAACTCCAGGCATAACAGGAAGTGTACTTGGCTATCATAATACCTGAATCGAGACTTGATTTTTAAATGTGAAAATACAAAATTGCCCTGATTATACGAACAGCCCAGAACTTGAACAATTTGGAATACAAACGGAAACTACGAGCAAATGTTGGCCAGGAATATGAACGCTCATCATATAACTTGTATATGTTTTGCGTACGTTTCCCCTGCACTTTGTTGTTCCGTTCGTAGTTAGAAGCTGGACTAAAAGCATCTCGTGTGGCTTTCACTGGTAATTTTATGCACCTGTTTTGTTCTATTTTCTTGTATAGTGATCCTATAAAGTTTATTTTTCTTCATAAATTGTTATTATTTGTTAATATCTTATCTTAAAACCAAGTATATTTGCTATTAAAATAGTTTGAGTTCTTGACACCCGGGAACAGATTAATCACCTATCACCCATTTCTATCATTTTAAAGAGAAAAATGTGTTCCAATGAATTTTCTTAGTATCATAAACTATCACTGTATTTTCTTAACTTTTGGTTACCAAGTCCAGTCTCTAAGGTGAGGCCATTGGTAGTAGATCGGTTATTAGAAAAAGAAACACAAATTTCATGAAGTAACTTTTAAATGATCATACATTAGGCTCTAACCCAGACAGCACAATGCACGTACAGTATCCGTATAGTACATGTACAATTGCACGGATGCAACATGTGCATCATCTGTATAAATGCACGCCTGTACATGTGATGCACATATACATCACAAGTCCTATTCAACATCTTCACGTGCACAGGACATGTGCAGTGTACACGTCCTGCACAAGTGATATACACCTACCGCGCAGGTGATTTACAAGTACCATGTATTCGATTTACATGTAGTGCACAGGTGATTTACATGTAGGACAGCGGTGATTTACACGTAGCACACAGGTGATTTACATGTAGGACAGAGATGATTTACATGTAGGAAAGAGGGGATTTACACGTAGCACATAGGTGATTTACATGTACGACAGAGGTGATTTACACGCAGTACCCAGGTGATTTACACGTAGTAAATGTACAATTGCACGGATGCAACATGTGCATCATCTGTATAAATGCACGCCTGTACATGTGATGTACATAAGCGTCACAGGTCCTGTTCAACATCTTCACGTGCATAGTACATGTGCAGTGTACACGTCCTGCACAAGTGATTTACACTTTCCGCACAGTTGATTTACACGTAGCACGAATTAGATTTACATGTAGGACAGAGGTGATTTACACGTAGTACATGTACAATTGCACGGATGGAACATGTGCATCATCTGTATAAATTGTAACATACCTTGTTTGTTACAGACAAGTTAATAGGCTCTATGTGAATTTTGGATAGTATCTTATTTTATAATAGGGCAATTTAAAGTATTCTTATGTTTATTATTCTTTCGCAAACATTGCGTTGTAATGCAGATTTTGTTGTGTTTGGACGGTGGTTCTCTTAGTAAACTGCTCTTGAGTTTGTTTTGTCAATGTTCTTCTTCTTCTTCTTTTGAGTCGCCCATAGTATTTCATATTACGGTTGTAGTGTTCTTTCTTACTATATATTTTGTTCATTAATGTCTATATTTTATGCGAATTATCTTTATTTCATTTAATAAAGCTGTGATAAAAATCTCACCAAAATTTCCAACAGCGGGAAAGAGAGAGAAGAGAAGCGGTGAAACGACTTTCTTTATATATAAGGTGTACTCTACCCCAAGCCGAACAAGATTGGCATCGTGTGTTTCTTTCTTTTGTTAGAAGAAATTTTATTTTGTGATGGACTGAAAGTGAGTTTGTCATTTTATTCTACATAATAATATGCTCCAAGGAGTAAAGTTACAGAGAGAATATTATCCTTCCTAAGTTCTGGATGGAAGGGGGATAATTCTAATATGGAAAGTGGAAGTTGGCCACGCACATGGTGATTCTCGTGTAAGCTGAACAATGCCGTAAAAATAGTTATTTGTTCTTCTGGTAGCAGCATTCCAGGTAATGTGACTAATTTTAAGTCTTTCTACAACGACTGTTTTGCATGGGAACGTCGGAGTGAAGTGAACTTAACCTTGTTTTATTGGAAATGTTTAATTGTAAACTAGAACCACTAAAAGTCAACAGATATATATTTAGTTCAGTTGAATTATTTTGGAACAGGATCATACTAAAAGAAACTATTCTTTCTTCGTACGAGCTACAGTGGTTTATCAGAGTTAAAATAAAAATCTATAGTTGTTTATTAGAGTTGAAATAACGAAATTAAAGCACTGGTGTTCTCCAGAAGTACAAAATAATATTTGTGAGTACTACAATGTATAGCTTACGAGTATATCTTATACACGACACGATGTCTGAGTAAAGAGTTCCTATGGGGGAAACCTCCTCCCAAAGGGGCCCAGCCTGTGCGCAGCCCCGAATAGTCTTAGACAGCCCTCTCATTATGTAATCCGCACGTTGTGTTAATCTCTCTCCCTCTCTCTCTCTCTCTGCTGTGAAGTTCATTAAGTATTGGGTTAACTGTATTATAAATTTACGTGAATATTTTCTATTAAAGCTCCAGTTTAAGTGAAGTTTCGTAGATAAATATATATTGACAGTATTTACCAGTGCTTCTGACTACTTGTTATAGGATTAGATGGTTAGAGTAGTAAGGTTGCCAAGTTACAGAAGCTGTTCTCAATAGTGTTTACACGTTCCAAAGTTTGTTGACATTCCAAGCTATGTTAAGCCCAATCGCTATACGTCAGTTAACTGTCTGTCCACATATGTTTTCTCGTCCATCAATCCAAGGTTTAACTAGTTAATACCTAAATATCTCGTCCAATCGCCGTTTACTAAGTGTACTACATATCATATGGTCCATTGTCTAATAAATTCAGATTTTCCACCTGTCCATACTGTCCGTCTAACTTGTCCGCCCGTAAGGGAATATTATTACTAAACGTCCAATTCATTAGTTGCTGTGTCGTCCCAGGAAATGTTCGGCTGTACATATTATTATTTAAGTTGTTATGGCATATTGAGTCATGTAAAGTGTATGAGCAGGAGTTCGTACTTGCTGACGCGGTGATTGGGATGTCAGGTGTACAATATTTGACTTCGTATAATGATTATGACATTATAATTGGTAGTAAAGTGCGCCCATGGTTGGAGCTGCCGAACGGGGATGTCTGTAAATATTACCTCCGTTCCTTCGTTGTTTGTTAACTTCGACACCTGAACTGAACCGGAAGCGGTAACACTTCTTTCAGCTGATGCTCACGCAGGCGAGAATCACTCTGTTCCTGTTATTATGTCGTACCTATGACGATTGATGTGAAATTCTTAAATGTTATTTAACTTTCTGTGACTGCAATACAAGTGTTTCTTTTAATGGTTGTGACGAAGTGTCAGGTAACGGGTTTTAACACCTACAGTACAATCTACTTCAACTATTGGTTTATTGACGGTTCTGTTATGGATGATGAACAATGGAAAGTTGATAATGGTTGATATTATAAACAAATTGAATATGAGATTGACAGACAGAACTCTAAATGTATTCTCTTGAGAGTTTTTTCTTCTGATGTCATGATACTATAAAAAATATACAGGCACCTTACGCTAATTGTAATATTGTGGTTAACTACCACGACAGTCAGAGGCAAGCATCGTTAATAAATCATATCTGGAAATGTTTTTTTTTTCTTTTTTTTCAAAGCATTTAATATCACTAAGGTAAAATAGTCATATATACATACATAGTTAAGTAAGCATTATTAAATGAGAGTTGAATGGAGCTATTACTCTTTACTCCGATCTGCATCCGCCGGAGGTTAGTTTCCTGTTCTTCATAATTTTTTTTCCGTTCTCCTTCTTTTTCCGTTGCGCGTTGAGTCCCTTCTCGGTTCCTCTCGAGGTTGCTAGGACTTCGAATCAGGGATCAAGAAGGTGAGTTCAAGGGAGGCGGTCGTTACGTATTAGCAATAATTAGGCCTTCCCTTGAACTGGGCTTTAGATTGTAGTAGTGGTTACAAAATGGACACCTGTACATGTGATGCACATAAACGTCACAGGTCCTATTCAACATCTTCACGTGCACAGTAAATGTGCAGTGCACACGTCCTGTACAAGTGATTTACACCTTCCGCACAGTTGATTTACACGTAGCACGTATTCGATTTACATGTAGGACAGAGGTGATTTACACGTAGCACACAGGTGATTTACATGTAGTAAATGTACAATTTCACGAATGCAACATGTGCATCATCTGTATAAATGCACGCTTGTACATGTGCAGTGCACACGTCCTGCACAAGTGATTTACACCTTCCGCACAGTTGATTTACACGTAGCACGTATTCGATTTACATGTAGGACAGAGGTGATTTACACGTAGCACACAGGTGATTTACACGTAGTAAACGCACAATTTCACGGATGCAACATGTGCATCATCTGTATAAATGCACGCTTGTACATGTGATGCACATATGCGTCACAGGTTCTATTCAACATCTTCACGTGCACAGTACATGTGCAGTGCACACGTTCCGCACAAGTGATTGACACCTTCCGCACAGTTGATTTACACGTAGCACGTATTCGATTTATATGTAGGACAGAAGTGTTTTACACGTAGTACATGTACAATTGCACGGATACAACATGTGCATCATCTGTATAAATGCACGCCTGTACATGTGATGCACATAAGCGTCACAGGTCCTATTCAACATCTTCACGTGCACAGTACATGTGCAGTGCACACGTCCTGCACAAATGATTTACACCTTCCGCACAGTTGATTTACACGCAGTAGTCAGATTTTTTTACATGTAGAACGGGAGGTGATTGACACGCAGTAGCCAGTTTTTTTTTACATGTAGGACAGAGGTGTTTTACACTCAGTACCCAGATGATTTTCATGTATTACACAGGTGATTTGCTCGTAGTGTAGAGGTGATGTAAAAGCATATTAGATGCTACGAAAAAAAGTTTATATATTTGGTGCCTTACGCAGTTCAAATACAACATTGTAAACGTTCTTGAAAAGTAACTTAGAGTTACATGTAACGAAAAAGCAATTATATACTTACCCAAAATTATTGACTCGTGCACTACTCTACCGCACCAATAACGTTCCAGGCCAGTAATCTCAAAGTTCTAGATTCCAATCCCCCATCAAAAGTCAGCTGCAGCATACTCTCGTCACCTGAAGACGAGACAATATGGTACTCTGTCGAAACTTTGTTTATCAGTAGTGTATATATTAACAAACCACTGTCACGAGCATTTAGACAATATTTTTCTTTGTTCCTACACATCTATTATTATAGACTTTTCATTTTGCTATGCAGCATATTGAGTATCCTGCATCATGCAGCATATTGAGTGAGCATTAGGGCCTGGAAGTTGAAGACCTTACCCAAAAATATATTTAAAAGCCTAAACATATTAAGAAAATGACCTAAAATTTAAAAAAAAATACTTAAAGTGTGATAAAATCAATAATGATACACTTAATGTGTATAATATTTAAATAATACACAATTCTGGTGATATGGTGCACGGCAAAAAAAAACTTTTAATTTGCATTTTCATCATCCTGTTACTGCTGTTCATTTTGAACTACTTTGGAGGGCAATCTTCGCAAGCATCTACTGTCTGGTCATACCTAGTATATCTGCTTCAGTCATTCGAGGGTTTCTATTGTCAGAGATGAATCAAATTTATTTAGATTAATACAGAAAACTATGTTTAAGAGTTTCTAATTGAGAATGGGCAGCAAAACTTATAACGAGCTTACCAAAGGTAATCGTTAACCTGGTTCGGCTAATAATTTAAGTCAAATTTTTGTGGTAGTAATTATTCACACCTCAAAATATCTTCTGTGAGTACATTTACTTGTATTCTCACCTTTTATACTGAAATTACAAAACGGTGATACGTATTAAACAGTTTTATTCGTTGATTCTCTATGAACGAATATGCACATAGACTGCCTTCCAATCGTACATGTTTGTTAGGTAACTATAAACAACTACATAGCAACTAATTACACAATAATGTATATTTCTTACATATATTAAAAACATTCTTCTTTTGTTATTTTTTAAATTAACACTATATCAGGTATAGTGCTTGTGTATGAGCACTTTCTGCCCAAGGTACAGGTAATTATTAAACGATACAAAGTATCTCGTTGTATAAAAATGTCGCCCGACGATGGGACTGAATATAAAAGTTACAAGGAAGCTTGGCTTTTATATTTAAGAACCACTGGTCCGTTTATAATAATGGTATTACATTACTTATGTCCTTTACATTTTGATCGCCCATCGTATATATATCTTCATTAAGCTTCATATATATAAATACATTTATAATAAATCTTTCCTTCCATTATCATTTATCTTTTATTATAAAAACGTCGTCGCTTAATAATCTAATCAATGAAGGGTGCGAAGTCAAAATCGGTAAAAGGCAAATTACCTTTTAAAACATAAATCTCAATGATTAACAGTTTCAATCATTATTACAAACGGTGATGTAAAGGAAAAAATGTTTGATCTTTCCAGGGCGCATTATATAATAACTACATTAGATGATGTTTTAAAATATACATTGTATCAATAAAGCGTCAGAATATAGAAGAATCTTATTCGAGTAATATGTAAGGTAGCGCATAAAGACAGTCGTCGGATAAATAGCTTAATAGAATGAACCTTATTCTTAACATAATCTTTGACATCAAATTCTCAACACAAATCCATATAATATAAATAACCTTTGCTTTTAATCAATTACAAATCGAATTATAATTCTTCACATTAACAAGAGAGAATTAAAATCATTTGAAAATTATCATTGGTTAATGAGAATTAAAGAAAATTAAATTGAATAAAAATAAAATAAATGTTCATGAAAATCTATAGCTGATATGGGTTTAACCCTTACTTCATCAATTGTAGTCAGCTTAAATTCGTATTTGCATATGATTCTAATAAAGTACATTGTACTGCACAATCATGATTAGGTTCCGTACTATTTTGTACATGTATTGCGTCGTGATTCTGATTTTGATACGAAGTGCCATCTCTTGACCTCCAATTACGTCTATCCACGTAGTTTGCTGTATTCCTGGAATTTCGCCATGTATTTCGTCTATTTTTAAACCTATTTTGAGTATATGGTCTTACATAAGGATTGCCACGACTAATTAGGTTAGGCGGATTCCCTACATAGCTTTGCCTATTTTGCTCGTTCTGGTTGCTTGAATTTACTCGGTTTATGTTGTGCTCCGTATCGTTCACACTACGGATATTTAGATTCCGAACAGGTACAAAATGATCTGAATTATTTTTACTTTTACCTACTCCTGCTTGTTGATTCAGAGCATGGTATTGAGTTTCATAACATTGAACAAGCATTAATAAGTGGTTGAAACTCATACACTGTGTAGAAAACAGGATCTGTTGTAACTTGAACGGTAACAAATTTCGAATTGATGCTATGATTCTAGATTCTGATTGCAATGGATTTACGACTTTTAATTCATTGTATGTATTTACAACAAACTCGACAACGGATTTGTGCAAACGAGGATTGAAATGTTGGTTTCTAATCGTGGCATCTCTATTTGCAAGCAAAAAGTCATTTTCATAATTTGCGATTAGCGCTGCTTTAAACTCCTCATACGTACTAACGTGATCTCGTACTGCTTTAAACCATAAAGAACATGGTGGGAGTAATAAATGAGGGATTAATTTCATATATTGTGATCTATCTATACACATTATATTGCACTCGTCCTGAAATTTTTCTAGGAAAGAAGTAGCATTCTCATTACACTTACCACTGAACTTACTCATGGCACGTATTTCACTCATCTTTACGCTTAACTTTACCTTCCTTTTATCATTCCGTGTTCTTCTTGAGTGACAATTCCTATCTATGGTGTGATGTGTAGTTACACCGTCTCTTTTCCGCCCATCTGAACTCCTCGGATGATTTTCTTCCAAAATAATGTCCTCATCAGATACGGGTGAAGGCGAGGTCATCTCTGGCGAACAAGGGAATTCCACACGATCATTAATCGTGTTGTTGGGGTACGTGTTGTCCTTGATCTGTAGTGTCCTAATTTCCTCTTGTAAGATAGCTATCAACTGCGTGTTCGCACGTATCTGATTGGAGTTATCCGTGACCTGGATTTTTTGTTGACGTACAGAAGATTCTATTGCTTCTAAATCCCTTTTTACACCACTGACTTCTTGGATTAGATGGCTGTGACTATCTTGACAATCCTCAGATATTCTTTTTAACTTTTCGTCAAACTGCGAGGTGATGTCATTCATCGCCTGAAGAATAAATTGTTTCGTCTCATCTGACTTCTGCTCCATCGTCTGCTTTATGGCTTCCATATCTTCTTTTCGGCTTTGTTCTTGCCGTTCCATATCTTCTTTTCGGCTTTGTTCTTGCCGTTCCATATCTTCTTTTCGGCTTTGTTCTTGCCGTTGTAAGAGTAGTAATATTCGGTCTTCTAGCGTCATTCCTGGTGCTGCACTTTGTTCACCATTATCACTATCACTGATTTCTTTTTCCATTGTTTCCCCGTTCATATTTCTTGAGATTATTCTACCACTTCTCAGTCTTGTCAAGTTCGTAGTCATTAACTTTTTTGCAGAAGTAAATTCACCCTTACTTAACTTCGGGAATTGAATTTACAAGTTCCCGGGTGAGGTAAACCAAAATTTTTATAACGAGAGCTTACCAAAGGTAATTGTTAACCTGGTTCGGCTAATAATTTAAGTCAAATTTTTGTGGTAGTAATTATTCACACCTCAAAATATCTTCTGTGAGTACATTTACTTGTATTCTCACCTTTTATACTGAAATTACAAAACGGTGATACGTATTAAACAGTTTTATTCGTTGATTCTCTATGAACGAATATGCACATAGACTGCCTTCCAATCGTACATGTTTGTTAGGTAACTATAAACAACTACATAGCAACTAATTACACAATAATGTATATTTCTTACATATATTAAAAACATTCTTCTATTGTTATTTTTTAAATTAACACTATATCAGGTATAGTGCTTGTGTATGAGCACTTTCTGCCCAATGTACAGGTAATTATTAAACGATACAAAGTATCTCGTTGTAAACTGTAGTTGAAAAAAGGTCAAGTACCAAAACCAGCTGTTAAGACTTAAAGGGTAATGGGGACCAATAAGCCAAATATAACTTAAAACTAAGCATTTCCTGGCCTAAAATGACCCAAAATGAACATATATTATGGTGTTCCTTACCTTTGGGCAGTTGGGAAAAACTGTCTTTAACTTCCGAGCCCTATATATGATACTGAAGATATTAAGAAAGAAAAAACTCATACTTGCCTGAATAATAAGGTTCTGAACTTATAAACAGTTGTAGTTTGCATATATTTTTTTCTTTTAGTAAAGTGCTTTGTTTGTTAACATAGCTTTTACATAGTATGATTTTATCAAAAACCATCATGGAGCTATTTCAGATTTAAAATATATGCATGATAAAGCAAAGTGGCCTAAACTCAATCACAAGTTAAATTAGATTTTAAAAATATCCAAGTGCAAAAATGTTTATATATTCTATTAACCGTAACTTGGTGCAACTCCGCTATAATTTTATGGAAATAGTAGGTATTACAACATTGATAACAACTGATTATATATATCTATACATTTATTTCTTATTAAATATAAAAAGTAATCTACAAGATGGTTGTAGTTTTTTTTTTCTTTTAATTTACTTTCTCCAATAATTCCTTGGCCTCATTCCTCTGCATCCTGTAAAGAGAAGTTTTAAAAGTAATACAGTAAGTGCAGACACTAAATCAATCTATTTAAACTAAATCACAGTAATATTCTTAGCATAGTTTGAGATTAAGAATTTAAATATGCTGCATCCAAATTATACATGCCATACCATTTTCTCCAGAAACAAAGCTAAAGACTATCATTTAAGCTCAATAAATCACCACCATCAGCATCTCTGAAATAAGATTTCTTAGGGTATTGAATCAATTCCAGTAAGAGTAAATTAGCAATTTGAAAACGAGGCTGACTTTTTATCGACAGGTGGCAATCCTGTGCAAACGTGTGTTGAAAACACGGGTAGAATATCTCATGAGTAAATGATACTAAATGCACTGACCTTGAATAACATTGACAAGTGTGGGTTAAAGTACACGTAAAACTGAGTTATTACAACAGGAGTAAATGTATGAGCACGCTTGTTCACCCCGTGCTCATTCGTACGGACAGTGAAGGATGAGAATAAACTGAAGACTGGATGTACTAAGAACTATGAGAAGTGAATTTGGTAGAGAAATTGAGGTGAATGTTCACGGATGATCGAAACACTACACTTCGAATGCCTTCTTAAAAGTTCAAAATGAAGACGAAAGCAGTGAGGCAACGCATAACGAAGAAAAATCTAGCACAAATGGAATTTTTATGTTACCTAAGCTAGGGGAAGTGGGTTGAAAGTAAGAAACAATATTCTGAGAAGCAAACAAGCTCAAAAAAGATTTTTTTTTTGGCATGAACAACCAATAAAAAACGTTGCCTTTTCCATATTATCAATTCTATATAACTGGCTGATCTCTACCACGTTATTCAAGATAGGCAGAAGTATATACAGTAGTGCACTCTGTATTCCTCTCTGCGAGCGGCCGAGGATGGTTTAGAGTACGAAATGCAAATAAGTTACGTATCTGCCCTTGAAATTATATTCATTTTCATACAAATTAAACGTTATGCGGGTTCAGATCCGACGGACTTCCTGTCAGTGCGCCCCTGACTTATATGACTCACAGTGATACAAGTTTATAAATCTTAATGCTATCAAGTACAATGGCATTATTAATAAATTTATTTTTAGATATTCATATTTCAAGTCATGTTACTAGATACTGAGACACTGGAAGACTAAGTACTGCTTAAAATTTAACCCAAAATATGCGAAAACACCGTGGTAAATTTGTGTAAGAAGAAAACATCCTATATCCTAGATAACCTATCGGCAAAATCCATATTCTCTGGTTGGTGCCTGCAAATCGCATAGTGCAATGACGGCACATCGGATTATCCTCCTTCCTAACTCAGCGTTGCAATCCTGACGTATTTTTTTAACTAACATAATGTAAATTTTGAATTTAAAGAATACTAGTAACGGGACAACACTAGTAAGATTCTTAAGAAACATTTCTTTTACTATCAATGAGTCAATTTCTTTTTATCATCAGGTGGTACAGTGTTCCACATAAATATCGCAACTCTATAATAGTACAATACTTTATTTTATGCATTTGAAATCAATATTTCGCTGGTTACCTGCCTATCAGGCGTTAGTTTAAGGTTGGATTGACTATGTAGCAACCTGCAGAACATTGATTTCAAATCTGTTGCATAAGATAAAATCTTAAGACTGTAGTCGATTTGCGATATTTATGTTGAACACTGTACAAGACGAAAACAAAAAAAATACAGTGTTCTTCTCTTTTCCGTCGATATTAACCTTTAAAAAAAAAGAAAAAACTTTGTTTCTGTCATATATAACTTACTAAAAAGTCTATAAACTTCTAATAGTTTGTAAAATACATAATAGACAAGAAGCGCTGAAATTTTGCACCCTTAAAATATCGGCAGGGTGACAATTTGACATACTAGCTAATACCACCAGTCTAACAATGTTACCAACCCAACATAAAGTTATTTTTTTTAAATAGCACTACCTCAGGTAATTACAATTTTCAAACCCATATACAAAATAAAAACACACAATACCGTAGTTATTGTTCAGTGTTGCAAACTAAGGACGCTACAGTGTTACAAAACAAAAAACACCTTGGAGACCCCCACAACAGTAACAACGCAAGTGAAACGGATGGGACAATGCACGTCGGAAGTACGTTACTGCAGAATACTGCGATCAGGATATGGCTCATTTCTAATGAACAGAAACAAAGTTACAGGGAATTAAATATCTGACTTATTTCAAAGGGCTTTATTTCGAAAAAGTGCTGAGATAAGTATCACATCTAATTACGTAGATTCTTTCCAAAAGTATCTGAAGATCATAATGCCGTTTACAGCAATTGTATATTTCTAATCGTTCGGGAAATATCATAAATAATGTTAAAGTTGGCAATACTGCTAAAAATCATGAAATCGCAAGAACCTGTATTAGTAACAGCTGCCAAAAACTATTGGTTAAGTGTCAAAGAAACTAAGACAAGCAACGCTCATTTTAAAACTCTTGCAACTACGTCATTTTAAGATGTATTGTCAAATTTAACAACAATCATTATATCTCCGGAACGGTTTAATATATCAAATTGCTGTAAACGGCATAAAATAATCAACGATACTTATCTCAACACTTTTTCGAAATAAAGCCCTTTGAAAATGGTCAAATTTTTAATTCCTTTTAACTGTTTTTGTTTATTACAAAGACGTCATATCCTGATCATAGAATTCTACAGTAACGAACTTCCGATGTGCACTGCCCCACCCATTTCACTTCCATTGTTATGGTTCTACAGACCACCAAAATTGGGATGTTTTCGGATTTATTGTGACATCGTAGCATCCTTAGTTTGTAACACTGAACAAAAAATGCAGAATTGAAAGTTTTCATTTTGTATGTAGATTTGAAATTTATAATAAGCTGACGTAGTGCCACATCAAAAATGTAACTTTATGTTGGGTTGGTAATACTGTTAGTCCGGTGGTATTAGCTACAATGTCAAATTCTGTTCCTTGCCGATATTTTAAGGGAGCAAAATTTTAGTGCTTCGTGGCTATTGGTTTAAAAGTTACAAGAGCATAATAAAATATATACGAAGACATACTTTCTAATTTGTAAGACATTTCATATTAAACAAACTTTTTTTTTATCATTGTGCTCCATTGTTTAAACCAAGCTAGTGAGAGTGACTTCAGTCGCGTCTAACCCGCCCTACTATTACTACTACTATTTCTTCAACTAATTCTGAGAACAGAACATAACAAGCCCTGCGGGGCTTCTGACCCGCCCTACTACTAGCGACCCAAAGTAAAGATTTACCATAAGTCTTCTAACCCCGTTCCCTCGCAGAGTTATATTTTGTGAAGTAAGTCACAATGGAGATGTTACATGTGTGACCTACAGTAAAGAGTTGCCCTTAAGCTATATCCTGAATCAATTCGAGCTATATTCAAATATTCTTTTTAAATATTGCATGTTGCAGTAAGGTCTTAAAATGCTTGTATGGGTTCACTGGAGCAGGCGGTTCCACCGAAAACAAAATTTATAGGTAAAATACGATGTGAAATACTTTTCGTGAAAGAAGCAGAGTGTAAATATAAGTAATTTCTGTCAGTGGATATCATATTGAAATACATTTTCAATGGTAGTGAACGTATTCTACATGTAACTATTTACTGAAGTGGAAGAATACAAGAATGCGAAGAAGGTGAAAATAAACGGCGGGAATGTTCCGTTCGTGTTAGCAATGGACGACTGCGATAGATGTAATGTAAACATACAATTTTATTACGAAGAATTGTGATAAAGAGCGTCGTATTATAGTTTTTCAAGCGTCATGGTACGTTGAAATCTACAATCAATGGTGCGAAGTGTAGAAAAGTAAAAATTCAGAGCAGACGAATTTCTCCTCGCAGCAGACCATTTGTACGCGGGAAAGCAGTGAAGCCATTTTGAAGTTAAAAATTACTACTATTATATAAGTGTTTTTGAAGGTAAAAATTATTGCAGATATTTTATGTTTCCACTATCCTCGTTTATGCGTATGCCCTTGTTGCTGACCCGCCTGCTCCCTACGGAGGCACCCCTATGCTCCGCTCGGGCCTCCTGCTGCGCTCCTGCCCTGATTCGGTTAGATAGCATTCGTGCTTTTTAGTGGCCACCTAGACAAGTTGGTTCGTGGTTTATGCACTAGCTCCTCATTTAGTGCATGTTCTGAAAAAAAAACCGGAAAATTCAATAAATGCGTGTAAATTTGGTAGAACCGTTTGCTCGAGTAATGCCTTTATACCTTTCTTAAAACATGGCTCAAGAAAAATATATGCATACTATCAGGTTCTATTTTAACTATTACCCCTAATTCCCATTCTGGATTTGGTAATGATACTAGCATACCTTGCTTGTGATTGTAAATTATCTCGGAGGTTCTGCCGTTGGAACACTACCTCCTTTCAAATGTAGGGTTATGTATGCATAATTTATTTCATGTTAAAGGGACTATGTGATAAAGACTCTTGCAGACCTTTCTTTAAAGAGATGCAAATCATGACAGTGCCTTCAATGTATATCCATAGCTGTCTCATGTATATTAAAGAAAACTTGGAAAATATCAAGTACCCGAAATAAAATTCATTGCTATAACACAAGATACGGAGATGACCTCGATACACCATATTTCAGGTTAAGTAAAACATAAAAGAGTTATAAATACACTGCGATGAAGATGTATAATCTTCTACCTACAGAAATTCGTGGTATGTGTAATAGAAACTGAGAAACACTGTAAATCTTGGCTCATTGAAACAGCTGTGTATAGCGTTTTAGAATTTGAAAAAGAATTAAAAAATAAAAAGTGACCAGTCATGTACCTATATATTCAATGTATATATTTTGTATACTCTCTTGACGTTGTCTATTGCAACAAATGTTGTTTAACGACAATAAAAATATTCTATTATATTCATCTGTCCCCTCTAAAAACATAAAATGTCAACTAATAAATACTGCTTGTGAAGAACAGGATGCCTGTATTCGGCAACATTAACGCATGTTTTATTGTTTAAACTGGTGCTTTATTAAATTTTACAAATTCACACTAAAATTAATTTCATCACTCACCTGATTATAAAATAACGTTGAATTCTTCACCTTCAACCACATGGAACAAACCACCACACCACAGCTCGTACCCGAACACACAACACACAAACAAATGAGCGCGCATGGCTAATACACAACACAGCTACAACCAGTGCGTATGCGCGATTCGAAATAAAAATTAATTTGATAACGAATAGAGAAAAATAATATTTTACTTGCAAACAATAATAATCTTATTAAGATTATTATATTTACATATCTTTTTGTATGTATATAATCAGACACATGTCTATCCGGTTCTCACGTCATTTATTTCATCAAAGCGAACACTGCAAATTCTTTATGCTACTGAGAGAGCCTTTTTATAGTGTTTACATTTATCTGATTGAATATTTATTCGAATGTATTTAAGCCTTCGAAAAATGCAGGTTACATTACATTGTTTATTTAGAATGAGTAATATAACAATTTTTAAATAATTGAACTTTCAATTAAAAATACTATTATAGCCATATTTAACGTTGTAAATATTAGGAGAATGAAACTAAATACACTTGCACGGTATTATGAATGTGTCATACACACGTGCAGTAGCTGTGCAAATGCACGTGTGCACACAACGGCTTATAACGGGTTATTTAAATGTGTGCTTCATCCATGCTAATGCACTTATGTACATGCAAGGCTTATGTACGTGCGCTGCATCCACGCAAATGCACATGTGTACATAACAGCTTAAGCACAGGTTATATAAATGTGTGCTTCATGCATGCTAATGCACATGTGCATATGCACTTCTTAATCACGGGTTATGTGCGTGTGCATTATCCACGCAAATGCACATGTGCACATAACGCCTTAAGCACGGGATATATAAATGTGTGCTTCATCAATGCAAATGCACATGTGCACGTGCGCTTCTTAATCACGGGTTATGTACGTGTGCTTCATCCACGCAAATGCACATATGCACATAACGGCTTAAGCACGTGTTATATTAATGCGATTTTCATCCATGCAAATGCACATGTGCACGTGCACTTCTTAATCACGGGTTATGTGCGTGTGCTTCATTTACGCAAATCCACATGTGCACCTAAGGGCCTAAGCACGAGTTTACAAATGTGTGCTTCATCCATGACAATGCACATGTGCATATGCACTTCTTAATCACGGGTTATGTGCGTGTGCTTCATCCACGCAAATGCACATGTGGATATCATGGCTTATGTACGGGTTATATAAATGTGTGTTTCACCCATGCAAATGCACATGTGCACGTGCACTTATAAATCACGGGATATGTGCGTGTGTTTCATCTACGCAAATGCCCACGTGCACATAACGGCTTAAGCACATGTTAAATTAATGCGCTTTTCATCCATGCAAATGCATATATTCACGTGCACTTCTTAATCACGGGTTATAAACATGTGCTTCATTTACGCAAATGCACATGTGTACATAACGGCTTAAGTACGGGATATATAAATGTGTGCTTCATCCATGCTAATGCACATGTGCACGTGGACTTCTTAATCACGGATTATGTGTGTGTGTCCAGTGGCGGCGATTGGACGTTAAAAGTGAGGGGGCAAGACATGATTTGAATATTTGTATATCAATCTTAGTTTCTTTGGCTGTTTCTAACACTTTGTTTGACTGAAGTTTGTATAACTAATAGGATACTATATTTTTCTGTTAAAATACCATATATCGTATTTCATATTTTATTAAGTAAATTGACAAGACCAACGCAATAGGTAGTAGGTACTAGAACTTTGTACTCTTAAATAACGAAAGTGTAAGTGATTTCTTGCTTATGAACATCTTAAAATTTTGTCTGGAAAATTGTGTGATCAGATTATGTAATAACAAATTTACAAAACAAATAAATAGAATTGATAATATTAATCATAGTAATGAATAATGAGCCTTGTTTTGTAGAAGTCATATAAGTGAGGATTAATGAACAACTTATATTTTTAATTCCACACATGCCATTAAATGCATGTTATTACTCTCAGAAAATGAAAGACAGTAAATACTACAAGCATATGCTACGACATTTAAAGAAATATTTTCTTCTGCAGCTTCCCGAAATATGTTCGTTGCCATTAGGTGCAGTTTTCACTTTCTTGGAACACGTCAAAATACTTAGAATCACTCCACTTTACAGTTATACAAAATAATCTTAGAACCTAGAATTATGTTGAATCACTAAATTTGAATGAATTGTATACAGAAGGTCGATCCGCGTATATGTGTCCAATTTTGAAATAGCACTAACCTTATGAAAATCCATGGGACCACCATCGGTTTGCCTCAATGTGATGGCCATGTGTTCTGGCAATAGCCCTGCACCGTAACTTCCACTGTAAAAGACTACGACGAAGTACAGGAAGTGGAATCTTCTCCCATTCCTCCCGGCAGGCTTTCCACAGGCACCCGAGAGTAGTGACACGACGAGAAGAAAGTTACCTTTTCAGTAGACAAAACCCGCAGAAATCCATGAGACTGGCATCTGGTGATTTCACTGGTATATCATGAAATGGAATAGCACAAATACCGGTGTCTATCTCCATCTGCTTCAGAAAGTTCTGGGTAGAACGAGATGTATATGAGGGGGCCTTATCCATATGCAGAGACACTTGCTTCATGGCATTCCCTTACAAACGAGGCAGATCTTCTGTATAAATTGGGGTCAGTATATGTTGCTGAAAGAATGCAGAGTTGATTTTACAGTTTTTAGGGACTTAACTTGTCCTGATAAGAGTAACCGGCGACAACCATAAATCCTTTCGCAAAAGTTGCTTTGCAATGACGGATGAACGAAGGACGGCTTTTTGTATCTCGCGAAGTGTAAGTTATCAAGCGAATTTTGCCACAATCTGATAAATACACCCATGCTTCATCTAGTGTGGCCACAAACTTCCACTTTCCCCCAGATAGATGGCGTTCATAGAGGCGCCTGCTGTTGGTCTTTCTCTCATGGCGATGGGCCGCACTTAGGTAATGTCCATGACTTTTAAAGACCCTCAGGAGGTTTAATTTCCCACTCAGGGCGCGGTTAACAGTTGACTGTGGTATGTGAAGTCGAACTGCCATCACACGTTGCGGAGGGGGATTTTCTTGTAAGGCCATTCGCCGCAACTTCTGAGCTACTTGTTTAGTCACTGTGGTACACGCTCGCTTCTTCGACCCCTTAGTGGGTGAATGCTTACCTGGTATATCTTCTTTTTTATACTGCTTGATTATGTTCTTGATAGTCGTCGAACCCAATGCACAACCATTTTCTTTGCACTGCTTTTGAATTTTAGAAACCGAATATTTGGCGTGGAAAAATCCAATTACGTAGCCCTTCCAAAAACGGTTCACCTTTCGAGCCATGATGCACACGATACACAGTTTCGCTTGGCAGACGATAGAAAAGACCTCCAGGTATAGCACACGCGTTTAACCACTTGGTTCGGTCGCTTCTGTGGTCAAGGGTACGGGTGTAAAATTGGACACATATACGCGGATCAACCTTCTGTACACACTTACACCCCTAAAGACACGCCACTTTACTCGTATATTACATTACAAAACAATTGAAAAGGTATAAGTTGTTTCTTATTACGCTCTTTTTAATCAATATTCCTTACTTTAGAAAGAAGAGAAAACATTTTAGGAATTGTCAATTTTTGTGCAAATAAAGAATGACTTGTGGAACTTTTTTTTTTTTGAAATGTTCTCTGAATTAGTTTTAAAGCGGCTAACTAACATATTGAACTCTTGTAAGAAGGGAATATAGAAGCAAAACCTGATAAATCCATTTTTGAATTTTGTCTGAGAACGAAGAAAACGTGGCGCCCTCATATTTTCAGAATTGTGGAACAACTTTTTTTGTTTAGAGGTTGATTTCACTCATTTGTATTAAGTAGGGACCACTAAACAAGAAATTGTTCAACAATTCTGAAACACAAGGGCATCACTTCTTCCTTTCCTGACAAAACTGAAAATGGACTTAGCAGGTTTGGCTTCTATACCTCTGGATTGAAAATATGCTCGAATTTTTTAATTGTTTTCCGTCGCACTTAAAACGCAATTCCTGTAGCTTTCTTAACTTTAGGGAAAGACAACCAATACGTACTCACGCAACGGCAAATATTATATAGTACAATTTTTCTATGAAACAGTAATACATACAAAAACTTTATATTTCCAAATGAAACATACATTAATAGGTTGCTTCAAAAAAGTGGGGGGGCAACTGCCCCCTTGGCCCCCCATAATCGCCGCCCATGTGTGTGTCTATTCTACGCAAATGCACATGTGCACATAACGGCTTAGGTACGGGTTACATAAATGTGTGCTTCATCCATGCTAATGCACATGTGCAAATGCACTTCTTATTCACTGGTTATGTACGTGTGCCTATTCTACGCCAATGCACATATGCACGAAACTGCTTAAGCACGGGCTATATAAATGTGTGCTTCATCCATGCAAGTGCACATGTGCACATACATGACTTAATCACGGGTTATGGGCGTGTACTTCATCCACGCAAATGCACATGTGGTTATCACAGCTTATGCACGGGTTATATAAATGTGTGTTTCATCATGTGCATTTTTGTAGATGAAACACACGCACATAACCCTGATCAAGGAGTGCACGTGCACTTGCGCATTTCCATGGATGAAACACTCATTTATATAATCCGTGCATAAGCCGTTATATGCACATGTGCACCTGCACTTCTTAATCACGTGTTATGTGCGTGTGCAGCATCCACACAAATGCACATGTGCATATAACGGCTTATGCACGGATTATATAAATGAGTGTTTCATCCATGGAAATGCACAAGTGCACGTGCACTCCTTAATCACGGGTTATGTGCGTGTGTTTCATCTACAAAAATGCACATGTGTGCATAACGGCTTAGGTACGGGTTATATAAATGTGTGCTTCATCCATGCTAATGCACATGTGCACGTGCACTTCTTAATCACGGGTTATGTGCGTGTGTTTCATCTACGCAAATGCACATGTGCACATAACGGCTTAAGCACGGGTTATGTAAATGCGTGCTTCATCCATGCTAATGCACATGTGCACATTCACTCCTTAATCACTGGTTATCTACGTATGCCTATTCTACGCAAATGCACACGTGCGTATAACGGCTTAAGCACGTGTTATATAAATGCGTTTTTCATCCATGAAATGCACATGTGCACGTGCACTTCTTAATCACGGGTTATGTGCGTGTGCAGCATCCACACAAATGCACATGTGCATATCACTGCTTATGCACGTGTTAAATTATTGCGTTTTTCATCCATGCAAATGCACATGTTCACGTGCACTTCTTAATCACGGGTTATGAGCGTGTGCTTCATCTACACAAATGCACATGTGCACATAACGGCTTAAGCACGGGATATATAAATGTGTGCTTCATCCATGCTAATGCACATGTGCACATGTACTACTTAATCACTGGTTATGTACGTGTGCCTATTCTATGCAAATGCACATATGAACGAAACTGCTTAAGCACGGGCTATATAAATGTGTGCTTCATCCATGCAAGTGCACATGTGCACATGCATGACTTAATCACGGGTTATGTGCGTGTGCTTCATCCACACAAATGCACATGTGGATATCGCGGCTTATGCACGGATTATATATAATGTTTCATCCATGGAAATGCACATGTGCACTTGCACTTCTTAATCACGGGTTATGTGCGTGTGTTTCATCTACGCAAATGCACATGTGCACATAACGGCTTAAGCACGGGTTATATAAATGTGTGTTTCATCCATGCAAGTGCACTTGTGCACATGCACGACTTAATCACGGGTTATGTGCGTGTGCTTCATCCACGCAAATGCACATGTGCGTTTGCCCGGGTTCTGTATGTGTGCTTCATCCACGCAAATTCACATGTACGGCTTAAGCACAGGTTATGTATGTATGCATTATTCACACAAATGAACATGTGCACATGTACGGCTTATGCATGGAAAGTGCACATGTGCCGTACAGGTATGTGTTGTCTGGGTTAGTTCTTACAAGTTATTTGTATAAATACATATTCTATCATTCTGAAATAATAAATAAATAAGTGAATGAATGAATGAAGCCTATTGTCCTGTCTTGCTCTTTCTATGATATATTTCTATGTTGACAAAATTTTAACTTCCTACCAAATGTAATTCCCACATTTTTCACAATGTCTGTTTTTCTCTATTTCCACACCATTGACCTCATATTAGTAACATAATATTGTGTTTTAGTTATGTACGTCATAAATTTTGCTTTCCTTGTGTTGTTTTGAAGTAAATTATTTTTACACATGTATTTCTTGTACAGAAGTCTTTCTGTAGCAAATAATTGTCATACTCGTAATTAACTACTCCTTACTCGTTATCATTATTAATAATAATTTTAGTGCTACTAATATAGTTGTTACCGTTGGAATTAAATACGTTCATATTGGTATTGTGCAACTACTTACTACTGAAATGCTTTATCGAATATTTAAGTCTGTAGTTTGTAGCAGGGTGGCCATAGAAGTTAATGGCTTATAGCCCATAGTACGTCACTGAAATTTTAGAGGATATTTGAAAAGCAACTTAATTGAAATTAATGAGAAAGATATATTTAAAATAAATTTATTTAATACAAGAACATTACGTTTAATCAATTTCGCAACCATTGTTGAGGAAGGGATGTATTAAAGAACGAACCATTCAAATAGTGCAGAAGCAATAGTTAATTTTTTTTATAAATATATATATATATATAAATGAAAATATACTAGAGTGTAACTAACTAGACTAGAAATGAAAGAATGCAACTATATATATATATATATAAATGAAAGTAACCATATTTGTAACTTAACAACATTTAAACCATCAGACTG
Organism: Thermobia domestica; assembly: GCF_964235325.1. Lineage (NCBI taxonomy): Eukaryota > Metazoa > Arthropoda > Insecta > Zygentoma > Lepismatidae > Thermobia > Thermobia domestica. The sequence continues at coordinate 377,308,918 of NC_137454.1, forward strand.
ATCTCGACAAAAACTTTCAACATAGATGAGGTTCGGGCCTGAAATGGTTTTATCATTTCAGTTTGAAGGTGCAATTTGGAGGAAGGAAGTGCGGATATATATTAAAAATTATCGATCTTAGTGTCGAACCCATAGTTTTCGGGGTTGCTGAGATGAACACTGACATTTCCGATGAAGCTTAAACTCTAATTCAGCACTGTAACTTGGGGGAAGGATAGGAAGATGTATAAAATGATCGAAAATGACCGCTATAAGTGTCGAATCCATAGTTTTTGCGGTCGCTGAGGTGAACAGTTACACTTTTGATGTCGTTTAAATTCAAATTTACTCCCGCAAATTGAGGGAGGTATGTAAAAATGATGAAAAATAATCGATATTAGTGTGGATCCATAGTTTTCGTGGTCGCTAAGGTGAACAGTGACACTTTCGATACCGTTTAAAAACTTTAAATTTATCCCCGCAAATTGAGGCTGGGGGAGGTATATTAAAATGATTCAAAATAATCGATATCAGTGCGAATCCATAGTTTTAAAAAATTCTTTCTTATTTCCAAAATACTTATTTCCAAAAATTCTTTCTTATGTCCTGCTTTCATAAGAAAATTATATTTTATAATTAAAATTTAACGACTCTACTTGTAGTAGTATGCCCAAAAAATCACTCATCTTTACTCTTTTATATAAGAGTACAGAAGATAAATACAGTCAAACAAATGGACTTCCATGAACAGTTTCCGATTTCTTATAACTAACTTATTCATACATTTCCCACAAGCTGTGGTTTTAAATTTACACTCTGTCAAGGTCCAGGTTTCAAAAAGGAACTAACTGGAAATATAATAATATTATGTATTTATGTACATGTGTAATATGTATAAATTAATTGTCTTATTGAAGCTTACGTAATCTGGAAATAAACTTTTGATTTGCTTTTAATATATAAAGAGTTTGCTCCCCTAGAAAAATTTGCAGGCCACACCCCTAAATGACTATGTAGTAATTTCTGCAAAAATGACACAGTACCTAAAATTTAGGTCTAGTGCCTATATTTTTAGAACTTGTGCCGTTTAGGACTTATGAATGTCACCCACTGTATTGCATAATAAATGTTCTTTGTTCAATTTTAAATTTACTGCGTTCTTTAGGTATACAGTTGGTATTTAATGTTCACTCGTGAAATGTCTAGTGAGATTTTGTCCTAATTAAGTAAACTTTGGTGGATTTTTGTTCTACTCTTAATAAAATACGCTCCGCATAGTATATATTGCAATTCTGAATGTTTGCTTGGTTTCAGAAGTCTGGTAAAATATGCCTTTTAAACATTTTTTTAAATTTTTATTTATTTATTTTTGTTTTAGGAATTTGTCTAGGGATTCTCGTATCTCCATTCGAAAGAAACGAATTTCTTAACTAATTATGTAATTAATTCTTAGAATGAAATAGGTTGTATTATGTAACTCGTGTATAAGTGCAGAACAGATAGTGATAATAATAATCTTAGTAGTACAAATATAGCTGTTACTGTTGGAATTAGCTACGCTCGTAACATTATTGCCAACTAGTTGCTGCATCGTCTCAATTTCGTGTGGTGGTGGCGAATTTCAGAACTAAAGCAAGTGAATTAAAAAGGCACAAGTCCTAAACGGCACAAGTCCTAAAAGGCAGAAGTCCTAAACGCCAGAAGTCCTAAAAATCATATCGCGGCAGAAGTCCTAAACGGCAGAAGTCCTAAATGCCAGAAGTCCTAAACTGCAGAAGTCCTAAACTGTGGAAGTCTTAAACGGCAGAAGTCCTAAACTGTAGAAGTCCTAAACTGTAGAAGTCCTAAACTGCAGAAGTCCTAAAATTTAGGTCTAGTGCCTATATTTTTAGGACTTCTGCCTTTTAGGACTTCTGGATGTTACCCTTGGAAATAAGTGATGTACTGCATGGGGAATGGTTAAATATCAATTTGATACTATTTATAATCTCTATGACTCCATTCAACGTCATTTTATAGCTTAGGATTAAAGGTAGTCCAACGCCGTATTCATCTGGTAAGCTGCACTTTTATCAAGTATTTATAATATTTTCGTAACTATCTGTATTCTAGTTCCGGAAATTCAATATTAGTTCGAATTATCCAAAATTGGAACTATCAAGTTTCGAGGTATTGAGGTCGTACGTATCTTAAAGAACAAATATTGGCCACACTTAATTAGTTAGCTTAGAAACTGATATTTTCTCATAGTCTTAGAAATTTTCCATTGTTGTTATGAGTGGGAAAAGAAAAGTAGAACACTAATTCGTTATTTTGCTGGGTTGGTAATAATATTTAATTGTAATTTATGAGTACCAAATGCGTTATCTACTCTTTTCTCCCACAGCTTGATTATTGGCCATAAGTTATGGCAGAGTTGAAGTTTGCCCTCAAATGCCATGGCTCAACGAAGCCCGTGCGGAAGAAAGATGAAGAGGATGAGACAGCAGACACAGCAAATTTTGTCCCTTTGAGTCCATACGCCGCAACATACTGGTTCTCATCTAAAGAACCAATATCTTGACATCATTTTGAATTGTATAAACTGTAAAATGTCGCTGTATATATAAAGTAAGGGAGTAACATATGAAAGTGTTGCTTATCGTTTTTTCTACCGAATGATGCAACGTGTTTTTTACTAGGAAAAATCCAATTAGATGCTTCAACGAATGTATTTATGAAAAACGTTATATTGTTAATATTTTCTGCTTCTATTTTGTAGCCAGTGTATTACGAAATAAAACAATTTTAAGTGTTTAAAATGCGTTACTCACCTTCCTCAACGAAACATGTGAACTCAATATCAGTGTTGAATAACCTCTGAATGAACTAAACTGACGCATGATTATAACTCTGCAATACATCTAAATATTTATAGATGGCGAAAATTTCAACTTCAACATCCATCTTCGTCAGTGACTTATAAAAGCTGTGATTATAACTTTTGAATACAAATAAATATTTATAGATGGCGAGAGTTTCAACTGCAACACCCACCTTCGTCAGTGACTTATATTTTACACAAAAACTGCTGTTCAAACCACATCTGATGGCTTTTTTATAATAATAAAACTTTCTCGGTATGGTTAAGTTTAGTGGCGACATTATGCAATCAAACTGCAGAATTAGTACTACACTAATATGTTTAATAGCTACGAATGCTCAAACGCTCCTGTTCCAATCATTTATTATGGCGTAAATTATATTGTGAACATTAGATTATTTGGAGGTATTACAACCAAATTTTCAAGAGATGGTTTCTATGTTTCTATGTTTTATGTTTCTATGTTTCTATGTTTCTATGTATCGGCAATGTTTTATTTCATCATATAATGGAAATCATTACATATGATTAAAACGACAGTAAGGGTTTATGTATGAAAAATAAAGCCGCTGACGAAGATGAGGTTCTCATTGAAAGTTTTGGCATTAACAAATGCATTGATGTCTTGGATTTCAAACTTAATCTGCCCTAGAAGCTCGTTCGAATTACAAGACAATTTTCTTTTTTAAAATTAACAGAAGTTTTATTAACATGTTTCTGGGTTCCACGAACACGAATTCTCAAAATAATTTTGACAGTAAATATATTGGAGTTCAAGATAAAATGTTACGTTCACAAATAATAATATTTGAATAAAAACATAAAATCTTATATTTACCTTAAAAATGAAATGATCGAGGAAGTTGAAGCTGGAATAGAAGGAGGGGAATATATCGGGAGATAGAGGGGAAGAGAGAGAGAGAGAGAGAGAGAGAGCGAGAAATAAATAAAAGAGAAAGAAAGGAAAGAGAAAGAAAGGAAAAAAAGAAATAGGGAGAGAGAATGAAGAAAGAAAGGGAGAGTAAGAAATAAAACGAAAGATATAAAGAAAGAAGAGAGAAAAGAAAGAAAGACAGGAGAGAAAAAGAGAAAGCAAAATGAGAGATGAAAAGAGAAAAAAGGAAGAAAGAAGGAAATAAGAAAAATAGCAAAAAATAAAGGAGAGAAAAAGTAAAGAAAGAATAAAAGAGTGGGAGAGGAAAAGATAGGAAGAAGGAAGGTAGTAAGAAAAAGAAAGAAAGAAAGAGAGAGATAAAGAAAGGAGAGAGAAAAAGGAAGAAAGAATAGGGAAAGAAAGAAAGTAAAGAGAGAGAGAAAAAGGAAGAAAGAAGAGGGAAAGAAAGAAAAAAGGAGAGAGAAAGAAAGAAAAGATGGAGAGGGAGAGATAGAAAAAGAAAGAAGAGAAAAAGAAAGAAAAATAAATAAAGGAGAGAGTAAGAAAGAAAAATGGAGATGAAGAAAGGAAAGAGTAAGAAAGAAAGAAAGAAAATAAGAAAGAGAAGGAAAGAAATATAGAAAGGAGAGAGTAAGAAAGAAAATGAAAGAAAGAAAAGGGAGAGAAAGAAAGAAAAAAGAGAGAGGAAGAGAAAGAAAGAAAAGACTGAAAGAAAGGAGAGACAAGAAAGGAAAGAGAAAGAAGAAAGAAAAGGAAATAGAGAGAAGAAGAAATAAAGAAGAGAGATAGAAAGAAAGGAAAGCGAAAGAAAGAAAAGTTATATCTCATGGTTTCCGAGACGCCTACCTCCTTAAACACAACTGTTCATGACCTTCTGTTATATAGGAACTTTTGTTTGGTTTTATGTGTCGTCACTTCCCATGCATTGTCAACGGTATTTTGTCTGTTACAAGGACAGCAGGGGTTAAGGGTAGGAACACCTTGACTCACTAGTAGAGCGTTCAATTTTACTGTAATAGGTCTAAGTTTGTCTAAAGATCCCAGGGTGAATGAGTTTGTGGGGAATAAGATCGTGTCCGTGGTTAGTTTTCGGTTACTTCCAGTTCCTCTCACATTATCATTCCACTATTATTAACAATCTTCCTCAAAGATCTACAATTTTACCCTGTGGCAAAACTATAGATTTATTTTAATTTTATCTACTACACTCACTCACTGCTGTATTTATGCAACCACACAGAACAGGGCAGAAAACCATGCTGATTCTGATCGAGATATGTTCTTTCCACGAATATTTATTTGCTGTGTGGATCGAATCATGAATCGAATCCATCTTTCATAACGGGATATCCAGAGAAACTCTTGCGCTGCCACTAAACATTTTGAATCATGCATATTTGGATAGAACAGGTTACAGGTCTAAGACGATAATATGCCACCTCGACTGTATGACTAGTAGTTATGGAGATATTCACTTCCACAATTCATTGTATCACACTTTTGGAAGCATGTGTGTCTAAAACAAAGTGATCACAAGAAAATGGGCCCCCATTGAAGAGAGAGCCCAAATTGCAGCTAGGTTTGAAGTGTAGTAGTCTGTAATTCAGGTTCAACGGTAGTGGAGGGGTGACCGCGGGAGGCAAACTGTTCTGGATGCAAAAACAATTAAAAAACCGTCACAGAAAATTAATGACTACCAGAAGTGTCGTAGGTATTAAGAGATCAGGTAGACCATCGACTTCGGTATCAGAGGGAAAGGTGGATAAAGTGAGGGAGAAGTTCGAGCGAAAACCTTCAAAATCAACAAGGCAGGCTGCAAAAGAGAGTGGCATTACACGCTATTCTGTGCGTGCAATTCCCCACAAAGTGTTACAGCACAGACCATAAAAGCGTTATTATGTCCAAAAGTTGCACCTAGATGATTGCGACAGGTGTGTTAAATTTTGTGAAATGATACCTGCATGGAATGAAGATCATCCACATCTATTTGAAAAAATTCTGTGGAGTGATGAAGCTCTGTTTCATGTAGGGGGGTTCACTAATCGACATAGTAGCTATTATTGGGCAGAAGGTAATCCCAAAGAGACCACTAAAAAATTCAGGGCAAGCCGAAAGTGATAGAGTGGTGTGGAATAACTTCTTCCCGCATTATTGGACCCGATCTGTAAAGAGACACTATGACTGCCAAAAGATATCAGGAAATATTAGATAATTTTTTAAGGCCTACAATTCCTGAATAACACGAATCACATGTACTGTTATTTATGCAAAATAGAGCTCCGCCTCATTACACCTTGCCTGTAAGACATTAGCTTGATGAACGCCCCGGCAGGACGGGAAATAGGTCGCTGAAGTCCTACAGAATGGCCAGGGCGAAATGCAGTCCTCACCTCATGCGATTTCTTTTTATGAGGATGGGCTAAGAAAGAAGTGTAGCGCAGAAAACCGTAAACTCTTGGCAAACTTGGGAATAAGGTAAGTGAGGTCATAAGTGGTGTTCCTGTTGAATTCTTGAGAAAGGTCGTAGCACAAGTACCTGTTCGTTTGAGACAGTGTCAAGAAAATTGTGGATCACATATTGAGTTGTAACTTTTGAAATGATAATGGTATATAATAAAGTACATGGGTGAAAAACATTGAGTATATACTTACTAGATTTTAGGAGGAAAAATATTAAAAATAGGGAGTTTCTTTCCGTTCACTCTGTGTAACTACCTACTAAATACTGAATTATACCTACTGAATTAATTGGTAGATCTATTTCTATTATCAGTGTTTGTGTGGGGCAGAATGTTAGTAAGAAAAACAGGGTCATTTTTGCAAGCGAAAAGAAGGAACACACTAAGTTTCATGAACATAGAATAGGTAATACGAGAATGATCTTGGAACAGACGGACGGACAGACACACAAGTTGGGTAGCATAATCTTTCCCAAAACGCTCGCTTCACTAATATAGATATAATAAAACCACACGTTTACTAACTGTGAAATAAGAGCCTTTACATTTGTTGTTGATGCGAAGCTAACCGTATGAAGGACTACTTGAAAAATTCCGTATTCTATCACTAGCATCTATCTCTAGCATCACTGCACGAGGGTGCATAACACAATTTTCACCCATTTTAAATATAGTAACAATGGCAATATGAAAAAGCCGAAGGTAAGTAGTGCAAACGTAAAGGTGGTCTTTGTCTCTGAGAGGGTCCAATCCATTTATGTAATAGTGACACAGTTCGGCTTAGTCTCTTTTACGGTGTAAAGTAATTTATGAAAGGATATTGGAATTGTGCAATACTTATAGAGTAACAAGGCTTGTTGTAAAAGCATAAGCGTTCGAAGAATTGGTGATTCTGTCTCACGAATCAATTCTGAATGCTTTTTAATTCAGTTGTATAAACTTCAGAGCATAAATAAAATACAAGCTTCAGAGAGCATAGGTTTGATTTTCAGTCGCTGTTTCCGTAGCACCATCATTTGATATATCCCTTCGGCACTAATGGATCAGAGATTTAAAGTCCAGATTCCAAGATTTGTCTGTTTACCAATCCTACGTGATGAAGGTTGATGTTTCATATTAATACTCCAGCTGGGCATTGAACTACTGATCTATCCAAGTGGTTACTTACCTGTACTGAAACTGAACAACTTATAACTAAGATGCAAACAGAATATCATCACTTATATGCATACTTATCGGAAGAACGAAGTTTTACTCTTATTAAATTTGATAAATATGAACATTTTTAATTATTTTTTTTTATACACATATGAACAATCGATGTAAAACTTCAATCATATCACCAATTTAATACACATATACATTAAACATTTTCTGCTCGAAGAAATATCTCAATTATTACTAGCATTTCTAAGAATAAACTTTTGCCCTTAAATATTTTACTTGCCATTCGCGAACGAAGCAAATTCAAAACCTCCTGTTTCGCGAACGGAAATAATGATAAAAATGCAAATTAGCACCTTGCCGTTTGAAGAATCTCACGCAAAATACTTAGGCTTTCACTCTTTCTTTTCCATGTAGTCCTAGTCAAGATATATTTATTTTTACCGACAAAATTAATTATATAAAGGAGTGACGTACTGATAATTCATTTAGCTTCTTTGCACTGTAACCACTCAGCACCGCTCTCTTCTCCTAATTACACACTTTGGTGCATGTGTGTTTGTGTGCTCTGTGCAAAGGCGAACGAGGAGAACTTAAAACGTTTGTAAAGTATAGCAAATTAATGTAATAAACACGTTTTATCTACACCAACAGACACTGCACTTTGTTTTTGATTAGACAGCACTTTCATATTTAGATTTTTTTTTTTTTTTTGTAAAATCTCTCTTTAGCGTGGAAAAAGCCGAAAACCATCAAGAAAATTCCAAAGAGTCCAGCTTCTTGTGACGCCATTGAAGACAGAGAGATGAAAAGAATCACTTCCTCTTGGTTGCATAGTGAAGTGAGTTTTAAAAATAGACACTGGTTGCGAAGGAAACCTTATTTGGAATAATATTTCAAACTACCATTCTTCGCTGACTATTCCAAACCAAGCCAATAGGCAATAATTAAAACAAAAATATTTCACTGGAATAGTGGTGTAGTCTACAGTTGGCATATAATGCTTCAATTAATTCTACAAGGAACTAGGCGCACACCATTTGTTTTGTGTGTGTGTGTGGAGGGATCCAATGCTTAGGGACGGGGCCCAAAACTACAACATGTCTATGTAGTATCTAACATGTAATTTTATACTCGAAAAGGCGATAAATAATTGTTAGAAATGAAATGAAATATTTCAATTTTATGCCACATGGATATGCCGGGTAGGCTAAAAGAGACGGTGATGATGAGAAACGAATGATTTGGTGGAATGAGTAAAGCGGGAGGAAATGGGAAAACCCCGAGGAAACCACGCACACGATGTTTGTCCACCAGAAAGTCCACTTGGCGCGAGTTGGGATCGAACCAAAGACCCCATGCACCACAGGTGAACGCTCTACCACTGAGCCATCCCGGCCCTCAAAAAATAATTGTTAAGTAACTGGCAGCTATAGTATTAAAAAAATAGAACTACTCTAGATTGTTTATTATTAAGAAAAGAAAGAGTACATATGAAATGTAAAATCAAATCCTTGTGCTACATCGATCATTTTTCTACTAAATAAATAAAGCTTATTAAGAAAGTGTATAAGTGATGTTTAGTTGCGAAAGTTTAGAATGTCCGGATACGGTGGACATTCCGCGTAATTGCGCCACTGCAAGGAACCTACTGGTATCAAAACTAAAAGCGAGACGATTATTCATAAGAACTTACTTGACAATTTCACTAAGGAGAAACAGAGCACGAATCCCAAGCGTTGGATGAATAATGGATATTTTTGTAACACTTTTTCGAAGGCCTGCTGATATCATTCTGTAGAATTTTCTTAACTTAAATGTTGAAGGTAATGGCTCATCACCGCAGTGGCAATAGACTACTCCAAAATCCCCTGCCACTTCAGATTCCATTTCGGCAAGACTAAACCTGAAAGAATTGAAAATAAATTTATATATATTGTTTTGAAAAGGATTAAGATTATACGATGAAATTAGTTTATGGAAACCATATGATATTCCTTGATTCAATGGGATACGTATTAAATACTTACTGAAGTTTTTACTCACAAACATCGTTTGAAAAGTTAGCTTTCAGAAGAACTGATGTTAGCACGTTTACAGTTATACGCAAGAACACTTAGAGGGAAAAGATTTCACCAAAATTAAATAACGGTAATTATTGCAAACATAGCAATATTTCACTCAATTAAATTAATAGAAAGTGAACAAACTGTTGGAATATTCGTCGCTAATACTGTTAGCTAATGTTAAATTTTTTACAAGCTCAATTTATTTATTTTTAATTAACTTTCCAAATCTATCCATGAATGATTATACCACTTGTTTTTTACAGTCAAACTTTAATTGACTTATACAAAGTGTATCCCAAAAACTAGACCAATAACATAAGCCACACCTGTTTTACCATACACCTTAAAATATCAGAAGCCACACTTGGCTCTTCAACCTAAAATATTATAGCCACTCCTTACTTCTCTTGAACATACAAATAACTTTAGGCAACAACTCAATTACACATTATTTATATTCATAGAAACGCCTTTCTTTTGTTACAACAATTTCTTAACACTTCGTCCAATTGTTCACAATCAATACGTTATCAGATACCTTAACAAATAGATAATGAAACTCCAAAACATTTGAAAGTTGACACTCCTTCCCGTTACATTTCAGGTACTAAAAGCGCATAAGAATACGATTCCACTTAGGTCTATAATCTTGGGAGGAAATTAGGGTACGGGAAATCAGTTTGATTTGCTTTAAGTTTAGCATCCCTTTTAGCAGCGAGGCTATATGATACGTAGACCTACAACTTAACATGGGATCCGAACCACATGTGCCCCCACCAGGAATCGAACCTGAGTCTCCCACGCCAAGGACACGTACGGTGACAGCTTAGCCACGAGGGAGCTCTATATGAGAAATCTGTTGTCTTCTCTTTTAGCTTATAGTTACGTACCATTTTGCATCCACAATTTTACGAGATCAAAATTTCTCAGATGCTACAGATACCTAGATTATGGAATTTTGATTTTCGAAGAGGAGAATGATTTCGATGAGTTATTCATGGAATTCAATAAGATTTGCAATTTGTTAAAGTTTATTCTCGAAAAATAATCAAGTAAAGCTTTACATTTTCTGAACTTAAACGTTATAGAACGAACAAGATCTACACCACTATTTACAGACAATCAGTAGTATGTAATTGTTTTGTACATCAAAATCGGCATATTGTTATCTAATCAAATCTAACATTTGGAAATATATATTTTCAAAAAAACATTTAGATAAAATCTTCGAAAACCAAGATTTAGGTAAACATTGTAAACTAATTTTTGAATTGGGAATCAAGAATGGATACAGCAAAAGTAGTATGAAAACTGAAAAGATCAGGCATAGAAATATTATTAGGAATATAAGGAATATCCAAATATGTCGAAAGGAAGAAAAAAGGTGATCTTAACTTTATAATGGGGAATATAACAAAAGCTTTGGATAATAGCAAATAAAACAAGATTAACATCTGGTTTGAAAACTATAATATAGAAAACTCATTGTGTACATTAGAAATTCTTGTACAGATAAATTTTGTCTTCAGGTATTTATGAAACCAACTTCCACGTGACCATGTTACATGGGTGCTGTTAAGAAAAACATTTCAACTGGGGTCAAAGAACCTCTCAGAGATACAAGAGAGGAGGAACATATTTCTTAAGACATTTGCAGAACACTGGTTATACAATTACAAAAAACTCAATCTTAACTTAAGATAAGAATAATCTAGACAGAGGATGGGATGACATTAACAGAAAAAAGATCTAAGATTATAGCAGGAATTAATACTTATTGAACATTTGAGTTATAATATTTTTACTAATAAATGGTAATTTGAATTAAAATACTTAAATTACTGAAGTGAATTATTTTAACTTTACAAAATTTACTTTTTAATTAGGATACAATTAGACGAATGCTCAATAGACAAAGTTTTTGGTAGATCTTCAATAGTTTCATCGCTACTTAGTAAGGATTTGGAAATTCCAATGATGCGAAGATAGTCTGAGAATTCTTAAATAGGAAAAAAGGAGTTTGAATAAAGAGAAAATGCAGAATTTTCAACCAAAAGTGGATTGTCTTATGTCTCAGTACGTTCATATTACGCACGGAGCAGAGTAATCAATAGGAACTAGAACTTAAATTTGTAAATTTGTGTATCTGATAACTGGAAACTTAGATTATAATGTAGTAAGGAATAATTAAGGAATAGATATCAATCTAGCAATCGTTTTACGAACCTAAAATTTCAATGAGATTAAAAATTTTTAATGTGCAGATGAAAAAACAAAAAGGTAGATTAAAAAAAACAGAGAAAGACGGAAAGAAAAAAAATTGTTAGAACATGTTTTTTTGTGAAAGGAATAGAATTGAAGCAATCGTTTTAAAAGTTAAATTCTGTCCGCTTTTTTTGACCAAATTATGTTTATCAATGAAATTAAATAAAACACGGTGAGGATTTCGAAAGCAAGGCTATTCATTACAAACCGCTAGATGTACAAGGAAAGTGTAGAGCAAAGACAGAAAAGTCAAAGTACAAGAAAAATTTAATTAAAAGACCATTAGAAATACAGAAGTTACGGATACAGAGAATATCCGTAAACAGAAAATAGACAACAGTGATTTAGTTCGTTAAGTAATAGTAGTTCTCTAAAACGATTCGTGCTGAAGATGGCTATAACCATTTGCCGAAACGTATATAGCTGCATAAATAAAAAGGCGTTATTTACTTTGAGTAAGTAAGGAACTTTAATAAGCATATGGTATTATGTTTATATTCGTTGTTCATAAATTATGGCTTAACTAGTGTTAAGATTAATTACTTATGAAATCTAGGTTCACTATCGGATTCGAGCAGTTACTAGAAAGTTAGGCAACCGAAACTTTGATTGTCCATATCTTTTGAAGCAAAACCTGATTATTGTAACAAAATTTAGCATTGCCCATGCAAATATTTTAAGGAGAAAACCAATGACAACAATTCGTAACATTGAATTGAGTAATTATTTAAATAACAGGAAGAGACATGAAAGAAATTTACAAATTGCGGATAATCAATTCTGAGAAGCTAAAAAAAAAAACAAAAATAATAATAATAATAATTGTGGTAATTAAAGGTGTAGATGTTTAGTACTCACCAATCTTTATCAGGTGGGACAAGTACTGCATGTTGTTTTGCAGCGTTGCCAGCTGTAAAGACTATATATTTTATGTATTCAGAAAAACACCTCCTAAAATTATTATAACACATTTTGGCAACAATGTTGTGGTAGCAACACTATTATAGGTGAATCTCATCATCGCGCATGTAGAGCAACGTGATTTAGTAATAAAATAATTCACTTTTTTTAAGAATTACTTTAAATTGTTGGTGGCCAACATATGCTTTAAACTATCTTGAGTTGACGTATTTTTTAAATTGTATTTTTTTTTTTTTTATAATTCCAACTCTGTGGACCATTGGCCTGCGTTATGCCTACCGATGTGTTGCTAGAGTAATGTAGTCTCCCTCCCAAAGACTTCGCAATGGGAACTCTATATTAAGGTTATGCAAGATTACTTTATAAAGGGGTTCAGCTTTTCTTATGCTCAAAATGAAATGCAGAATTACAATTTCGAAATAAGCTATATTTAACTAACGTTAATCTTTTCTGTAAGCTGTTCTTTTCTAACTTCATTCATATGAAATTATGAATTAAAGTTACTTGCAATACGCTGTTACAAGGTGTTCAAATATGCAATATAAATAGTCATCACAGGCTCTGAGCGATGCTGCTAGTTTCTGGGACGTACACACAAGAATTAGAATATCATGAACGGTATCTAGCTAGCAAAGTGCCTGGATTGATAACTATGAATGAAGATAGCAAATAAAGAACAACAGAAACGAATCATTAGGAACTAAATTTCAAAATGTCTGTCAAGGATATGTTTGCGTATTTTTCTGTTCTTTTCTGTACCCATGAAGTTATGGTTCTATGTTCAAATTACTATTAGTAAAGAATTTAACTGTACTACTAATTACTATTAGTAAAGAATTAAACTGTAGTACTAATTACTATTAGTAAAGAATTTAACTGAACAGGAAAGCTTTTTATTTACCGAGCTTTTTTTTTCCCAAGAAGGATAGTTTTATATTATTTGATTTACATTAAAACACATCACGTTCGGGGAGTAGGGTTAACTTCCGAGAGAGCTCCGCTTCCCCCTCTGAGGTCGTCACTAGTTCTGAGTGGTTATTCATTTAAATAAGACTACGTAACATATCAACATGTAATATTTCAGCAATTGAGCATGATCTTGTGAAAGCGAATTGATACTTACATTGTTAGATGCTCTATTATAGTTTCGTAACCAGACTTATCCTTCTCCAGGAGGTACTGAGGAAGAACAATAATTGTTGGCTGTTTGTCAGTGGATAAAACCCACGTCACTACCTAAAAATATGGAGTGCAACTAAGTGCAGAATTAATAAATATAAAAGTAAATAATTTACTCATGTTTTAATAGTATATTTCTTATAACATTAGTTCCTGGAGAATTGATCTAGTGCCTAGTAAAAATATTTATATAGAACCAAATCCATATATACGAGTAGAATTAACCAGATCTATACTTCAAATTAATAATATAGAATAATTTGATGGGGTAATATCTGCCATTCAACAAAAGTATCTACGATACAAAAGGAAACACTAAGATTAATGCTACCATTTCCCTTTTATATCTAGAACATTTGCTTTCCCATCAACGGCTAAGTACATTCCCATTACTGTGTATCGCTTTCTCTTTCTGTCAGATATATATGTAGATTCCCAAAATCTCATTTATTCGTATGAATAAATGCAATTTTCCATTAAATTCTGACTTTCATAATGCAATACTAATATCACAAAAGATTATTCTCATTTACACTACTTCAGGCTAAGAAGCTCAGAAACTATTATATAGGAATAAAATTAGCATACAGAGTTGTTTAGCCTACGTTTGGTCGATTTCGTTCTTTCCCCCTCCTGGGCAGAATGAACTCACCCAACCTGGCTCGTGGCGTCCTGCAGTGTTGTGCAGTGGCTTCCTGGGAACGGTGTTTTTTTTTTTTTTTTTTTTTTTTTTTTTTTTTTTTTTTTTTTTGCGCGGACGACAATAACACACAAAACAGGACTATTGTTGTGAGTGTTGTGTTAAATTTGCTTCCAAGTGTGTGGGTTTCCGCTCTGTGACCAAAATGCCGCCCAAACTAAACCGGTTTTGGGAAGGCTATGTTGCGGCTCTTTATGACGCTTACTTTATTAGTGTTTCTGTCATTAGAAAACAGTACAAGAAGAATGGTTGCAACATCAGTTTAAGTGGAATAAAAATGTTATTAAAAAGTACAAAAGCAACGAAACTCCACCATTTGGACCACCAACAAAGTTGCCTAGGAAGCGGGAATGCACCAAGGCTACCTCCACCATGCAGAGGAATCTTCGCAAAATGGCAATACACGAAAATCTGCCAACACAAAGGTGTATGACTAATCGTATTGACGTGTCTTTCGGGACAGTGAGACGGATGTTACGCCATCAACTCAAGCTGGAAAAAGTCATAAAAGCTCACGGCCATCTTCTCACGGATGCCCATTAAAAGGAACGGAAGTGTAACGCCCAGAAGCTGTACGAACGTCATCTGGTAAAACAAAGGCGGATGTATGTCGTAACGCTCCATGAAGCATGGATTTACCTTTCCGACTGCGGCAAACCGAGAGCCATCATGTACCGAGAGAAAGGCGCCAAGAACTTCAGAAGGTGGGTCAGTGTTTGTAAAGAATCTTTCCCAAAATGGTTCATGGTCGTTACCGGGTACTGTTATCGAGATAAACTGAAGATTCGTAGGGTGGCAAAGAACTGCAAAATAAATTCGCAGTATTTTCAGGAGCAGATCATGTGGCCGATCTACGAACATGAGACTCCAACAATGTACGGAAATGACGCCAATCCGGTACGCATTCACATCGATAAGGCCTCATCACATACCTCACGATCATGTCTCGCATCCTACAAGGAGATGGAGGAGGCAGGCGGTATACAGGTGATGCCTTTCAATGACGTACCTGTTAAATCTCCAGATGCAAGTCTTATGGACTATTGTGGTTTTGGATTGCTGAAGCGGGCTCTGGGAAAACGGCGTGTGACAACTGTGGAAGGAGTTTGGAAAGCTGTCATGGGACAAAGGGAATTGGACAAGATTCCCCTTCCAGTTCTTCATAGTAGTCTATTACAGAGGAAACTACGCTGTGGGGCTATTGTTAGAAACCAAGGGAAACACATCGAGCACTTACGGACCTGGCGCCATGGATTCTTCTAAATTTTTAAGTGTCTAAATTGGCCAATGTAGACTGAACAACCTCTGTATATACTAAACTTTCAAATGCTGTCAAAATGCTAAGGTTAAATTTTCTAAAACAGCTTAGGTTATTATTACACTATCATCTCTTCTATAATACAGAAGACTATCGTATTTCCAAGTAGATCTTTTCTCTAAAATATCAAGGTTAAAGATTATTTTGTGTGTCAAGCAAGTATGCTGTTAGTACAGAATGTATCATTCGTTATCTTGTACTGTTATTTGAATGTATAGTATTTAAAGCTTATATCTATATAGCCTATAAAGCCATGAAATCCCAGCTAGCAAGGGAGAAAAATAAATTAAAACAGAAAAGGGAAACAGTTATAATAATTTGTTAAAAGACATAGTGGCATATTTCATACATTCATCGTAGTACTGTCCCACATTCTCACCTTTAGGGCCATTTTATCATTTTCGTTGTGGTTGCCTAACTCTTGTAGTTTTTTCTCACATAGTTTATGCTACATGAGCAAAGTATTCATACTATACTGAAAATTATAAGTCTCTGTCATATAAGTTCCGAAGCATTCCCGCACATTAAAGATAAATAATTACAACTACTTCTTAAGCATATGGAATACCACAAATTACTCCCCTAAGAATGTTCCTCGCCTATCTTTTCTCCAATATTTCGAGCGTGATTAGGACACTCATCCTCAGGGGCAAACGATGGCTTAAATTCTTTTTCCCATTACAAATAAGAGCAATTTATAACTATTGGGAAGGGTAGGTGGCTATAAGTACCGATAAAATGTAAACAATATTCATAAATAATAATAATTGAAATGATAATGATAATATGAGGAGATCATTTTGTGAAAAAGGACCTACGTTTTTCTGTGCCCCTAAAGATGAATGTCGAGGGTCAATTGAGCCGAACCCATGTTTTGTCCTAATCGGGCCTGCTCGAGCTGTTCTCTCAGTTGAATCTAGCTGAGCCGGTTGACATCACTACCCGGATTGGGCTTCTTAGGTTCAAAAATTCGACCGTCAAAATCTCAGCTTCGATGGTATGAACTACAGGGTATACTCATTTAGATTGGCTCTCACGACATTTGAGGCTGTCTCGCTACAAATCTACCGTCTCGTTATCGAGACGAGACGAGATGCGAGCACTCGATCAGTGTCCCCTCTTGTGAGCAACACTAAAAATATTCCACATTACTGCTTATATTTCCCTTGGCTTTCGCTTTCAAGTCTAATCAGGTCATGAGTTCAAAACGAGCTAAGCGAGCGAGCCATTTATCAAACTCGACTTGACGCGAAACTCGGCCCGGAACTCGACTCGAGAAAATTACCTTGTACTCGACTCGAAACTCGGCTCGAATTTGAGTCTAGTTTTAGCTGGACTCTTGCCCATCCCTAGTCATATTTAAATATTCTATTCTAAAGCAAGAGACTGTTGATTCATTCTACACTTATGCACATCCCGATATAATTCCAAAAACATTGTGATTTGCAGTCATTATGATAAGACTATAAGAATATGTTAAGTATGCAACTCTTATATTATTTGGCAATCAAATAATTAGCTTCGTGTTCTATCCTGTTCTAAAAATGAAATTATGTACTGCAACTTTGAAATCAAGCTTTACCACTTGAAGAAAAATGGAATGGGAGAATTACTGTGTGATGCCAATATCAGGTATAATCAGGGAGCGTTTTGGTTTGGTTGGTCAGAGTGGACGCTAAGGCGAGCTCTTGCTCCGGGCGACAACTAACCTAGCTGCGTCACTGGCCCGATATCTAAATTGACAGACCAGCAAATGTACGTTCAAACTTCGAAAGATGATTGTTCATATAGTAAAAAGTATTATAAAAAATTCAACTGCTGCCTTATTAGTAATATTTTCTACCCATATTGCAATCGTGTGAACCCTCGGTAAAGAGACAGAAATATTCCAGGTAGGCCTAAGTGTGCAGTTGGCTTTCAGTTCATAATAATAAAAGTAGTGGATAAATCTACTGAAGGATCACGTTTTACTTCTTGAATACTTTTTGAACATTTGGGTGAATTTAACCCTTTTAAATTGTGGCTTTTTTGAGGTATTTTGTAGACTTTCACTCAATCATCTATTGCGTCAAGACTATTTATTGTAGGATCATGATTCATACCCCGTTTTGTTTCTAGTAAAGCAGTGTTTCCAACTGCGTCCGTAAAAGTTCCCTAAAGTGTACCAAATGCGGGAAATTTCCGCTAAAAGTGGGAAAAAGGGATTTTCTTTTTTTAAAAATCCCTTTTTTAGTGCGAATCTCTCCCCTTTGATATAGGATACGATCATGGGAATGCTACTGAAAAAACTTTTCTTTATGGTGAAGAGAATGAGATACAAATAGTGGCCCTGGAATGAATAGTTTTGATGCTACAGCCGATTTACATATTTTCCCTTGATAATACCTTTTTAGTGAATTTTTGTACTGTCATTATCATCATCACGACTGTTCATTGTGGGAACATGAATTGTTCTTCGCTTTCTTTGCCATGAACCAGTCTTTCAAACGGTACGACTTGCATGTCTCTAGCATGTACCATAGTGGAGAAAATTTGCAATTTTTTTTTGTAAAAAATCTCTTTTTCTCCGATTTTGATCCCCTCTGGCCGACCCCTGTGTCAACCCACAGAGCCCCCAAAAAATCACAAACATACTACATTCTATGTGTAATAAGTGTACGAAGTTTCAATGTTATATCTTGGTAAATAAGAGAGGAAAAATATTGCCTCATGTGCAAACAGTATCAGCTTTCCCCTATGTGAGCAATGGATAACCCATTTTTATATAAAAATTTCCAGACTCAGCCCTAATTATTGTAGAGACATGATTGACACACCGTTTCGTTTGGCCAAAACCAGTCTTTTAAACGGTACTACTCGCATGTCTCTAGCATGTACCATACTGGAAAAAATCGCGAAAAAGAGAAATTTTTGTCAAAAATCCCTTTTCCTCCGATTTTGGGCTCCTCTGGCCGGCTCCTGTGTAAACCCACAGAACCCCCAAAAATCTCAAACATACTATATACTATGTGTAATAAGTGTACCAAGTTTCAATGTTATATCCTGAAAAATAAGAGAGGAAAAAATATTGCCCCATCTGCAAAATGGGTTATCCTTTGCTCACATAGGGGAAAGCTGGTACTGTTTGCGCATGGGGCAATATTTTTTCCTCCCTTATTTTTCAAGATATAACATTGAAACTTCGTACAGTTATTACATATAGTATGTAGTATGTTTGAGATTTTTTGAGCTCTGTGGGTTGACACAGGGGCCGGCAAGAGCGGTCCAAAATCGGTGAAAAAGGGATTTTTGACAACAATTTCTCTTTTTTGCGAATTATTTCCACTATGGTACAGGCTAGAGGCATGCGAGTGGTTCCGTTTCAAAGACTGGTTCATGCCAAAGAAAACGATGTATGTATCATGACTTTAGAATAAATAGTGATAATACTGTAGATACTTTACTAAAGTAATTGACTAAAGATGTAAAAAGAAATGAAAAAAGAAAAAAAACGTTTTTTTTTTACACACGTCTGTTGACTCTAGCAACATGGGTCATACCTCATTTTCTTCAGCGTAAGACAGCCTTTCGAATGGTACCTCTCAAATTTCGCTATCGTGTACCTGTAAAGATAAAAATGTGGAAAAGGGCATTTTTCTTTAAAAAATCCATTTTTTCTATTTTGGACGAGATTTTCCCGCTTGTGGTACACGATAGGGAAATTTGAGTGGTACATTTCGAGAGCCCGTCTCATAACGAAACCAACGAGGTACAAACCATGATTCTAGGGTAAATAGTAATGTGTCAGGGATTTTTTGAAAAAAAAAAAAACTTCTCAAATATACCCCTTTTTTTAAAAACCTATCGTCCATGTTTGTGACGTCACAGCCCCAGACAGAGCACGCGAGGCTGCAAAATGCCCATAAAATGTTCTATGATGCTTTCACATTTGAATGAATGCAAAAAAAAAGGTCTAAAAAGCTTTACTAGAGACTTATAAAAAAATTCCGCACAGTAGAAATATGAACTGGTTTTATCATTCCAACCATCGCAATCACTCCAACCATAAAATTTTCGTTCTATTTGTGTTTTCTAGAGAAAAGAATGAAGCTAGATTTTACCAAAATGCTAAATAAAGATGTTAGATGCTAAGTGAGTGTGAATTATGGTAGATTTAGCACCAAAATGCTAGATATAACTCCAATGGTAGCGGCTGATTAGTATTTTGCTATATGCAAACAATGTTTCTTCCAGACCCGTTTTTTTGGGGGTGGGGCAGTGTAGTGCCCCACCGGAGCAGACCAAAATAATACGTTTATAACATAATATAATAGTATCAGCAGTGCCCCTCCGGAACGTTACTTCTGAAGGAAACACTGTATGCAACGATATTAGAATCTCTTCGAATGGAAACTAATCAGACAAGTGAGTCGATTGACATCAAGGTTGCTAACTTCAGAAAAAATACCGTTTTTTGCCTTTAAAATTACCATCTATTAGTTATGCACGCGATGTTTGTAGAAACATGTAGGCTATAATGTTAGTAATAATTGCAATTATACAAAATAAACTTATGTGATAATCTTTAGTTTCGGATTCAAATCGCCGTCAGTATATTTTAATTCTTATTAACACTAGCCCAAACAACAACAATATTTTCATTCTCTTCTAGACAGCAATTGAATTTAAAGAATGGATGCAGGATTATCTCAAATAATTACTGAATTTTTTTTAAAGCGGGAATAACTGTTAAAAACCTCTGTGTATGCTTTAAATTACTTGTAATCAGGGTGGAAAAAAATCATGATTTTTTAAAAAAAATCATTTTTGTTGATTTTTTTTATTTAAATCGATTTTTTTGATTTAAATGAAATCTTTCTCCTCGTATAATACAAGTCGCGAACTGAAGAAAAAGCATTAGGAATTAGTATTAAATGCTAATTATGCCATTTAAGTGAAAATATTGGGGTTGAATTTTGAATTATTCCCAACCGTTAAACTATATCAATCCCAAGCAGTGTTTCTTAACACTTTTATATTATGGCTGTTTTTAAAGATAAATTATAAACTTTCAGTCAAGCAGCTACAGCATCATCCCTATTTATCCTAGGATCATGGTACATGCATCACTCTCTTTAGAATAGAACAGCTTTTGAAACGGTAACATTCACATTTCCCTATCATGTCCTTGAAGCGGGAAATTCTGAGTAATAATAATACTTTTTTTTTTTTTTTTACTATTTTTAAAATTGTTTGATTCCCTCTGGATTCCCCTGTGTTAACGCACAGATCTCAAAATCAACTGGGAAATACTAAGGGGTTTACTAAATGTGTGTACAAAATTTCAAGCTTCTATCTTGAGTAGTAAGGGTGAGAAAATTATTTAACAGTGAGCTAGGAACATTCCCACAATGCCCCAGATGACCCGGACGTAATATAAAAATTTCCTCAGACATCCCTATTTATCCTAAGATCATGATTTATACATTATTCTCTTCAGAATAAAAAAAAATCAAACGGTATCCTTCAAAAGTTTCCATCATGTATCTGGGGCGGGTAAATCACGAAAAAAGGAATTTTGTTATATATATATATATCTATATATATATTTATATATATATATATACCTCTGTGGACCCCTTTCCCTGTTTTAAGGCAGAGATCTGAAACAAATCTGAAAAATACTGAGGGGTGCACTGAGTAAATGTGCAAAATTTCAATCTTATAGGTGCAAAAGTATTCTAAGCCTGCGAAAAATAATATTCCCCAAATACCCCAGATTCCCGCATAAAACAGGATCTCAGATAACAGTTTCCTGAGACATCCCTATTTACCCTAGGAGCATAGTACATATCTACATCATTTTCTTCAGAATAGAACAGCTTTTCAAACGGTACCATTCATATGCCTCCATCTAAGGCGGGAAAATCACGAAAAAAGCTAGTGTTGTTAAAAATATCCTTTTTTAAAGCATGTTTGTCCCTCTGGACCCCGCTGTTTTCACGCAGAGATCTGAAAACATCTGCAAATTATTAAGGGATGCACTGAACAAGTGTGCAAAATTTCAGTCTTCTGAATGCAAAATGTAACCTACCAAAAAATAATAATAATACGCATAATAAAAAATATCTTTTTAAATTTATGGCGTCATCACACATTATGCCTCAACGCAGAAAGGCGTGAAAGCATATGTAACGTGTTCTAAAATGCCTCTAGTCTTGAAGAAAACGAAGTAAAAAGCCTTATTGATACTTTTTTAATGGAATAATGAAGGTTCTATCTTATCACCTAAAAATAGATGATATCGTTTAAAAGGCTAAGCATTAAGGAAAAAGTACAGCAAAGTTTATCAAAATGACACTTTTTTTCACAAAAGTTACTGATATTTGGCAGAGGCCTATTTTTAAAAACTCAGAACTAGCTTGCGGCATAAAATACGTAAATTTCGCCTAAAATTATAAAATTAACAAAAAAATTTTTTTTTGGAGAGGAGATAGGACCTCTCTAAATACGACCTATTATCTGGGAACAAACAAACAGACACGCACAAAAAAGAATTTTCGTCTCAAATGTCGATGGTTCAGGTTCAGGTTCAGGTTCAAGGTATTTTCCTTCCTTCTCTTCGGAAGTTTGGATCCTGGAAAAAAAAGTAAGTACTGTTTTTTTTTTCATTTAACGTTTTCAATTTTCTTTTTCCACCAAAATTCAAGAAGTTCTTTGGTTTTTTCCATTTATTTCTCACTTAGTTCCTTCCATTTACATTAAAGCCCAGCCTCTAAGCTAATTTAACCAAATTTCCTTCCTCTTTCATTTCATCGATCCATTTCCATTTTTCCCTGATTTTTTGGGTTTCTTCACATTTTAACAATATGTGTTGTAATGTTTCATCTTCTTTAAAACATAATTGACATTTTTCATTCACTTCTTTAAATTTTTCCAGTCTTACCCCTGTTTCAAGGTTTCCTGACCTGGCTTTGAAAAGTAAAATGCTTCCTAAATCATTGTTCATGTAATTTATTTTCTCATAACTCTTTTTATGTGTGTATATTCCTTTTAAACTGCTCTTCTTAACAACTTCTTCATACCACTTTTCCTGCGCTTTCTCTTTAAATGTTTTTTCTGTGATTTTTTCCCAATTTTTATAATTTTCTTCTCTATGCCAGCGGGTAGTTTGATCATACTTTCTTTCTAATTTCCTAACTCTCCTAAACCATTTCGTGTTCTCCCCTTTTCTCATGTGTTTAGTGGCCTCATGCACCACTTTTACTAATCTTGTTTCTTCCACAAATTTTAATCTTCCAAGATATTTTACTTTACTCACACCTTCTCTTTTTTCAAAATCATTCCATCCCAATTCTCCTGTTATTGTTACATTTGCACTTAATTTATTTGCTCCTAGGGCAAACCTTCCTATTTGATTTTGTGTTGTAATTCTTGTGATTTCCCCGTTGAAATAGTTAACGATTTTAAAATCCAAACTCAATGTTACGAAAAGAAGAAAGCAGGGTTGCTCCGTTACCTGTTCAAAACGGGATTTTCCCTAATCATCCTCTGCATAACACTTGTTTTCATACTATACTGTACATTTAAATCTCATTGTATTATGATTATTAACTTCCATAATCGAAATAACAGAACAGAAAGGGGATTTTACTTATTTTCACTTTAAATTAATTTATTTTGGAATTTGATTTACATCAATCCACCCTGCTTGTAATACACATCTACAATTTATTTTCATATTCAAACACTGAAGAAAGTGTGTTTTATAATTATTGTATTCCATCTATTACCACACGTGTGAATTACTGTATAATATAACATTCAAAAAGTTTCATTCATACTTGATTTCAATTTATTATTCTCAAGGTATACTAGGAATCACCGTAGGTGACTACAACTAGTAATCCTTTACAAAAAGTAATTAATGCTTGTTAGCGCTAAGAATAAGATGTACCGCAGCTTTTTTTTTTTTTTTTTTTTTTAAATATGTTATACCGCACACGATAACGTCGTCTCTTCGGGAGTGATTCAGATAGACATTGGTTATGATTTAGCACATATATGGGCTATGAGGTTTAACAACAATAATAAAGTAAGTCACTTTATTCATACACAGGTGAATTATTATTGTTGTTGTAAAACATTGATGGTACAAACTAGAAACACAGATATGAATGTGGAATATTAACATGTAGTATGGAGGACAGACATAGCAGATAACAGTGATCAGATGTAAGGATTGTGAATTTTAGAAAGAGATGTTTATTTAATGAGCGGAGCGAATGATGAGATGAAGTGCTTAGACGCCACAGTACACAGGGAAGAGTTAGTATTCACAAATGAGCTTATCTTCTGTGTTGGGGCTACTCAACACTGATGATAGACACGGGGGAAGCCCTTGTTAGATGGAGTCACTGTGCAGACGATGGGTAGATGTGCGGATTGAATTCTGATGGATGATAAATGTCGAAGAAATGATGGTCAGGGTGCTCTGGATGCGTCCGGCTATAGATGGAGAGGAGATGTCGCAGTGGAGGATAGTAATAAGTAGGTGAGGCGAAAAGTCGACTATCAATGTGTATGGTGTCCATAAGTGTATGGTGTTGTGTTCTCCATTTCTTGTCTATGTAGCGAGAGCGAAGGTCTTCCAGATGTCGAGTGATGTGCGGGAATGTTAGTCGTTCGTATAAGAGACGTGTCGGGCTAGGTAATCTGATTCGAAATGCGAGACGTAAAGCATGGCGTTCTATAATACGTAGGCGCTCGTAGAAATCATCACTCGCACTAACCCAGGCAGTGTGACCGTGAGTGAGACATGGGCGAAGAAATGCCTTGTACGTGTTTAGAACAGTATCGGTATGCAAACCCCAGGTAGTACCGACGAGCCGTTTCAGGAGATTTAAACGATTTTGCGCTTTCTCCTTGATGGAAAGAAGGTGAGGTTTCCAAGATAACTTGGCGTCGAAGGTTACCCCCAGATATTTAGCAGTAGTGCTAGGGTGGATGGGTACACCGTCTACATTAATGTTAAGTAATGATGGATTGCGGCGTACTCGACTGCGTCTCTTGTGTGGAATGATGACGAGAGCCTGGGTCTTAGTACAATTTAATTTCAACTTCCATCTACTGCACCAGTTGGTAAAAGCATCTATGGCTTTTTGCAGAGAGATGTTGATTTGGTGCATAGTTTTGCCACAAGCCAGCAGTGCGGTATCGTCTGCAAATGTGAAGGTATAAATAGGCTCAGGCATTACAGGCAGGTCACTGACGTACAAGATATATAATAGTGGCGATAAGGCTGAACCTTGCGGGACACCGGTGTAAGGAAAAATAGGGAAAGATAAACTGTCGTTGATGGAGATGTATGCAAGACGATTCGTAAGAAAGTGGTACACCATACGTATATATGCGGCAGGAAGATTGAAGAAGTGTAACTTATACACAAGACCATTATGCCACACGCGATCAAAGACCTTTTCAAGATCGAATAAAAGTAGGCATGAGGGTGCAGTTCTATTATAATGGTTCGTAAGAATAGTGCTAAGTCGTAAGAGGTTATCAAGGAGACTATGCTCAGGACGGAAGCCAGCTTGATGTTTGGGTAACAGATCATGTATTAGCAAATGCCTATGAAGTCTGCGGACTACGATGCGCTCAAAGATTTTGCCGAGTGTGGACGTGAGCTGAATTGGCCTATAAGAAACTGGATCCGTTTTATCTTTGTGGGGTTTCAGAAACATTAGTACTTTAGAGACTTTCCAATTAGGTGGATAGTAGCCGGTTCTGAGAACAAAATTGTAAAGCGTTGCCAAAATATGTAGCAAAATAGCAGGACCTTCTTTAATATGGCGGTAGGTTATACCATCAAACCCAGGCGCAGTGTTTTTCTTGTGACGTATCACGTCTGTAATATCCAATGGCGTTATTGGCGCCGTTAAAGGATGCTGGTCATCCATAGTATGGTCTACGTTAATTTGGAGATATCTATTATGAGGATTGGTATATCTGTCAATGCGTCTGTAAAGTGTCGACCTATCTCGAAAAGAAGTTTCTGGTGTAAAGGTGGTCTGAAGAACATGGGCAAAGGCATCCGCTTTCGTAGAGTCCGTTGTAAGGGCAGTATTCTTGTCTAGTAGAGGATACTGAGAGGTGCTGGTTTTTCCTATTAGCCGATTGAAATGTTTCCAATACTTAGTTGGATGACTTTCCTCTGCTAAAGCGTTAACTGTCTTTATCCAGTTGCGTTTTTTGTATGCTCGGATGTAATTTTGAACCATACGAAGGTACTGACGATGAAGTCGCAGTGTGACATCGTTACGGCTGTGTAGGTATTCCTTATACGCTTTCCGAGCTAGAGATATGAGCGAGAGATATTGAGGTGGTAGTTTAGGGCGGTAAAGATTACCTGTGGTTACAGGAATGTGGTTTGCACCGCTGTTTTGAATGCTTTGCGTAAGGCGATCTAAAGTAGTGTCAAACGTAGGAATGTTAGATGGAAGTTCAATATCTGCTAGTGTGTCATGTATATCCTGCCGGTAGTCTAGCCAATTAGCACGGTCAAAATTTGGCCGGGAACGGAGAAATTCCTGAGGTGGTTTTGATCGATTAGGAAAAATTATGTCTACCTTTATAGGATCATGGTCGCTACCAATAGAATCGAGGACACTGATATCAAGGTATGGTACTATACTAGAGGAGGCAATCACCACATCAGGAGTTGTATTAGAGGATGGACGAGTCGCTCTAGGCAGTGGACAAATTTCGCCGTTCGTGTGAGCGTTAATGAAATCGGAGAAAGAGCGTTTTTCGGGAGCACTTCTGCTATGATAGTTAATGTCAGCCATGACGATATAGGAGCGGAAATTATTATCCAGGTAAGTGAAGAACGAAGTGGGTATTCGAACATATGGTCGGATATATATGGTTGCTACCGTGATAGGTCTGGAGTTGAAATAAATGGTGACAATATTGTGCTCCGGTAAAGATTCAGCGAATCTATGATTAATAGTTTTGCTGGGTAACTTATGTTGAGTGCCGATAGCTGTTCCGCCATTAGCTCGCTGACCCGGGGGTCCATCGTGGCGTATGAATTGATAGCCAGGAAAATAAACAGATTGTTTGGGAGTCAGGAAGGTTTCGTTCAGGAGAAAACTATGAACCTTGTGCTCATTTAATAAAGCAGTAAGTAGGTCTTTCCTGGTACAGAGTGACTGTATATTGAGGTAAAGGAACGTAATGAAACCCGTATCCATGATATATGACAGTTAAACTTCGGTTGTGAGAGGATAGATTCGAAAATGTACTGTCTGTCCGGAATAGGTTGCTTTGACATCTAGGTTGTAGAGTAGTTTAGTTGCATAGACAACTTGGTGGTTTATGTGAGTCCGTAAGAAAGGATGTATATTCTGGAGAGCTAGACTAAAGAAGCGGATCATGTCTTCAACTGTAACTGGTTCTCTGAGAGAATTATGCGGAGGCACTGGTGTATCTGGTGTACGTAAAGGCACCACCAGTTCGGGTTTAGTGGGCTCAGGTTGAGGTTTGGCCTTACATTTATAGCTGTAAGTAGGATGCGCATCATGACAGGTGTTGCAATTTGGTGGCGCTGCTCCATTAGGACAGTCTTTAGTCAAATGATTTTGGCCGCAGTAACCACATTTAGAAGTGTTCGGACAGTTAGGTGTCTGATGCTGGTTGTAAACCTGGCACTTTTCACAGCGAATCGGAAGAGGTGGAGGTGTGCGAGATGGTTCTACTTTATGCCGGCGTTTAAATATGTAGGCCCCATATTGTAATAAATGGTCAATAGCTTGCTGTTCGTTTGTCAAAACTCTAACTAGATAGGTCGGACCAGTATTGTTGCGTATACGAATACATTTTTGGATCTTGACGCCTTCAGCAGTAAGCTCTTCTTCCACTTCCGAGTCAGTTATCTCGGGATCGACACCTTTGATGACGACAGATAACAGCGGTTGTTTTCTTGGTGGTGGAGCTTGCGTCTGACGTTTCGGTTGCAAGATAGTAATATTTGCATTCTTGCCCAAGATCTCAAATGAAGCCTTGTTACGAACGTGGCGATGAAAATCTGGGTTCTTGGACTTGAGAATGACACCATTGTTAGTAAAACGAATCTCGGCTATCTCCAATCGTGGCACGTATTTAACAAGCTGTTGAAAAATATGCTTTGAATTTTTGAACTTTGTATCAAAGTTTGTCAGAAGGAAATTATAAATTTGATCCCGAGATGGAGTTGGTAGAGGGTCCGAGCTAGTTGAAGGTTGGAAGTCCATACGCAAGTCCTGGTCATCAGCAGTGTTAACATTGGCCACTTCAGGAGCAGACCCCGAACGGGGACGCTTATCAACCGACTTATCCGAAGTATCCGATTCCCGCCTAGTGCGCCTACGTTGATCCCTAGGCTGGGGGACCACAGGTGGTAGTTTGTGCATCGGCCCAGCGGCCCTACAAAAGTGATGAATATGAATGTAAATGTACAGATGATGCTTAGACTCGGCTAACAAGAAATGAAGTGAGATGAGATGAAATCAAAAATACAGGTTTGAACCCTCCAAAAGGCGCAGAATCCTTTTGTCCACCCTGTAAAAAGCGTATTTGCACCGATCTCAGAAATACGTATTACAATACTTCGTCATCGGTAGGTGCAATAACTACTTTAAGACATTTTAGGCTAACCCAGAGAAGATGTGTACAGCTTTTTTTTTTTTTAATGCTAGCCAGAGGCTAGCTACCTTTTAAAGGGCTACACCCTCTTTCAAGGAGGAGGTGTGAAGAGAAAAGGAGGCTGTAAAGGATAGGTGTTGGGCTAAGGGAGATAACTATATATCTTTATTTCAGAAACAAAACAAAAAATATAAATTTGGGACATTATGATCTTTGCGATCATAATCATAATTAAGGTACGGATGATATACAGAATACAACGAATATATAGTTAAATCTAACAAATAATTGAACAAATAATAGTAGTGTAAGTAAGTGCAGGTATAGACTTGAGTAAACTATAAATTAAGTGCAATGTGAAATAAATAGTGCTGTAATAAAAATGTATATAAATAAATATATATATTGAGAGTAGAAAATAGAATGAGAATGAGGGATGAGGTGAGGTGCAATCACGCCACAACACAAGATGAGAGCGGGTTAGCAGAACGAATGCAGTTACCTTCTGCCTAGGGGCAACTCTAGGCTGATGAAGACGAGATGAACCCTGTTAGTCATGATGAGATCACTGTGCAAAAAAAGATGGAAAAATATGAGGAAGATGAGCATGCAAACGATAATCTTGTAGTATAAGATGGTCCAAATGGTCTGGGGGAAGTGTATAGCAATATAGTGTAAAAAGTAGATGGAGGGGGGTAAAGTGATAGCGTGGCGGTGATGAATAAAGAGCAAGATGGCGCATGGTTTCCAGAAGAAGAGGCTGATGTGTTGTATAGCGACCAGTGATAAATTTGAGACGGAGGGCTTCTAGATGTGAATAAAGAACGGGAAAAGAGATGCGTGAATAGAGTGCACGGGTAGGGCTTGGAAGAGTAATCCTGAAGGCAATGCGAAATGCATGTCGCTCTAAGATGGCTAATTTGGTATAGTACGAAGGAGGTGCTGAAATCCAGGAGGTGAAACCGTAGGTCAAAACAGGTCGAAGGAAAACCTTATATGTATTAAGAACAGTATGGGGTTTGAGACCCCAGGTGGTGCCTGTTAAACGTTTTAGGAGATTGAGTCGGTTGTAGGCTTTAGTTGCGACATGTTTAAGGTGTTGCTTCCAAGTTAGATGATGGTCAAAGACAATGCCTAAGTATGTGACTGTTTTAGTGGCCAGAATAGGAGTATCTTGTACACGCAGTGACAACAGAGAAGGATTTCTATGGACTTTAGTGCGCTTACGTGGAGGTATGAAAACTATTGCTTGAGTCTTCGCTGCGTTGATCTTGAGATGCCATTTAGTACACCAGTGAACAAAGCGGTCAATTGAGTCCTGTAAGACGATGTTGATGCGAGAGATAGTGTTTCCCAGAGCTAGAAATGCTGTATCATCGGCATATTGCAAAAGATGCACATCGGGAGGGAGATGCGGAAGATCAGCTACGAAGAGAATGTATAAAAGTGGAGAGAGAGCAGATCCTTGCGGTACACCAGATAGAAGAAATATAGGGTGAGACAGTTGGTCGTTGATGGCGATGTAAGAAATGCGTCCAACGAGGAAATGATAGATAATGCGGATGTATGGCAGAGGAAGTTTAAAATGAATGAGTTTATATAGAAGGGCCAGATGCCACACTTTGTCAAACGCTTTCTCCAGATCAAAGAGAAGTAAACAAGAAGGTCGAATGGCGTTAAAATGGTTGGTGATAAGTGTGGTGAGTCGCAACAGTTGATCGTTGATTGAGAAAGCTGGGCGGAAGCCCGCTTGGTGAGTGGGTATTAACTGTCGGTCTAGCAGATATGGATGTAAACGTTTCACAAGGATCCTCTCGAAGATTTTACTGAATGTACTAGTTAATTGTATTGGCCGGTAAGATGATACAGCTGATGGTGGCTTATTGGGCTTCAAAAACATTAGCGTTTTGGAGACCTTCCATTCAACGGGGAAAAACCCAGTACGGAGGATGAATGTATATAGCAATGCCAAGAGAACATGGAGTACCATGGGTCCTTCTTTAATATGTCTGTAGGTAATATTATCGAAACCAGGCGCTGTGTTCCGTTTCCGTTGAAGGACAGATGTGATTTCAGGTACTGTAATGGGGCTGGTAAGGACGTGCTCTGGAAGATTGTGAGTGGTATTTGGTTGAAGTATGCGAGAAGATGGATTGATTTTTTCGACGGGATGGGTGGAACCTGTGGGCTCTGGTGCTTGAGGTGTGAAGATTGTCTGAAGATAATCTGCAAATGCATTTGCTTTGTCCACATCGGAGTGCAAGGGTGTATCTTGGAGGAGTAACGGATAAGATGGTTTGGTATGCTTACCACAGAGAGCGTTAAAACGTCTCCAATAGCGCGTCGGATGAGAGATGTCAGAGAGATGATTGCAAGTTTTCACCCATTGCCGGAGTTTGTACGCAGAGATGTAATTGCGCACCGTTCGTTGTAACTGATAATGAAGCCTGAGAGCGTCGGGATTGCGTGTACGAAGATATTCACGATATAATTGACGGGATCGACGAACTAAAGCTAGATAGTTAGGAGGTAGTTTCGGGCGATAGGGTATAGATTCGGTTTGCGGAATATATAGTGTAGAAGCCTGTTGGATAGTACTAGTGATGACAGTTACTTGATGTGAAAGGTCGCTATCGGTGGTTGGCTCTTCATAGTCGCTTAAGGCGTTAGAAATGTAGGTGCGGTAACCAGGCCAGTCAGCCTTATCATATCGTGGAGAGAAGCGAGGAGAAGGTAATGATTGACGAGTAGCTTGGCCAGTGTGATAGGTGACTTTGATAGGTGCATGATCACTTCCTAGTAAGTCTAGAACTGAAACTGTACAATGATTGACAATACTGGTGGAAATTATTGCTATGTCGGGTGTGGTATCTGAAATGGGACGGGTTGCCGAAGGAAGATCAATGAGTGTACCAGTCGTATTCGCTGTAATGAAATTGGTAAAGGCAGTTTTCTCGGTAGCCGAGCGACTATGAATGTTGATATCGGCAAGGATCATATAATGATGGTATGTGTTGGAAATGTGTGAAAAGAACTCGTGAGGGATTGGAACCCCAGGGCGAACATAAATGGTTGCAAGAGTAATTGTGATATTTTTGAAATAGAGTGTGGTGATGACATGTTCGGGAAGTTGCAGAAGAGGACAGTGGTGATGTCGAAAAGGTAATTTATTTGAGAGACCAATTGCAGCGCCACCATTAGCTCGGAGAAATGGAGGTCGATTATCATGTCGTAATAGTATGTAGCGAGGAATGCTGCATCTGGTAGATGGTTTCAAAAAGGTTTCATTTAAAAGAAAGGCGGAAACGTGTTCTTCTAAAAGTAGCGTTTCGAAGACTGTTTTGTTCTTGAGTAGAGAACGAATATTCAGAAATAGAAATACAATATCCATAGTGGAGGAAGTTAAACGGGAGTTTCAAGCCTGCTGGTATGAAAATAGACGTAGTTGTTGGAATAAGTAGCGTGAAGAGAAACTTGAAATACAGATTTGGCAGCTTGAATGATGTGATGAAGAACGTGTTGTCTCTGAAATGGATGGATGTTTTGGAGGGTGAGGGCGAGAAACTCGAGCAGTTTGCTGATAGTGACAGATTCATCTACAGAGTGGTTGGTAGAAGAATTTGAGGTTTCTGGAGTGCGTAGTGGAACAACGAGCTCAGGGTGTGCTGCTTGGGCCGATGGTTTTCCCTTGCACTTATAACTGTAAGCAGGATGTTGGTCAGTACAAGTGGGACACTTAGGGGGTTGCGTCATGTTTGGACAAGTTCGAGTGGAATGAGGTCCTGAGCAATAGCCACAAACATACGGATTTTTACATGCGGAAGTAGGATGAGAGTTGTATGTTTGGCACTTTTCACATCTGAGTGGTAATGGCGCAGATGATCGAGATGGTTCAACCCGATGTTTACGACTATAGATATAAGCACCCTGGGTGAGCAGAGTGTCGATGGTGTCTTGCGACGATGTTAGTATCCGTACCATGTAGGTAGGACCAGAGTCATTGCGAATTCGCATAGCTTTGCTCACCGTGTGACCCTCATACTGGAGTTCCTCCTGTATCTCATCATCGCTATACGATGGGTCGACGCCTCGAATGACTACAGAAAGTAGTGGCGGTCGTTTTGGCGGAGGAGGTTGCTTCTGACGGGTAGAGTTCAGTGAACTAATGGATGCCTGTTTGCTAAATATCTCGAATGATGCTTTGTTACGAACCGTGATTGCAAAATTAGGGTCTGGTGACTTTAAAATGATTCCATTTCGGGTTTTAATGACTTCAGAAAGCTGAGCGCGAGGAAGATACTTGCGAAGCTGAATTGTGACAAACTTTTCGTTGGTATACTTGGTGTCGAAGTTTTGTAAGAGAAAGGTATAAAGAGTAGGTTTTTGAGATGAAGATGAGTTGCTTGAATGAGATGAGTGATGAATGGTAGATGGTTCTGCTTCCATATTGGAGTTCTGTTCGTTAACTAAATGCGGTTTCTTTTTTGGTGGAGAGTTTTTCACTCGATCCGCGTAAAGTTCCTGGCCAAGTGGAGATCTGGAACGACTAGATGCGTTCGATGCTGTGGAGGCGTTTGATCGCTCTGAGGCACGTCGTTGGCGTTGTTTGTAGTCTCTCTGCTTCTCCACCTTCGTGGAAACAGCAGGGGGAGCTACGAACACCGGTGGTAAGCCTTCGTGTTTACCAGCTGATGAGAGACCAGGTTGAGAGCCAGGATCCGTCATAATAAAAACCGCAGACTAGGCGCAAGGCCTAAAACTACTCCGGAAGCCGACTGATGAGTATGAGTAGATGAGCAAATGAAGGTAAGACGACCCGTTCGGATAGCCGTCAAGGTGGGATAGTCCCTCTTCTCAATCCCGTAGCTCTATGCGCCCTTGGCTGGATCAGTCTGACGTACAGTGCTCTCAGGAATGATTAGAGAAAAGATCCAGGAAAAGGAACAAGAAGGTAATACAAAACACACCTGATATACGTTTGGTACGTCAGCAGCTGATGAGAATCGATATAAATATCGATTCTGAGTATGTGTACCGCATTTTTTTTTACCGGCTAGCCAGAGTGGCTAGCAACCTATAAGAGGGTTATGCCCTCTGTAAGGTGAGTGACGAAAAGGATTTTAGGTGCGAGGTACAGTAGGTGGTCTGTGTGCTTTATTGAAAGTTCTTAGTATTATGTCGTACACTAACTAACAAAAAGGACGTAAGGAACTTTGATCCTTACCATTGTGAAAGGAAAACATCCATATATATAGCAAGTGATAACTATAACAAATAACTGAACGTACATGAAAAAATATATAACATAAAATATCATACAAGAGAAAAAAATTAATAAGGATATACAAGTAGAACAAAATAATAAATATAAATGATTAATGAAATTTTGAAATGTTGATAATGAGGATGAAGAATGAGACGAGGTGCGAAGCACAGGACAACACGTGGGTTTTGTTAGTCAGACAAATGAAATTATCTTCTGCCTAGGGGCATCTCTAGGCGATGATGAGAACAGGGGGAGCCCAAGTGAGTAGACAAAGGTGATTACTGTGCATGGTATGATGGGTGAATGAGCGGAAGATGTTCATCAATGATGTAGTCAGAAATGAGTAAGAGCGAAGGATCTCTCGGAGGTAATATGTACTGATAGAGTGTAAACAGTAAAGCCAAGGGGGTATGGTAATAACGTTGTGGTGTGGGATTCAAAGCGAGGTATCGCATAGTATCATGAAGTAAAGGGTGCTGGATTTGAAAACGTTTATTGATATAAGTGAGACGTAGTTTTTCGATGTAATACTGTAATGTGGGGAAAGTTATGCGTTGGTATAGCTCCTGGGTAGGACTAGGTAATCGGACACGGAAGGCTATGCGGAAAGCGTGTCTTTCAAGGATCAAAAGTTTTTGGTAGAATTTAGCTGATGCGGCTATCCATGCAGTGAATCCATATGTTAAAGTTGGCCGTAAGAAAACCTTGTATGTATTTAAGATTGTCTGTGCGTTAAGTTCCCATGTCGTACCAGTTAAACGTTTCAGTAAATTGAGTCGATTATATGCTTTCGCCGTGATAGTTGCAAGATGTTTATTCCACGTTAAGTGCCGGTCGTAAGTAATTCCGAGATAGGTGACTGTGTTACTGAGTCGTATAGGTTCATGGTCTACATGAAGTGAGAGATGGCGAGGATTTCGACGTACTTTTGATCTTCGACGTGGTGGTAGAAAGACAATAGCTTGGGTTTTAGCCGCATTTATGGTAAGTTTCCAAAGAGTACACCAGGAGGTAAAGCGGTTAATTGCAATCTGTAAGACATGGTTTATTTGTTGAATTGTGTTACATAAAGCAAGGAAGGCGGTATCGTCGGCATACTGAAATAGATGGATCTTATCGGGAAGCCTAGGCATATCGGCAACATAAAGTAAGTAAAGTAGTGGGGACAAGGCCGAACCTTGTGGTACGCCTGAGAGTAGAAAAATAGGGTGTGACAGACTGTTGTTCACAGAGATGTATGCGAGGCGGTTGGAGATGAAACTGTAAATGAAACGAATATATATTATTGGCAGCTGTAATGCATGGAGTTTGTATATGAGCCCAGTATGCCATACTTTATCAAAGGCTTTTTCTAGATCGAAGAGTACCAGACAGGAGGGTTGAACTGAATTATATTGCTGAGTGATGAGTGACGTAAGTCGGAGGAGCTGATCGTTTATAGAGAATGATGGTCGGAAGCCTGCTTGTGTGAAAGGAAGAAGATTGCGAGTGGTCAAATATAGATGTAAACGTTTAACTAATATGCGTTCCAGTATTTTACTAAATGTAGAAGTTAATTGTATGGGACGGTAAGAAGCTACATCCTGTGGCGGTTTATTAGGTTTAAGGAACATTAGCGTTTTTGATGTCTTCCAAGATATTGGAAAGTATCCAGTGCGGAATATGAACGTATAGATGTGTGCAAGTAAGACCAACAGACTGCCAGGACATTCCTTAACGTGTCGATACGTTATAGTGTCTAAGCCAGGTGCTGTATTACGTTTGTTGTGAACGACTTGAGTGATTTCTTGTACGGTAATTGGCATTGTTATAGGCGAATTAGCAGGTAATGCATGGTGTATATTCGGCTGTAGTTGTGGTGAGGAAGTGTTAAGTCTGTCGACCACATGGGGAGCGTTGTCTGTCATGGAAGGTGTGAATATAGTCTGCAAATGGTTGGCAAAAGCGTTTGCTTTTGCAGTATCTGTAGATGCGGGAGTGTCACCTAGTAAGAGAGGATACTTTGGTGTGGAAGACTTTCCACAAAGTATATTGAATCTTTTCCAATATTTGCTGGGATGAGTAGTGTCAGAGAGATTATTGCATGCCTTTATCCAGCACCGAAGCTTGTAGGCTTTTATATAATTATGGACCATACGCTGGAGTTGTCTATGATGACGTAAGGCTTCTGGATTGCGAGTTTGCAGAAATTCTCTGTAAGACTGGCGTGAGCGCTTGATCAGAGTGAGATATTGCGGAGGAAGACGAGGTGTAAATGAAGTAGTTGTAGAAGTTGGGATGCAGGAGTTACTTGCATCTTGAATAACAGTGGTGATTCTGTCAACTGTAGCATCTAACTCCTCTTCAGTAGTAGGGTCCTTGAGATGTATGGTTTGACGGGAAATGTGATAGCGATATTGTTCCCAATTAGCTTTATCAAATCGTAAACTAGTCCGTGGTGATAGTAGTGAGCGTGCGGCATTCAGTGAACGTGATTGATATGTTAATTTGATAGGTGCATGGTCACTTCCGAGAAGGTCAAGAACTTCGACGGTGCAATGAGTTATGAGATTATTAGAAACTATAACGATGTCGGGCGTGGTGTCGGAAATCGGGCGAGTAGCTTGAGGGAGATGAACAATAATGCCTGTGGTGTTAGCCGTGATGAAGTTCTGAAAATTTGTTCTTTCCTGATTGGTGCGACTGTGCATATTGAAATCGGCCATGATGAGATACGAACGATAGGTATTTGAGATGTATTGCACAAATTGATACGGAAGGGGGTGCCCTGGTCGGATGTATATAGTAGCCAGGGTAAGGACGAGATTTTTTAAATAAACTGTGGCAAGAAGGTATTCTGGTAATGGCGTTGTGTTGTAGTGGTGCTGTCGAAATGGTAAAGAAGGTGAGAAACCAATGGCTACTCCTCCGTTAGCTCGTAGTGCTGGTACAGTGTTTTCTGCGTGGATCATTGTATAATGTGGCAAACGGCAGGCATGAGACGAAGTCAGAAAGGTTTCATTGAGTAAGAAGGCCGTGACGTGGTGTTCGAGAAGAAGATGCTCAAATAAAAGTTTGTTTTTTGGAAGGGAGCGTATATTAAGAAACATGAAGACTAGAGCCATAACACGAAAAAATTTAATCGATGGATGAAGCATGGGATTTATGAAAGTGCTCAGTATTACCAGAATAAGTAGCAGTGAAAGTAACATGGAATGTAGTTTTGGGCGCAAGTATGATTTGTTGTAAGATGTGAGGTCTGATAAACGGATGGATGTTTTGTAACGCTAGTGTTAAGAATGTAAGAAGCTGATCTAGATTAACAGGAGTATTGAGCGGATGCGGAGTGGCATGTGCCTGGGCCGGAGGCCTCAGTGGAACGATCAATTCAGGATGCTCCTGAGCAGGTTCTGGTTTTGCTTTACATCGGTAGCTGTACGTTGGATGTTGCTCATTACAAGTAGCGCATTTCGGAGGTTGTTGAAGATTAGTACAGGCTCGGGTATTGTGAGGTCCGGCACAGTATCCACACTTACTTGTATTCTTGCAGTCGACCGTGTGGTGTGAATTGTATAGCTGGCAGCGTTCGCAGCGTACTGGCATAGGAGGCGTAGACCGTGAAGGCTCTACTCGATGTGTGTGGTTATAGATGGATGCTCCGTGAGCTAACAGCTCGTCAATAGTCTCTTGATGTGAGGTGAGCACACGAACCATGTAAGTAGGGCCCCGGTCGTTGCGAATCCTGATTACTTTGGTGAGCGTGTGTCCGTCCAGGGTCAGTTCTTCTTGTATCTCCTCATCTGTATATGAGGGATCTACCCCGCGTATGACTACTGAAAGAAGGACTGGGCGTCGTGGAGGCGGAGGTTGCTTCCGTCGAGGTGTGTTGAGTGCTTCCAACTTGGCGTTTTTGCCAAAAGTGTCGATTGGTACTTTGTTCCTGATCGTGCTGAACAGTGATGGATCTGTTGTCTTCAAAATAATTCCATTTCTGGTGTGGATGATTTGTGCAATGGATGCCCGTGGCAGGTATTTCCGAAGTTGGACAGCAACCATCTTTGGTGTGTTGAATTTTGGATCGAAGTTGGTAAGAAGCATGGAGTGAGTTGATGCGACCTGTTGATTGTCGGTGTGGGATGCGGTGTTTCCTATATCCATTGGTCCTGAGTCTGATTCTGATGTTGAATCCATGTGGTGCTTCTTTGCAGGAGGAGAATGCTGAAGACGGGTCGCATAGCTATCAGTCTTGTCAGATGGTTGCGGTGACCGTGATCTGATGGATGAATGAGAGACTACAGATGCCGCTGATTCAATCGATCCTACTGAGTCCGTACGTTGAGGATGATGCTTGCTGGTGTTTTTAGTACGAGCTGCAGATTGGTCCTTGCGTAGCTTCACCTTTGTAGAGCTCTCGGAGGGTCCGCTAACAACTTGTGGTAAACCATGATGTTTTCCCTTGTTCTTACGACCTCCGACTGAGCCTGAGTCTGCCATGAAAAGGTCCGTCCGTGGGCGGCTGCCCAATGGTGTGAATACGGCAGTGTAGGTGAATGTAATGTAAAGTGCGGTGATGAAATGATATATTAGGTTAGACTACCCGTTCGGATAGTAGTCAAGGTGCAGCAGTTCACTTGCCAAACCTGTCGTACCGGTCGCCCTTGGCTGGATCAGTCTGACGAAACGGTACGCCACAGGATGACAAAGCAAAAGGCCGAGGATGTGGAAAAGGAAGGAAAATCAAAACTCGTCACCTCTTATCAGGTAACGCTTCAGAGACTTGTAGAGACAAGCTCTGGAAGGTATGAGTGTACCGCAGCGCTCTCTCCACTCATAAAGGTTTATAATATATAATCTCCTTGCGCGACTACAGAAATATTCAACAAAACTTTTATAACAGATTTTAGTATTGTAATATTGCTTGCTTCTAATCGTAAGATATAAATAACTGCTTTCTTCTTTCTGGTTAAAATTTGTTACTATACAAAAAATGCTTGAAACTGTTATCATTAAGTTGACTACTGAATGTGCTGCTATCTTTTGGTCATAAAAGAAATTATATCCGAAGAATTTAAGATACATTAGAAGGAAGGAAATTTCCACATCGAGCTCTTTTACATTGACCTTTGAATCAAAAGATAAATAAATTATCTAAATCATCAGTACAGGATTGATAATTTCTCAGATTAAGCGAACATTTTACCCTACGTATATTTGATGCAGATGTACTGTACGGGTCCAAATGTGGAAAATTTACAGAAGTTTGACATAGCGCAAGATGACTTTGCACTTTGAAACCGTTATATTCCGCGTGAATCAGACGAAAAAGAGATCGATAAATATTACGGATACACAAGAGAGTCTTGGGAAGTAAAGTAACGGAAGTAACGCGTTACTTGTAACGTGTTACTTTTTAAGTAACTCTCCCTAGTAACGCGTTACATTTCATAATAGTATATACAGGGTGGCCCATTTTAATCTTTCTACAAAAATATCTCGAAAACGGTTTCACATAAATAAACCGAACAACTCAAATAGGAAATACCATGGGCACATCGAATGGTGTTGTCGCTCTGGCTCTCAGGACCACCCTTCGTGGGGCCCCAAGGCCCGACTTTTAAGATTTTACGGAAACATGAGGCGAGTGATACTTCGTTCGATAGACCTTTAGAAACTTAAAAGCGTTGTGGAAGAAGATATTTCATATCGTTCACCGTAGTCAAAAAGACGGAAAACATGGTGCTGGTCAGCCGCGTAACAATATTTGAAATATAGGAGGCGGCAAGTCTTTTTGTTGCGCCTCTCTCTCAAGAGCGCCCCCCCCATCACAGCGCGTAATTTCCACTAAGTTTTACAGTATTACTGTAGTTTTTATTTGCATGTGTGTGGGAAAATAGTTGTAATTTACGAAAAAAGCTATACATTTGAAAAATTAAAATATTAGACTTACTTGAAGTAAAGACAGGTTCTACACCCGCCCAATGTATTCATTCAGCACAAGAGTTGCACATTAGTAAAACTAGTAGACCTCATTTGATTTGCGTCGGGATACGTATGAAGTACAGTTTATTAATAATTAATCACTAAATAGTACATCATTGTTCCGTATACGTTCGGTACCAAAATTACATTCTCTCTCCAGGACTCAGGCTGAAGACATATCACAACCACAAAGATTTTTTTTTTCTGCAGTGATCAACAGACTCTTACACCTACACGCACACTTTTCTTATTTTACTTTCACACCACATTAATCTTCAAATGTTTCAGTACATAGACTGTACTACACTTTGTATTCGTATACCTGACTAGAGATTCAAAATAGCCGAATTTTTGAGACATGCTTTATTTTCACTTTTTTTAAATCGGCTTTTGGAGAGAAAATGGAAATTTTCGCTCTTTTGACACATCTAACATTTCATAAGTGCCACCTTGGTTGCCTTACCATGATATCAAGTTCTTGAAATTTATATATCTTGAAATGTGTGTTCTTTCGGTTGCTTAAAGTCAAACTGGCAGACAAGAAAAAAGTATCATCGCCGTTCCGGAAACACTATTGTTTCAGATACTCTTCAATACCGTCGTTT
This sequence comes from Thermobia domestica, assembly GCF_964235325.1. Taxonomy (NCBI): domain Eukaryota; kingdom Metazoa; phylum Arthropoda; class Insecta; order Zygentoma; family Lepismatidae; genus Thermobia; species Thermobia domestica. Next base: position 377,349,222 of record NC_137454.1, read on the forward strand.
ATTCACTGTCACTGTCATTTATTCATTAAATATGAAATATTAAAAAAAAAAATCCCAAGCCAAAAAAGCATAGAAAAAATATTCTTTTTTTTAGAGCAGTTTTTTTTTCTTTTCAAGACCTTAGATCACTATTCAGAACAGTTATTGTTCCCACCACTAACTTTTCACTAAAACTTTTTTGTCCTTAAACATTATTCCAAGAACTGTACAAACAATTCGTTCGAACTAGAAAACCCTATACATTAACTCTTCTGAAACTTCCACTTTTTCAGGTAAATTTTAGACTTTCACTCAAGCAGCTATTGCGTCGAGATTATTTATCGTAGGATCATGGTTCATATCCCGTTTTGTTCGGAATGAAGCAGTGTTTTCCTAATTTGTAAATTTCCCAAAGATGTACCTAAGACAATAAAATTCCCGTCCAAATTGGGAAAAGGGATTTTTTTAAAAAAAGTCCCCATTTCCTGTGAATTTCTTCCATCCGGTACACAACATGGACATGCGAATGTTACCAAAAAAACTTTGCTTCAGTCCAAACAAAACGAGGTATGAACCATGATCCTGGGGTAAACAGTCTTGGTGCTAAAATTCATTTACTATTTTTTCCCGACCCATTTTTTCCTAATATTTACTAATCTATTGTTATTCAACAAGCTCTAATGTCAAGACTCTTTATCGTAGGATTATGGTTCGTAACTCCTTGTATTTGTAATGAAGGAATGTTTCCAACTGTACCATTCAAATTTCCTTATTATGTTTCAGGAGTGAAAAAATCCCTCTCAAATTGGAAAAAAAGAGACTTTTGTCAGGAAAAAATAACTTTTTCGGAAATTTGTTCCCCCAGATACATGCTAGCGCCACGGCAGTGGTACAGTTCGAAACGTTACTTTATTACAAACAAAATGAGGTACGAACCATGATCCTAAAATGAATACTCTTGACACTAGAGCTTATTGAATAACAATACATTAGTAATTATTACCCAAAAATGGGGAGGGAAATTTAGTAAATCAGCTCTAGCACCAAGACCATTTATTCTAGGATTATGGTTTGTACCTTCTTGTTCGTAATGAACCAGCGTTTTCAATCGTACCACTTCCATGTCCCTATCATATACTTGAGGGGAGAAATTATCGCCCAAAATGTATAAAGAAATAGCCGGAAATTCAAATTTTCAAAAATTAACTTTCTCGGAAATTTATCTCCTCAGATACATGACAGCGCAGCGGTAGTGGTACCGTTGGAAACGTTGCGTCATTACGAACAAGATGAGGGACAGACCATGATCCTACGACAAATAGGGATGACACTGAAGCTACTTAACTAAACACATTGATTAAAAATGTGTAATAGGAGAAAAATCAGAACTTTTTGAAAAATCACTATTTACCCTACGGTCGTGGTTTGTATCTTATTTTGTTTGGAATGATGGTAGGTTTTAAACGGTACCACTCACATCTCCCTCAGGGGAGGAATTACCGAATAAAGAAAAGGGTCTCATGAAAAATCCCATTTTTTCCACTTTGGGCAGGATATTCCCGCTTCTGGTACATAATAGGGAAATTTGAGTGGTACAGTTGGAAACATTTCTTTATTCCGAACACAAGGTACGGATCATGATCCTAGGATTAATAGCGATGTGTCAGGATTTAAAAAAAAAATGCTCTAAAATGTATCCTTTTCTTTTTTCCTTCGTCCATGTTTGTGACGTCAATGACCCCAGGCATCGCAAGCGTAACTGCAAAATGCCCATGAAACATATTCTTTGATGCTTCCCCACTTGAATGAAAAAAAAAACGTGTGAAAAGCTTTACTAGGAATTTATAAAGCAAATTCCGAAGATCGACGATATGGATGGATCAGATCTGTACCAAAAGTCCCCAAAGGGTTAATATATTTGCCCTTCTTTTTCTTATGAGTGATCGATTATCCTTGATTATTGAACTTCTCATATTTATTATTCTTCAGAATGCATTAATTAAGTCTCTTTTTCTTCTAATAATGGGGGAACAAAGGTGGAAAGTACTTTCTTTATTAAAGTTGAAATATTTAAAAGAAAAAAAGTTCAAAATTTGACAGACATAAAAGCGGTGGAAAAACTTTTTAAAAAGCCGCTTTTTGGACCCTTGCGTACGTAACATCCCACTTTTAATATATCTATTTAACAAGAACGGAATAATATAGTTTCAATTTTATTAAATGTTCATTGTAAAAATAACGAGCCACTGTGATCCTATAGCTCATTTCGACACCAAAACTGCACAGTTTAAAGAGTAGAATTCAAATTTTACCAAAAACTGTTGCACGGTAGGGGCTATTTGTGAATTCTCTACACAGTTCCTTCACGTCCAGTGAGTCAAGCCTGTCTAGGTATGCACTGCAAAATGGTCATTGTGGACCTCAGATAAGTTTTGAGACGCCGCTACATTTAGAAACTTCTCTCGGCAGTTGCAGACGTTGCCGGGATGACAAAGAGGAGACGGACTTTGAGCACTTCAGGAAACAACCCTCTTATTTCTTTACAGAGTTTCTTGAAGTTCTCAAGCAGGTCTCTCAGATTTTTTGAGATGGGAATAGTGGTGAGCAACTGTTGCATCTGTAGTTGTAGTCGGTCCGGATTGACATGGTATTCTTTGAAAATGTCACTAATGTCTTGAGAAAAGTTACCCTCCAGAATTGCATACTCTTTTGCACGATACTTCTTCAGTCCAGGCTGATGGAATCGACTCAATTTTGCAAATGATATCGTCCAAACATTCATAATAGGTTGCATGTAATTTCTCTTCTGCGGTGTTGAATTTGTAATTTTTCGCGGATGCCTGCGAGCGTTCTAGTCTTTTCGGGGTCTGTTTCCTGCGCGGTAGCAGAGGAGATCTTTGTATGTTCTGTCAAAGGTTCCCCTATACAATCAGGGCAACAAAAGGAATAATTAATATATGTACAGCGATTAATATATCTACAACGCCCTTGGTGAAATATTACATCCTTTTTTGTTATATCGAAGGCGCCCCTACACAATCAGGGCGACAAAAGGAATAATTAATACATGTACAGCGCTTTTGGTGCAATATTATATCCATTTTTGTTCTATCGAAGGCGCCTCTTTACATCCAGGGGCGCCAAAGGAATAATTAATATATGTACAGCACCCTTGGTACAATATTACATCCTTTTTTGTTCTTTCGAAGGCGCCCCTATATAATCAGAGACGACAAAAGGAATAATTAATATATGTACAGCGCCCTTGGTGCAATATTATAACCTTTTTTTTATCGAAGGCGCCCTATATAATCAGAGCCTACAAAAGGAATAATTAGTATATGTACAGCGCTCTTGATGCAATATTATATCCTTTTTTATTCTATCGAAGGCACCCCTTTACATCCAGGGGCGCCAAAGGAATAATTAATATATGTACAGCACCCTTGGTACAATATTACATCCTTTTTTGTTATATCGAAGGCGCCGCTATACAATCGGGGGCCACAAAAGGAATAATAATATATCTACAGCGCCCTTGGTGCAATATTACATTCTTTTTTTTTGTTATATCAAAGGCGCCCCTTTATAATCAGGGGTGACAAAAGGAATAATTAATATATCTACAGCGCCCTTGGTGAAATATTACATCCTTTTTTGTTCTATCCAAGGCGCCCATATACAATCAGGGGCGACGAAAGGAATAATTAATATATCTACAGCGCCCCTTGGTGCAATATTATTTGTTTTTTCTTCTATATATTTTTTTTATTCATATAGGTAATTTTTATTTCTTTATTGTATTGTATCAAAGGTGCCCTAGACAATCAACACCAAAAGGAACAGAAAAAGTGCCCATTAGTTATAATAATACAAAGCACTCTATATTTTGTCGAATATTTGGTAGTGCATACAAAACAGTGGTTTTGTACATAAACTTTTCATTCTTCAATCAACTTTAAAAAAGGCAAAGTAATTATTAGGCGCGTTCGGCGCCCCCAATAACTTCTACCAGAACTTAGGAGGGGGCAATGCCCCCTTGCCCCCCTTCTTGTTACGCCACTGGTGCTGGTATCAGATGAAACGTCTAGTACCACTAATATGAAATCGGTTTGAGATGAACAGAACAAAAAGTAAAACAGGAAAATGGCATAGGACACGTCGAATGATGTTGTCGCGACCGACTTTCATGAGGCCCGGGGCCGAACTTCGAAATTTTAAATAGAAACATGCGTTGAGTGATATCTCATTTGATAAATCTTCAAACATTCGATAAAATCAAACAAATATCATGCAGGCGAGAGTTGAAGAAAACCAACATTTGAACACATTGCTCTAAAAACAGTATTGTTCGACAATTTTGTTTTGCATTTCAGTTGATTAATTTTTGCATGAAATCATTGCCTGCAATAAAAAAAAAGTACCATCTAACACGAATTTTACGTACTTTTTCTGTACAGAGACAGCTATCTCTTACAAAAACACATTTCTGGTAATTTTGTTGCGTAGTTTCAATTTGCAAAACCAAGGTTCTCATTTGCAATTTCACCTTTCCTTCCCGCTTCCTCCACTTACAGAGGAAGGTTGGAGCGATAATTTTCTAGGAATTAGTCTCCTTCTTCGCATTATTGCACTTTTACTCTAACCATCTTTTCCTCTGTTGCAACAATCTCGAGCCGTGGTATGATAAAAACCCTCTGCGATTTCCTATTCGAATTTTTCTTCTGTATCATTCACTCAATGTTTCCAATTAAAGTTTTGAATTTGGGCCTTGGGGCTCCAGGAAGAGCGGCCATGGAGGGCACAACGACAACACCATTCGATGTGTCCCATGGCATTTCCTATTTGAGTTATTGTTCAATTCATTTATGTTCAACCGTTTTCATATTAGTGGTACTGGACATATCTGATACAGGCACCATATCTTAGCGGCCATTTTGAATATTGTGACTGATATGAAAAATCTTTTACCACAGCGCTTTTTAGTTTCTAAAGATCTATCAAACGAGGTATCACTCGCCCCATGTTTCCATTTAAAAAATTAAAGTCGGGCCCTGAGCTCCTATGAAGTGTGGCCCTGGGGGCACTGTGGATAACACCATTCGATATGCTCCATGGAATTTCCTATTCGAGTTTTTGTTTGGTTCATTTATGCTCAACCGTTTCCGAGATATTTCCGTGGAAAAGTTAAAATGAAACACCATATCTATACAGGGTGTTAGTTGTACTGGTAATTTTTATCTTCCTCTCGTTACAGTTGCTTGTTGGTTTTACATATATTTCGTATTTGGTTTAGAGTAGTAGACAACCCTCCTGTTTTAAGCACAATTTTTAAATATTTTCTCGTCAGGAGCTCATTTCTCCCCATTTAATAGAAATGACAGTGAAATGCCGATTACAATTATGAAAAGGCAGGTAAAATTAATTCTTGGAGTTTGTTTTACGTTTGCTTTCTCCTTACATAGGCAATCTTATTTTAACATTGAGATTTTCTACAATCTCAATACTCTGCAATAATTTTATAGCTGTTTAGTGCACTAAAATGTTTTAAATACAAGCATTTTTTTAAAAAAAATATTCATTCACTTAAATTTTTCTTTCAAGAAAACCAGTCGATATGGTCAAATGTTTTATCGGACGTAACTTTTGGAGTAAACAGCATTATTCACACAGGAACCGAGGAAGCCGCGGTGGCTCAGTGGTAGAGCGTCCACCTCTGGTGCTTGGGGTCCCGGGTTCGATCCCCGCCAAGTGAACTTTGTGGTGGACAAATACCATGTGCGTGGGTTTTCTCGGGGTTCTCCCGTTTCCTCCCACTTTCTGCATTCCACCATTTCATTCATTACTCATCATCACCGTCTCCTTTAGCCTAATCGGCATACCCGTGGGACGTAAAACTCAAGGATTTCACACAGGAACCAAACAATCTATTTTCTTTCTGACGCAAGGCTTTTATGCATATGCTACAGTCCTACTAGGGGAATCTGAAATAACCATTATCTGGAAATTCAGTTTCCCACAAATATCCTACCAGCAGAGGTAAAAATACCCATGACGACTCGTGCTAATTAAAATTAACACATAAATTATTAAGAGTAATCTCGAGAATAATCCCAATTTCTACCTTAACTTTGCTTTTTCATATGTATGTTCTGTTGGCAAAGATCCCCCGAATCTTGCTTAATGTTCCATATTTTAATTGCTAGCTATTTTATCATCTGTTTTTTCTCTCTCTTTCCTAATTCATGTAGAAAGCCTGTTGATTAAAACTGACTTAAGCCTTTTATACATAATCGATTATTATAATATATATTGTATCAAATGTTTCATCACAGTGAAATCTGAACATGAACGATACCAAGTTTTATCCAATTTTAGGGTTGCTTACATTTCTTACAACTGTTCTGAAAGATTTGTTCTTCCATTTCTATCCTACATTGCACCAAAGAAAAACGAAAAACACTGTCTGGTGGTGCTAAAGTTGAATATGGTGTGGACATGAGGAACTACTGAAAATCTTATTTATGCATTCAAGCAACATCATGTATTACCTAGGTATGTAACTGTAAAACCACCGCAGATTGGCCTCCTAAATTTACAAAATTTACGAGAAAGTTAATAGAATTAGACTAAATTTAAGCATTAGACTAACAAATACAGTATAGATTCATATGTATCAGTGGCGTATTTTATGGGCAACCGAGGCTACCGGTCGTAGTTTTTCAACATTAAGAAAGAAAGTTAATATAACACGTATAAACTAATTTAGAATAATAAGTTTACAGTTCATTATCTTCTTTTCATGGTACTAGTTTCTCTGTATTCTTCACAAAACATGAATAGTACTAACTAGGTAAGAGACAGCTGTTAACGCCCTGAACTCAATCCCTCTTGCTTTCTTAGAGACTGTTGATGTGGCACCCTCTTAGCATACTACTATCTATTGTCCTGTTACTGCCAACAGAAAAAAATCGTATCAATGCTTGCGTATCCTCGTAAAAGCTCAGCCTTAACAATCTGCTAGCGAGGTATGGGCTGGCAACCAGGCAGGTTTCTTCTGTGTGAATTGGTTTCCGTAGGCGAAACGACAGAGTAAATGGAAGTTATAGAACAATTACATAGCAGCCATTTTGGGGATATCTGACAAGGAATGGACATAAACGTGTCATCGGGATATCCGAATCAAACCTAGTCTATTCGAGAAAACATAACAAAGATATGTTCATGCACAAAAAATTAGGTGCCATGGACAATGGAGTAAGTCCCTGGGTCCCATTAACCCTGTTAATATAAAGAAAAATCTTAGACTCGCAGTGAAATAGCTATTGCATCAACACTGTTCATTGGAAAGTCATGGTTTATAGTTCATTCTCTTTGGCATGAAACACGCTTTCAAGAGGTGCTATGAATTTGGGCCCAAAACGTACTTGAACAGGGAAAATTGGGAGAGTGTCGGGGAAATTCCCTCCAGAAATCCTTCCCATCAATCCCTTGTACCCCTCTGGAGTGTCCCTGCTAAAAGCACACAATCCTAATGTATCTCGAAAAATACTAGAGGGGATAAGAAATGTGTGTATCAAGTTTTCTATTGATAGACAAAATAGATATGAGGGAAAAGCTTGTATACCAAATACACGCTTTCCCAAAATACCGATCACGATCAACGATGCTAGCAATGATTGTGAATTCAAATCATTCAGTTTTTGATTTAAAGTTTTTCTTTCTTTCTTTTCCTTTCTTTTCTTTTTCTTTCTTTTATTTTTGTTGAGAATTGTTTCACATTGAGTTATACAGACACTTAGTAAGCACAGACATTTCACAAATAAAAGATATCTTGTATTCTTCTTTTAAGAAGTGAGATTTAAGGGTAGCTCCGGGGAAGATTCTGTCCCAGAGATACGATATAGCCCCCAAAGCACCATATCTTTAATCATGTTCAACGTAAGTTACCACTATTTTCGCAGTATTACTTTTCACTCCATGTATATTCAAAAAATCCTTCAGTGGGAAAACTCATTTCAAATCATCAAAGACTACGAAAACAATTCTTTTTTAAAAAAGTATAATATTCATGTAAAATAATAAGTCTGAAACATATCTCTAAATTAAATATAAATTCGAAATAAAACTCTACTTCATATTTTGTTAGTTACCAAAGATGGCTTCTGATTCCCATGATGAGCCCAGTTAACTCACACATATTTTTGCTATATAATTTCTTTTTTTACTTTTCATTGCAAATGCATGCGCATACACGAATTAAATTAACTGTTCCTTATATCTTAAAATATATTATAAGATATATTCAAACTAAGTTGTTTGCTCTTTCCTCATTCCCTATTTGTCTTTTTCATTTTCCCATTTTCGAATCAGGAAGAAATTCAACTTTAGTGGCTGAAGGCTTGTGACCTGAAGGAGACCAATACTCCCCTCTTAAGATATTGTCATCGCTCCTATCGGTTAGTCGTACGGTTCACAAGTGGACTGAGAAAGATCAAGAGCCAAGTTCTTATTACACATGCAAACAGGTTCAACCTACTGAACATTTTTTTAATCGATCCAGTGACGTAACTAAGGGGAGGCAAACGGGGTTTGTGCCTGAGCACCGGGTTGGAGGAGCACAAAAGCTTTTAAAATATTTTTTTCATTATAAGGCAAGGAAACGAATTTTAGCAAACTAAAGATCATAAAAAAATATCTCAGAAACTCTACAGGCCTGTAACGACTCACCAACCTTAGGATAATATAGATAGAGCTTAAGTTAGCTTCAAAGCTATCTTTTCAGAACATTGTAAAAACCTTTGCAGACAAAAGAGTCCGCAAAGACGAATTTTAGTTCCAGTTGTTTGTATTTGCATTTAATTTACATCGATATAAGAGTTTAGCAAAATGTCAGAGTATAATAATCGAGACAACTACTTTACTGTTTGTCATAATTAAATATTCTATTGTAAAGCAACAGACTGTTGATTCATTCTACACATATGCACATTCCGATATAATTCCAAAAACATTGTGATTTGCAGTTATTATGACAAGACTATAAGAACATGCCAAGCATGGGCCATTCCATGTCAAATCACATAATTTCAAAACATGACCGTGCTTCAATATCTCAGATTCTCTTCAAAATTTTTTCATACATAAATACCAATGAAATTATGCTAAATTTATTTTTCCGATTTTTTGGATGAGAAATGGGCCGGAAAGAAATTTTTGAAAAATGTGAATTTGGCGCCAATTTCACTTTCCGTACTCAGCATCATGGAACTTTCTTATTTTTCAAGTTATTGGGCCCATCTAGGTGTCAAATGAAAGCTTAATTTCTGCTCGTTCAGTTATCCTAAGAAACCTTGCAAAAGATTATACTGTCAAACATTAATGGGCATACAAGCAAATTTTAGGTTTTTTTTTTTTTTTTTTTTTTTTTTTTTTTTTACAAATTGCGCCATTGCTCAAAAGTTATGACTATGAAAGTTCTGAAACATTTTTGTACATTCATCTTGACACGTACATGATATGATTTTAAAATAAAAAGGGTGTTTTTTTGTATTTTTGTAATTATTATTATTATTATTATTTTGTATTTTACATGTACGGAAATATAAAGTTCTAAGTTTTGTCACAAATTGTGTCATTGCTCGTAAGTTACAACTATGAAACTTTTGAAACTTTTTAAATAGAATCATTTTAGCACATGCGTGATATGGTTAAAAATAAGAGGGGTGTTCTTGGAGTTTTTGCAATTATTATTATTATTATTATTATTATTATTATTATTATTATTATTTTATTTAAATGTACAGAAATGTACAGTTTTAGTGTGTTTAACAGATTATGCCTTTCCTCTGAAATAGTGATGGCCAATTCCTAAATATTTACTTTCTGGGTTCCGGAAAGTAAAATCGGAAAAAAATTCGGAATCCGAAAAATTCCGATTTCGAAAAAATCCGAAATTTTTCCGAAATCCGGAAAGTGAAATTTCTGATTCCGGAAAAGTTTGGCCATCCCCTACTCTGAAATGACAACTGTCACACTTTAAAATTTTTTTAAATAATCATCTTAGTAAATATTAGGTATGCCTAAAAATAAAACTGGTGTAATGTTTAGATTTGGTATTACCATAACATTATATTTTTGCACTTTAACTGTGACTTTTTTCCCAATTGTACCATCTCTTACAAACTATGAAACTTTTGTAACTTTTTATAGGGTTAGTTAGCATTTACTTGGTATGATTAAATAACAAAAAGGAATGCCTTTTTTGTAATAATTTTGTGGTTTTGAGAAATGGAAAATATAGGCCTAGCAATGTAAGGGTTTGAGTGATTATTACAAAATCTATCAACAACAACAACAACACCAAATAATAATAATAATAATAGACTAATGTACATACTGTAGATGAGAGCAGTAAACACACATACCGGTAATACTTTTCAGAATTACATAGATTTACATTCAAAATGTTATGTCCTAAATGTCACAAATCGTTGTTTCCACTAATGATATGATGTCTTTATTTTTAAAATTTTCCTTTCATTTGCGTAAGTCCGGGCTGTTTGACCTGTAAGAGAAGGAACAGGAACTTCCCAGATGACATTTTCAAAAGGTACCTAACAAAGGTATTCATTTTCTGGTCAGTAGAATGTAGAAGGCCCAGAGCGATTCATGAATTGCACTCTGATGTACAAAAATAAAAATTACAAAACTACGAAAAACACCCTCTTTATATGATTTTATTAAAAAGGTTTCAAAAGTTTCATAGTTGTAACGTTCGAGTAATGACACAGTTTGTAACAAAATTAAAACTGTATATTTGAGTACATGTAAAATACAACAATAATAATAATAATAATAATAATAATAATAATAATAATAATAATAATAATAATAATAATAATAATAATAATTACAGAAATACAAAAAAACATCCTTTTTATTTTTAACTATACCACGTATACTATACGTATTAAGATGAATGTACAAAAAAGGTTTCAGAAGTTTTATTGTTGTAACTTTTTAGCAAATGCACAATTTGCAAAAAGCCCTAAAATTTGCTTGTATGCCCATTAATGTTTGACAGTGTAATCTTTTGCAAGATTTCTTAGGATCACTGAAAGAGCCGAAATAAAGCTTTCATTTGACACCTGGATGAGCCCAATAACTTGAAAAATAAGAAAGTTATGGTAATTTTAGTTTCATGATGCTGAGTACGGAAAGTGAAATTCGCGCAGAATTCACATTTTTCAAAAATTTCTCTTCGGCCCATTTCTCATTCAAAAAATCGGAAATAATTAATTTAGCATAACATCATTGGTATTTATGCCTGAAAAAAATTTGAAGAGAATTTGAAGCATTGAAACACATTGATCTAGGTGATCTAGGCTACTCTCAGTCTATTTTTCAATCAAATAATTAGCTTTGTGTTTTATCTTATAGGTCTACTAAAAATTAAACTATGTGCTGCAACTTTGAAATCAACCATTACTACTTGAAGAAAAAAGTGGGATAGAAGAATTAGTATGTGATACCAATATCGGGTATAATCGGGAAGCCTTTTGGTTTGGTAGATCGGGGGGGAAGGAGGGTGCTAAGGCATGTTCTTGCCCTGGGCGACAACTAACCTAGCTGCGTCACTGGCCCGATTTCTATAAATTGACCGGCTAGCAAATCTACGTTCAAACTTCTAAAATGATTGTTCATATCGGTATTATATAAATGCTACTATTGCTTTGATTAGTAACACTTTCTACTCTATTGCAATCGTGTGAGCCCCCGGAAAAGAGACAGGAATATTCAAGGTCAGTACTGTGGTATAAGCAACAATATTGGGATCTCTTCGAATGGAAACCAATCGACTGTCTTCAAAGTTGCTAGCCTTAGGAAAAAAAATCGTTTCTCGTCTTTAAAATTATCGTCTATTAGTTATGCACGTGATGTTTGTAGAAACATGTAGGCTAGAATATAATAGACTACTAGTAATAATTGCAATAATATGTAATAAACTTATCTGATAATCTTTAGTTTCAAACTCCAAATCGGCGTCTATATATTTTAATCCTTATTTTCACTATTTTGAGCAACAATCATTTCGCTCTCTTCCAAACAGCAATTGAATTTAAAGAACGGATGCAGGATTGTCATTTGCTAACTCTCAAATCATTATTGATTTCTTTAAGCGGGAATGACTGTTAAAAACTTTCGTCTGTGCATTAAATTACTTGTAATACACATCTATAATTTATTTTCACATTCAATCACTGGAAAAAGTGTGTGTTTTAAAATTATCATTGTCCACCTATTATCACAGGAGAATTGCCGTATAACACTAAGAAAGTTTGATTCATATTAGATTTGAATTCTCTATTCTCAAGGAAGGGACCGCGGTGGCTCAGTGGTAGAGCGTTCACCTCTGGTGTATGGGGTCCCGGGTTCAAACCCTGCTCCCGCCAAGTGAACTTTGTAGTGGACAAACACCGTGTGCGTGGGTTTTCTAGGGGTTCTCCCGTCTCCTCCCACTTTCTTCATTTCATTCATTTCTCATAATCACCCTCTCCTTTAGTCTAACCGTGGGGCGTAAAACTCACAGATTTCATTTCATTTCTATTCTATTCTCAAGGAAAACTAGGAATCACCTAAGTGACTACAACTAGTAAACCTCTACAAAAAGTATTTTATCAGTGTTAATGTTAAAAAGATCTCCTAAACGGTCGGTCGGTCGGTCTGTTTATAGCTAGTCCTAATGACTAGCACCCTTTTAGAGGGTTACGCCCTCTCTTAGGGAAGAGTGTTGCGTAAATAGAAGATTTAATTGATTTTGTGACGGTCTCAGAGAAGTTCTTTATTATAATAATTACTAAGGTCTTAAGGATCTTTCCGAACCTGAACTGGAGCAACTGATATATCAAAGTAATATGAGTACCTGGTGAGAAGGCATATCATAGATAGATAGATTGTGAAATGAGCATGAAGGGTGAGGCGAGGCGTGCTATCACATCACAACACTCAAAGTGTTAGTTCGACAGATGAAATCATCTTCTTGCCTAGGGGCTGCTCTAGGCTTCAAAGTAGATAATGGGAGTTCTGTTAGTAGCAGATGGATTCAGCGTGCAAATGATGGAAATATGAGTGGAAGATGGTCATGAACTTGATAGTCTATGAGGAGTTCCTGGTCTAAGGCGTCAGGAGGTAGAGTGTAGCAGTAGAGAGTATAGAGTAACGATAGCGGTGTAGGGTAATATCGAGATGGAGAAGGATGGAGAGCTAAGTGGTGCATAGTATTCAGAAGTAAAGGGTGTTGGGTGTTATAACGAGAGCATATGTATGTGAGACGTAAAGTTTCAAGATGAAACTGAAGGGTAGGAAACTGAATTCGGTTGTACAAGTCTGCTGTGGGACTAGGCAGTTTGACTCGATATGCAATGCGGAAAGCATGTCGTTCTAATACTAATAACTTTTCATAAATTTTGCGGGTGGCCGCAATCCATGCAACGTTTCCGTAAGTCAGTACAGGCCGTAAAAAGGCCTTGTATGTGTTCAGAATTGTGTTCGCTTTTAGTCCCCAGGACGTTCCGGTGAGCCTTTTTAATAAGTTAAGTCTATTGTACGCTTTAGTTGTGACTGTTTGAAGATGTTGTTTCCAAGTGAGATGTTTATCGAATGTGAGCCCCAAGTAAGTTACAGTTGATCGTGCCTGGATGGGAGTTTGGTCTATTTGTAGTGAAAGGCAGTTAGGATTTCTTCTGACTCTTGATGTTCGTTTTGGAGGAATGAAGACAATGGCCTGCGTTTTTGTGGCGTTGATTGTTAGCTGCCATTTGTCGCACCAGCGAAGAAAATTGTTAATTGCTAACTGTAGAGCAGTGTTGATGGATTGGATAGTAGGTCCTAAGGCAAGAAACGCAGTGTCGTCGGCATATTGAAATAGATGTATTTGATCAGGAAGTGGAGGCATATCGGCAACATAGAGAAGATAGAGAAGTGGCGACAGAGCCGATCCTTGAGGTACTCCACAGTGAAGGAAAATAGGATGTGAGAGGCAGTTATTTATTGAAACATATGACAGACGGCCGAATAAAAAGTTGTATATCAGTCGTATATATGGAACAGGAAATCGAAGATGAGCTAATTTGTATATAAGTGCGATGTGCCATACCCTGTCAAATGCTTTCTCAAGGTCAAATAATACAAGACATGATGGTTTGACCGAGTTATAGTGTTGTGTAACCATGGTGGTTAAGCGAAGTAGTTGATCGTTGATCGAATAACCTGGGCGAAATCCTGCTTGATGTATGGGAAGTAACTGGCGTCTTTCTATGTATACATGAAGACGTCTTACGAGAACACGTTCTAGGATTTTACTAAAAGTAGACGTTAATTGAATTGGGCGGTAGGATGATAAGTTGGCAGGAGGTTTCTTTGGTTTTGGAAACATTAACGTCTTAGAAGTTTTCCAGGTGACAGGAAAATAGCCAGTTCGCAGAATGAAAGTAAAAATCGTGGCTAACAGAGTAAGCAATATAAGCGGGCTTTCTTTTATATGGCGATAGGTTATTGTATCAAAGCCAGGTGCACTATTTCTTTTGTTGCGAACAACTGTACTGATATCTTGAACTGTGATTGGCTCGGTTAGAGGTTCATTTTGCGGAAGAGTATGAAGGGCATGAGGTTGTAATGAAGGAGAAGATGGATTGACTGTGTCAGCTGGATGTCTATATGAAGATGTGGAACTGAGTGGTGTGAAGATGTCTTGGAGGAAATCAGCGAAAGCGTCAGCTTTGGCGGAATCTGTTTGTATAGGTAAGTCACCATTTAATAATGGATATGGTGTTTTAGCATGTTTTCCGCAAAGAGCATTAAAACGTTTCCAGTACTTGCTAGGATGAGTGACGTCAGAGAGTGAATTACAGGTTTTAACCCAACACCTTAGCTTGTAAGCACAAATGTAATTCTTGACCATCCTCTGAAGTTGCCGGTGATGACGGAGTGATTCTGGATTTTTTGTACGTTGATAGTCTCGATAAAACTGTCGAGAGCGAGTGATAAATGTAAGATATTCTGGTGGCAATGTTGGTCGATAAGGCGTTGATGTAGTTACTGGTATGTAAAGTGAACTTGCTTCTTGGATTGAAGTTGTGATGGTATGAATGTCGTGATACAGTTCGACTTCTGATGTAGGAGGTTTTAATGGCTCTATTGCTGCCGATAGATATGTTCGGTATTGTTCCCAGTTGGCTTTGTCAAAACGGACGCTAGTTCTCTGAAATTCTGGAGAGGGAGACGTATGTTGAGTACGGAGGAGCAGTTTGATCGGAACATGGTCACTTCCTAATGGATCGAGAACATCAATATGGATTTGCGAAACGAGATTAGCAGAAGTAATGACAATATCTGGTGTACTTTGTGATTCAGGCCTAGTGGGTTTTGGAAGATCATGAATGATACCAGTCGTGTGAGTTGTGACAAAGGTTTGAAAGTTAGTTCTGTCTCTTTGTGATCTGCTGTGCATGTTGAAATCGGCCATAATTATGAATCTCTTATAATTATCGGAAATGTATTGCACGAATGCAGTAGGTAGCGGCTTTCCAGGTCTGATATAAACAGTGGCAATAGTTATGGCTATATTACGGAAGTATAAAGTAATTATAAGATATTCAGGCAGATCTGGCAGCCTACAAAAGTGTCGTCGTGATGGGATACGTGGAGAAAATCCCACGGCTGTTCCACCATTTGCACGCCTCCTAGGAAGAGTATTATCTTGTCGAATTAGTGTATATCCAGAAAAGTGACAAGTCATAGAGGGAGTGAGAAAGGTTTCGTTAAGGATAAACACTGCAGCTCTTTCCTCCAGTAACAACGCTTCGAATAAAGATTTATTCTGCCAAATGGATCTAATATTGAGAAATAGAAAGACTATATCCATGATGAGTAGGTTAGACAGTAGTTTCCAAAGGTGATGTGTGAAAATAGACATTTTGACCAGAATAAGTAGCATGAAATGTAACATGGAATATTTCTCTGGCTGCGTGGGTGATTTGTTTTAAGACATGCGAACGATGAAATGGCTGGATATTTTGAAGAGTGAGCGTTAGAAAAGCAAGCATATTGCGCACTGTTATAGAAGAGTCCAGTGAATGTGGAACGTCTGCAGAATAGTTATATGTATGTAATGGTGCCACGTACTCAGGGTGAGCCTCGGTAGGGGCAGGTTTACCCTTGCACTTGTAACTATATGTCGGATGTTGTTCGTGGCAAGTGTGACAATTCGGTGGTTGTTGTAGATTTGGACAGGTACGAGTGGAGTGTTCACCAGAACAGTAGCCGCAAACAGTAGTATTTGGGCATGTTACGGTAGAATGTTGATTATATGTCTGACATTTCTCGCATCGAAGTGGTAGTGGTGCTGGTGACCGTGAAGGTTCAACTCTGTGTCTTCTGTTATAAATGTATGCTCCATTAGTCAGAAGAGAATCAATGGTGGTTTGAGAAGGAGTTAGTACTCGAACCATGTACGTGGGGCCTGCAGCGTTTCTAATTCGCATAACCTTCTGGAGTGTGTGTCCTTCATAGGTAAGTTCCTCCTGAATCTCGTCATCGCTATAAGAAGGATCAACACCGCGAATTACCACGGAAAGGAGCGGAGGACGGCGAGGTGGTGGTATTTGCTTGCGTTGAGATGCATTAAGGTTAGTAAGTTTAGCATCTTTTCCGAAGGTATCTATAGGTACTTTGTTCTTTATAGTGCTAAGCAAGTTTGCATCTTCTGTTTTGAAAATGAAGCCGTTCCTAGTCTTGACTATTTCTTTGAGTGAAGCACGAGGAAGGTACTTGCGCAGTTGTATAGCAACTTGTTTCTCAGTGGAGAAACGTGAATCAAAATTGGTTAACAGAAACGAGTAAATTGATGGTGATGAAGAGCGAGGTAAAGCTGGAGCCGCAGTAGAATCTGTTTCCATATCCGTAGTGTTCTCCATTCTATCTGGTGCAGTGTGTGCTTTCTTTGCAGGTGGTGAAAATTGCAAGCGGTTAGAATAACTTTGCTTGATGGAAGAGCGAGAAGCCACAGACGTAACAGAGCTTTGAGATGAGCTTCTGGTACGACCAGAAATAGTTTGTGACTGCACCTTGCGTTTTTCCACCTTAGTGGAGCAACCAGGAGGACCAGGGATGATACTTGGTAAAGTATGTTTGCTCATTGTGCGTTTGCCTTGATCGATGCCATTGTCCGCCATAGTGAAAACCGTCTGGTGGGCTAAGCCCGAGTATGAGATGATGCCAAATAAACCGTAAAACCAAGAGAAATAGCAAAGTCGTCAATAGGTAAGACCAGTTAGGTGTGTTAGCCTCCGTGGAGGCTTAAAATCAACTCGACGGTTGTTTCCTTGAACCTCAAGGAGGTAAGTAATCCAACCGTATTTAGAAGTTCGCGATTCAATGGGATGGAAATACTAGTGACTTGCTTATTTTTCTCCGCCAGCTACGGATACCCTATTTTTTTACCTGGTTAGAGATTCCAGGTGGCCAGTTCCGTCTCCTAAACTCTCTCTCCACTCTAAAAACCTTTAATCTACTTTCTCTTTACGCGAGTTTAAAAATATTCAACAAAGCTTTTATAACAAATCTTAATATTGTAATATTGCTTGCTTTTAATCTTAAGAAGCAAATTACTGTTTTCCTTCCTTTTTTGTTCAAAATCTGTTACTATACTCAAAATGCTTAAAAATGTTATCAGTAAGTTGATACTTGTATGTGCTGCTATCTCGAGGTCACAAAAGAAATTATATATGAAGAATTTAAGTAAGATACATTAGAAGCCATTTCATCGTTCGCATGTCTTAAAACAAATCACCCACGCAGCCAGAGAAATATTCCATGTTACATTTCATGCTACTTATTCTGGTCAAAATGTCTATTTTCACACATCACCTTTGGAAACTACTGTCTAACCTACTCATCATGGATATAGTCTTTATATTTCTCAATATTAGATCCATTTAGCAGAATAAATCTTTATTCGAAGCGCTGTTACTGGAGGAAAGAGCTGCAGTGTTTCTCCTTAACGAAACCTTTCTCACTCCCTCTATGACTTTTCACTTTTCTGGTGCAAATGGAGGAACAGCCGTGGGATTTTCTTCACGTATCCCATCACGACGACACCTTTGTAGGTTGCCAGATCTGCCTGAATATCTTATAATTACTTTATACTTCCGTAATATAGCCATAACTATTGCCACTGTTTATATCAGACCTGGAAAGCCGCTACCTACTGCATTCGTGCAACACATTTCCGATAATTATAAGATATTCATAATTATGGCCGATTTCAACATGCACAGCAGATCACAAAGAGACAGAACTACCTTTCAAACCTTTGTCACAACTCACACGACTGGTATCATTCATGCTCTTCCAAAACCCACTAGGCCTGAATCACAAAGCACACCAGATATTGTCATTACTTCTGCTAATCTCGTTTCGCAAATCCATATTGATGTTCTCGATCCATTAGGAAGTGACCATGTTCCGATCAAACTGCTCCTCCGTACTCAACATACGTCTCCCTCTCCAGAATTTCAGAGAACTAGCGTCCGTTTTGACAAAGCCAACTGGGAAAAATACCGAACATATTTATCGGCAGTAATAGAGCCATTAAAACCTCCTACATCAGAAGTCGAACTGTATCATGACATTCAAACCATCACAACTTCAATCCAAGAAGCAAGTTCACTTTACATACCAGTAACTACATCAACGCCTTATCGACCAACATTGCCACCAGAATATCTCACATTTATCACTCGCTCTCGACAGTTTTATCGTGACTATCAACGTACAAAAAATCCAGAATCACTCCGTCATCACCGGCAACTTCAGAGGATGGTCAAGAATTACATTTGTGCTTACAAGCTAAGGTGTTGGGTTAAAACCTGTAATTCACTCTCTGACGTCACTCATCCTAGCAAGTACTGGAAACGTTTTAATGCTCTTTGCGGAAAACATGCTAAAACACCATATCCATTATTAAATGGTGACTTACCTATACAAACAGATTCCACCAAAGCTGACGCTTTCGCTGATTTCCTCCAAGACATCTTCACACCACTCAGTTCCACATATTCATATCGACATCCAGCTGATACAGTCAATCCATCTTCTCCTTCATTACAACCTCATGCCCTTCATACTCTTCCGCAAAATGAACCTCTAACAGAGCCAATCACAGTTCAAGATATCAGTACAGTTGTTCGCAACAAAAGAAATAGTGCACCTGGCTTTGATACAATAACCTATCGTCATATAAAAGAAAGCCCGCTTATATTGCTTACTCTGTTAGCCACGATTTTTACTTTCATTCTGCGAACTGGCTATTTTCCTGTCACCTGGAAAACTTCTAAGACGTTAATGTTTCCAAAACCAAAGAAACCTCCTGCCAACTTATCATCCTACCGCCCAATTCAATTAACGTCTACTTTTAGTAAAATCTTAGAACGTATTCTAGTAAGACGTCTGCATGTATACATAGAAAGACGCCAGTTACTTCCCATATACCAAGCAGGATTTCGCCCAGGTTATTCGATCAACGATCAACTACTTCGTTTAACCACCATGGTTACACAACACTATAACTCGGTCAAACCATCATGTCTTGTATTATTTGACCTCGAGAAAGCATTTGACAGGGTATGGCACATCGCACTTATATACAAATTAACTCATCTTTGATTTCCTGTTCCATATTTAAGACTGATATACAACTTTTTAATCGGTCGTCTGTCATATGTTTCAAAAATAACTGCCTCTCACATCCTATTTTCCTTCACTGTGGAGTACCTCAAGGATCGGCTCTGTCGCCACTTCTCTATCTTCTCTATGTTGCCGATATGCCTTCACTTCCCGATAAAATTCACCTATTTCAATATGCCGACGACACTGCCTTTCTTGCCTTAGGACCTACTATCCAATCCATCAACACTGCTCTACAGTTAGCAATTAACAATTTTCTTCGCTGGTGCGACAAATGGCAGCTAACGATCAACGCCACAAAAACACAGGCCATTGTCTTCATTCCTCCGAAACGAACATCAAGAGTCAGACGAAATCCTAACTGCCTTTCACTACAAGTAGACCAAACTCCCATCCAGGCACGATCAACTGTAACTTACTTGGGGCTCACATTCGATAAACATCTCACTTGGAAACAACATCTTCAAACAGTCACAACTAAAGCATACAATAGACTTAACTTATTAAAAAGGCTCACCGGAACGTCCTGGGGACTAAAAGCGAACACAATTCTGAACACATACAAGGCCTTTTTACGGCCTGTGCTGACTTACGGAAACGTTGCATGGATTGCGGCCACCCGCACAATTTATGAAAAGTTGTTAGTGTTAGAACGACATGCTTTCCGCATTGCATATCGAGTCAAACTGCCTAGTCCCACAGCAGACTTGTACAACCGAATTCAGTTTCCTACACTTCAGTTTCATCTTGAAACTTTACGTCTCACATACATATGCTCTCGTTATAACACCCAACACCCTTTACTTCTGAATACTATGCACCACTTAGCTCTCCATCCTTCTCCATCTCGATATTACCCTACACCGCTATCGTTACTCTATACTCTCTACTGCTACACTCTACCTTCTGACGCCTTAGACCAGGAACTCCTCATAGACTATCAAGTTCATGACCATCTTCCACTCATATTTCCATCATTTGCACGCTGAAATCATCTGCTACTAACATAACTCCTATTGTCTACTTTGAAGCCTAGAGCAGCCCCTAGGCGAGAAGATGATTTCATCTGTCGGACTAACACTTTTAGTGTTGTGATGTGATAGCACGCCTCGCCTCATCCTTCATGCTCATCATTCACAATCTATCTATCTATGGTATGCCTTCTCACCAGGTACCCATATTACTTTGATATATCAGTTGCTCCAGTTCAGGTTCGGAAAGATCCTTAAGACCTTAGCAACTATTATAATAAAGAACTTCTCTGAGACCGTCACAAAATCCCTTAAATCTTCAGTTTACGCAACACTCTTCCCTAAGAGAGGGCGTAACCCTCTAAAAGGGTGCTAGTCATTATGACTAGCTATAAACAGACGACGAACTTCCGTGAATCCTAATATTTAAGTACAAGGGCACACAGTGATGCCAATTGAAGGGAAATTGCCCTTGGCGCAGGGAAATTTTGAGTAAATTTTAGAGAAAAGGGAAATTGCTTATAATATTTCAATATTGCAGGGAAATTTTAACCTCTCTTCAATCATTTATGGGTTGAATGTATTTACGTATCTAATTAATCTAATTAAAATTCAGTATAAATTCAACATCCTATTTGTTCCAAATACAATCCGTTGCACATATTTCACATAAATTCTCACAAGTTATCTTGCTTTGCATTCGTTAATATTTATCAACATTACACATCGATCAACATATTAAGTTAAATTCGAAACATTACAACAATGCTTATTTAAAATCTTTTATCAAAATTAATCTTCCGATTGTTGAATTAAATGCAATGCAATAAGATTAAATAATTCTCAATTAAATTATCACTCCAACTATTATAACAGTTTGATTTTCCCAATCAGAAGATGTTTTTCCCAACCAAAAAATTGATTCTGAAGAGGATTGATCAATGTAAGAGAAGAAAATCTGCGTGTCGTGAATGTAAATATGTATATATGGGCGAATACTGGGTCATTAGTGTATGTGTGTTTGTGTAAGTGTACAGATTTCTTGGTGACTGTGTGCACAGAATTATAAATTCTTAAGAATTCCGCATCTCTAAACTTTGTATTGTGCTTACGAACATTCCTCGTGTACAGCCAAAGACAGTAGCAGAAGTTTTCTTTGTAACTATTCGTATTCGTTTCAGTAAATATGGGAGTTCTGTTCTTAAGTAAGTACATACCAAATATATACTTAATAATTTCTTTGTACCTTAGGTTACATTAATAATAAAATCTATCATGATATCTATAATAAAAATTAGTTATGTAATATTTATTTTATATTTTTTATGATTTATTTAGGTTGTCCGTCCTGACCGAGGTATTTATAGGGTTTTTCCTCAATCACACCAGGCAAATGCAGAGATTGCACCTTTAACATAGGTCCTGGCCTACACCTTTCCATATCTTTCCACTCCTCTACAGTGACGCCTTAGATAGGCCTATCTAAACAACAAATCAAGTTCAAATTCTGCGTAAGCTCAAAGGAAGGCTGTCAGGTATCTGCTTGTATGTGATTATAAGATTGCGGTGAGGGGGTGGAAGCGAAAACGATTAAAAATACGTTTACTAAATACAGTACTTGAACGTTTTGGATTAAGGGAAATTTTGTCCGGAAAAGGGAAATTCTGAAGCTTGTGAAGGGAAAACGGTTCTGAAGGAGTTGGCATCACTGAGGGCACATTTCTTTTTATTTTTTTGGAGGCGGAAACAAGTAAGAGTCATTAAACGTGATTCCTGGTATCCCTTATAATTTCTTGCTTGAAAACACCGAAAGATCACTTCATTGTATGCACTACAATTTGCTGATGATACAGATCCTCTAGCCTTGGGACTGTCGATTGAACGCATTAATCCACTCCTACAGCTAGTTTTGGACAAACGTCTTATAAGGTGCCTGAAGTGGGAGCTTAAGCTAAATCCAACCAAGATTACAATGACTTTCTTTGGGCTGAAGCTGCAAAAATTATATAACAGCCCCAATCCGTAATGTTTACATGTAACTCTTCGACTCTCCAATGTATCTTCAAAACAGTTTTAAATATCTGTAGGTCACATTCGACAAACATATTACTTGGAATCATCATCTCAAATAACTAGATTGTGGTGGACAAACACCGTGTGTGTGGGTTTTCTCGGGGTTCTCCCGTTTCCTGCCACTTTCTTCATTTCACAATTTCATTCATCTCTCATCATCACCGTCTCCTTTTGCCTAACCGGCATAAGCGTGGGACGTAAAACTCAAAAATTTCATTTCATTTTTCAAATAACTGGAAGCAAATATTTATTTATTTATTAAATAGAACACAACAGGATAAATCCCAATTACAGTGTTCGGATTATACATAACTCTTACTACAGTAAAAGTATAATATTCCCAATAATGCGTTGATTACCAATATTAGTTGTTTACTTATTTGACGTATTGCTTCATTATATCTGATATATCTCTTAAATGTTCGGATGTTGTTTGTATATACATCAATTTTTGGACATAATTTGACTGTGTTATTGTGGGCAGCACTGATTCTTATAATCGGTGATGTAGTCATTATGTCAGTGCATGACTTATTGATACTAAAGAAATTATATTTCATGTTCCGTGTTTTAGTCGATGGAACTGATATAGTTAAGCTGGATACAATTTCTGGAAAATCTACTTTCGAATGCAAAATATTATAACTAACTAACTAACTCTATGGCTTACCAACACGAGGTTCAATGCCGCGTTCACAAAAGCTCTCCGCTGACTCTATCCTTAGCCAACTGGATCCAGTTTCTACTTTGTATTCCTATCTCTGCGAGATCCATTTTAGTATTGTCCTCCCATCTGGGACTAGGTTTTCCTAATGGTCGTTTCCCGATTGGTCTTCCAGTCAAGATTTTGAAAGCGTTTGTACTTTCTTCCATCCTAGCTAAATGACCTGCCCACCTAAGCCTTCTAGACTTGATGACTCTAACAATGTTTGGTAAACCATATAAATTATGTAGTTTCTCGTTATGAAGTTTCCGCCATTCCCCATTCCCGTTCCTCTTGGGTCCGAATATTTGTCTCAGGATCTTGTTCTCACATACTTTCAGTCTATATTGTTCTTTCAGAGTAAGCGACCATGTTTCGGAACCATATAGAACAACAGGCATCAATATCGTTTTATGTATTTTAAGCTTCAAATTCCTTGACAGGTTTCGCGGCGACAAGAGATTTTCAACCAAATAATAATATGAATTCCCTGCTTTTAGTCGACATTTTATGCAAAATATTATATAAATATAAAAGAGTACTTGGAAGTCTTCTTTGTTTCACGTTAACATGTTATAGCTGCTAGACATGGTAGAGAAGCTAAATTTATTTGGGCAAAAACCTATGTCCTTGAAAGTTAAAAATTTCAGAAATTTAGCTTTAATTTTTTCGAGCATGAACTTATCTTTACTGGTTTGAGAATCCCAAATTGTACACGGATATTCAAGCTTTGAGCTTACGTACGCATAGTATAATGATTTCAAAGTATTGATATTTTCGAAATCTTTACCTAACCTTATGACTAGACCTAGATTACGAAATGAATCATTGGTAATATGTTCTGTATGAACACTAAACTTTAGTTTCGGATTAAAGTACACGCCTAAGTCTTTGACTACGTCTTTCCTAAATAGTGGCTGTTCATAAATTACATACTCAAATGAAATACAGGACTGTCTTCTGGTATACGACATTACCCTACATTTGTTAGCATTACTTCAATGTAATTATTTTTAATCCTACGGCTTATGTGATGCAGATCCTCTTGTAACAGTTCACAATTTTGAACTGAGTTAACTTCCATATGGATTTCGAGATCATCAGCAAAGAATAACTTATTTGATTTACTCATACAGTTCGGTGGTTCGTTGATATAAATATCCGCGGCTGTTAGAACTTCTTACGAAATCTCAAAGACAACAATACAAAACTTCTTGCATTTGCAGAGACTAGTTCTAGTTTGTTGAGCTCAGTGTAGTCACATTTAGCATGTAGGAGCTATATCTGGTGTGATTCACACGCACTTAGCATCTAGCATTCTTTCCAAATCTAGCATAATTTAATTCTTTCTTCTGAAGAATACGAAAACAAAGGGTTTGATGGTTCAAACACCGTCAGCAATTATCTCCTTTACATGGTAGTGTAACAATGAATGGAGGAATAAAACCAGACTGTATTTCCGTTGTGTTGTGTTGTGTGGTTGAATTTAGTTTTTCAAAAATATTGAAAACAAAAATAAAACTCAGACTACAAAATATTATTTGCTAAGGCACTAGTCTTATTATTGTCAATTGAAATCTGAGTGCGTGGTTATCTCGAATATTTCTGTCCCTTTACACTTTGGGAGTTGAGGTATGAGGGGAAGCATTAAGACAGATACAGTAATATGCCGCTAGAAATAATGCTTTAGCGCTGTGTTGGAAGTGGTATGTACTATACATATCAGAGGAGGATCCAGGACGGACTTTTGAGGGGGGGGCGGTGGGTTGTAATACTGCTACTTAGAGTTACTTTTAAGAGCTCCAAACTCTGGAATAGGTTTTATTTATATATAAAATAAAAACGTTTCCTCTTCTGGGGGGTAGGTCAGCGATTGCCTCGGTCGCTCCCCTGGATCCGCCACTGATACATATTGCTTACAACTTAACTCTTCATAAAGTATAAATGCTCCCCTTTCCTAGTTTCAGTACAGACAATCGACTTTTCTAATAATGAAAGATGTTTAGAGAAAATTAAAACAATTTCTTTGAACGTTTAACGAAACACTCTTAATCCCCTTTCTTTCCGAATGGCCACCCCGGGGACAAAATCCGTACTTGAAAGGATAAGAGAACACTACATATCTAACTTTCAAAATACAGACCTGTCCTCCGGGGAAATAATCCTGAAAAAAAAATGGGGAGAGTTTTCGCCGGTACTGTATTAAAAAGCTGCATAGAGCACCCAGATAATGTAAAGGTATTACTCTCACTTTTAATATACAAAACTTAAGCCAAAAAATAATTCAGTTGTTCCAGAAACTTACACCTAGAAATGACAACCCTACTATTTCAATGAACAAGGACAAATTATTTATTATAAATAATGCGAAAAATATAAAAGGAATAAGGATGTAACGAAAAAACACCCTTAATCCCCCTTCTTTTTCAGAATGACCACCCCGGGCTAAAATCCGTACTTGAAAAGAATGAAAGAACAGCACACTTCTAACCTTCAAAATACAGACCCGCCCACCGGGGAAATAATCCTGAAAAAAAGCGAGGAGAGCTTTCGCCGGTACTGTATTGAAAGGCCGCGTAGCGCACCCAGATTATGTATATGTATAACTCTAACCTTTAATTTACGAAATTCCAAGCAAAAATTCTCAGTTGTTTTAAGGAAGTTAATTAGCAATGACAAACCTACTATTTCAATTTTAACAAGGATAAACAATTTATTATAACAAAGAAAAAATAATAATAATAAAAATAAAAAAAACAAATAGTACACAAAATATTAACAGTTGGATATTAATAGTAATAATAAGAATAAACAATCTTACTGTTTCTGATGGAAAAACAGCCTAGCATACATTTAAAAAAAATCGCCATTCCAACATGGCCTACACCAACCTCTAATTTTTTGTCTTTTCAGTAATCTAATTTTTCAATCAGCAATATTTTACACTTGCTCGTGACTAAATATGACAATCCATAAGTATTTATCATTTTTCAAATACATTTGAGCATACTCACGAAATTTCCAATGATAAATTTCTCACCAATTTTCACAAAAAAACAATAATTAAATTTAACAAATTATAAGGAACAAACACTACGTACCTCGAACAGTGACCAACTGACGATATACGTCAGTTGATCCATGTCTTCCATTCCGAGTTCAAAACCAACCAATCACAATCCGGATTTTAGATCACGAGGACCTCGTCATTTTAGATTACCAGCTGGTACCAGATCTTCGAATATATTTTCATAATACACTACCAACCTGTTTTGAGACCAAAAAAGGTAGGATGGAAAAGGGCGAAGGGAGAATAAGGTCGTATGTCTCCTAAAAGATGGCGCCATCTACTTTCTAATAAATCCATAATAATAAATGACCTATATATATATATATATATATATATATATATATATATCACCCAAATCCACATTACATATTTGTGACGATCCACGTCGTCACACATCCCCCTCCGTAGATGAAAAATTTTACCCAAAGAAATTTTTCATTACTGACCAATTTTCAATAAAATAACCAAATTAAATCATCTTAATCAGATTTTAGGAGTACCTTACACATTTTTCAATAAAGATGAAATGAAATGATGATGGAAAAAAGTGTTAGTAGATGATTGATTGATTATGAAGGTGAACAATAACAACAAAGTATACACACAAAACCGGTACCCTCAATTCTCATTATGCTTTTCAATTTTCACTGATGTTATTAACATTTCTTTGTTCTCTATATAATTTTGCTAAACTTGTATGGGTAACAACCATTTTATCATCTTCAGTCTTACATTGAAGTGTATTGACAGTAGGTTTAGATACGACTGTAATTGGCCCCCACCACTGTGGTATCAATGACTTTGTTACGTTATCTTTCAAGGAAGATTTTAACTGAGACTTAACCAACACCCTGTCTCCGACAGCAAACGTGACTGGAAGCATCCGCTTATTATACAACCGACGCCTTGCTTCCCATGCTTTATCCATATTAACGAAAGCTTGCTTCCATATTTGGGCATTATTAGGACCCTCCAAATCCTCAGGTGTAATACCCCACTTTACCATCAACGTATCCACCGGTTCTCTCCCAAAAAACAGACGAAATGGACTAAACTTAAGCTCCGCATGTTCCGCAGCATTAAGACAAAATTGGAGCTCATTCAGGAAACGCACCCATTTCTCCTGCTTACCATCCAGATATGCCCGAAGACTCGTTTTAACCAGTCTCTCATATTTTTCGACTGCGTTCCCTCCTGGAAAATACGGAGAACAGCGTATGTGCTTTATCCCATTACCAAACAAAAATTTTCTGAAGTATGCCGATGAAAAACAAGGGCCCGGTCGTTGGAAATAGCTCTAATAAATCCTTATTTACAGAAAATATCATATATCGCCTTAACTATTAACTTACTAGTAGCATTGCGTAACGGAACTAAATGTAGATAACGATTCGCATTATCTAGGCACAGAAGGACATACTGATACCCGAAACTAGAAGGCAACGGCCCCGCTAAGTCTGCGTAATAATGGGCGTTAATTTCCCTACAATATTCCGAAATTAGTTGTCCTTGCGGAAGAGTATTTCGTGCCTTTACTAATTGACACTTATGGCACGAGCGAACGAAGTCCCGCACTTCGTTGAATATATTTGGCCAAGAAAAATATGTACAAATCTTTTTGTATACCTTCAATAAACCTAAGTGCCCGCCATTAGGGAATAAAGTATGATAATAACTTAGTAGTAGAGGTGTCAAAATACGTGGGACGAGTATTTTATAAGGCGACACCTTGGCCTTGGTTTTTATGTATAAAGTATCTCTCATTAGCTTATATTGTTGATGCTCTCCGCCATGGCTCTTTACCATCTCATAAATATCCTTAGTATCTGCCTCTGATTGCTGATACTGTTTAATGTCCTCATGTGTTAGCGGTAAATTCCACAGACTATACATATATCCCTCTGAGTCATTAAAAGGACAAGGATCAACATCAATATCATTCGGATTTATCTCATAAATCCTTGAAAGAAAAACTACCTGATAGTTCTTATAAGATGAGATATGCACTATTTTAAATCTGAACTCAAATAAGTTGTGCACAATGTTGGCATATCTTCCTAAGTTCTTAGGGTTTCGCAGCATATTAACCAAGGCACTATTATCCGTGAAAGTAGTAAACTCCGAACACAAAAACGGGCGAAATCTCATTACCGCATTATATATAGCAAGAAGTTCAAGTTGAAAAATAGTGCGATTAAAATCGGCTGGTTTCAAAGTTTTACTGTAGAACCAAACAGGACGCAATAAACCTTGCTCATCCTTTTGTGACAAAATAGCCGCTTGGCAACGTAAAGTTGCATCGGTATGCAAGTAAAAGCGCTTACTCATGTCTGGAATTCGCAAAATAATTTTTTCAGCAAAAGCCTCTTTTATTTGCGCAAGACTCGCATCCTGTAACGTACCCCACTCAAACTTCACCTTCGGAGATCTTAATTGATTCATCGGTTCTACGATACCTGCATAATTATCGCAGAATTTAGCGTAGAAATTTAAAAATCCTAACATTTTACACAACCCCCGGCGATTTACAGACAGACGGAGATCCTGTATGGCTTGCAACCTATCTGGCAACAAACCCAAAAAATTCAATACTACTCCTCAAAAGTAAACATTTATCTGGTGAGATGGTTAAGCCCCTTTTCGCAAAACGCGATAAGACTTCTTCTAATAACCGATTATGTTCTTGGATTGTAGAACCAAAGATCACAATGTCATCTGCATAGTATTCTACCCCGCGCCCACGTAGGTGTCCCAGGATATAATCCAAGGCCCTCATAAGTGCTTGTACTCCAACACAGATACCCATGGGGATTCGCAAATATTCATATAATTTATCCTGTACGGCGAATGCTGTGAGCTTACAGCTATCGGGAGTCAACTGTAACTGGAAAAAGGCTTTTTTTCATCGATCTTGCTTACATATTTAGCTTTATCGAGCGAACTAATGCATTCCTCTATATTAGGACATGGCAAGCCGTCCCCACAAATGAGCCGATTCAGTTTAGAGTAGGTGACTACTAATCGAGGTGACCCATCTTTATTACGCACTAGGAAGCACGGAGATCTATATTCAGACTTAGAAGGTTGTATCACACCATTTTCTAATAATTGTTCAATTAAGTTCGATAACTCTTGTTGCTGACTTTTCGAAAAAGGATATTGGCGCTCCCGAACTACTTCATCAGGCTTTAATTGAATAGTGTATTCAAAGTCACTCATAGTACCAATTCGGTGTAATGACATTCGCATATTTATCTAATAAATATTCTACATACTAAACCAAAGTAGGATCTTGTTTCACCATATCCTCATCAATACCATTCAAAATCTTAACCTTTTCATATGTACTAATTTCCCATTTATCGCTTTTACAATTATTAAATGCTAATAGTAACGGATCCCCTTCCTGACCCAAAACATCAGAAAAACAATAATCTTCATTACTATAACAAGACGTTACATCATTATTAACACACTGTTTTTCTCCCTCTATTGACATAGAACTAACAGAACCACCTACATCCGCGACACTTTTACGATTAGAATTAAAGCTGGAATTCTCTTTTAGTTCCACAACCGAATGTTTATTGTTTCTCAGACCATTCACTGTTTTATTTTGTTTCATCTGGAATGAATGCTTTTTGTCAAACCTGTTCTTTTCCTCTCCATTACCAAAAATCCTTGGACCACCAGACGAAGTTCCAGTGTCGCTCTCCCTATCAGCAGTAGTTTCAGGAAAACTCGAGCGAGCGAAGATCAATTGCCTATTTACTCCACGTTTGTTCTTTCTTTTGCTCCAGGGCGTACCATCGGGACTAGAGAGATCTCCCAAAAATAGCCTAGCGGATGACCCTCCGTCGCCAGGACCCCTGGAATGACAAGAAGCCACAGAAGAATTCGTTTGGAAAAATGAGGGGGGGGAGTCAACAAGAGGGGTTGTAACATTTCCTTTGCTAAAAACAACCTTAGATTCATTGAAATCCACTAAAACTCCTTCCTGACGAAAACAGTCTAGCCCCATCAAAATGGGAAATTCCAAATCTTTAAACAAAAACAGTTTGCATTTAAAGGTGTAATTATTCACCGTAAACGGAACCAAAACTGAAGGTCTCAACACAATAGATTCTTTATTTATAGTCTTTCCTTTAAAACACTCTTTATAATTTACTTGCACATCACTAGAGTATTTAATTTTATTGAAGAGCTCCAAATTCAAAAGATTAGTCACACACCCACTATCTAAACAACTATTCACTGCAATTCCACATACTTTAACTTCAATACACGCCGCATCATCTTTTTTATTTAAACGATTTAAGTTCCTATTAGTCTTATTTGAAAAAGAAGAAAATGTTTTCGAAGTATTGTTTTCTGAGCATAGCCTCACTGGATGTGGACCCTGACATTTGTAACAGCTTATAGTTCTACGAGAATTCTTAAAGTCACTCCCTACCGGAGCATCCGGCAACCCTGTTTGGGACCTCATTTTATAACTAAACTGCTTCATATAAAGTTCATGATACCTATATTCACTAACTAGTTTATTAAGTTCATCTATTGTCTGGGGTTTTCTATGGTAAAACAACCGCTCCCTTATGTTCGGAAGAACGCCACTAGTAATAAAACTAATCAGCTTTTCGTCCCCACAACGCAACTTCAAAAGTTTATCAACAGTGGTTACACGCTTTACAAAAGCTTTTAAATCCTCGTTATTCCTTGATGGCGATACATGTATTCTACTATTACTATCTGAATAGCACATTCTGATAATAAATTATGAAAAACAAAATCACGTGCAAAATCCCAGCTTTTACATGTATGTGGCAACTCGTTCAGAATTTCCTGCAGTGGACCCGTAACTTTCCCACGCAATGAATACAAAACTGTAGAAAAAGGAAAACGCTCAATATTACAAAATTCATCAATCTTTTGAATAAATTGATACAATTTTAAGGGAACCGTACCATCACAATTCTCTAATGATTCCATGAATGAACGTAAAACTAAAAATGCTGATGACTATTCCATCTTATTAAAACAACTATTTTGTGTCAATTCAGATAGAGGTTCAGCTCTAGCTTTATCGTTCACCGAGCTAAAAGGTAAATGACCTGGCTGACTGCCAGCTGTTTGCACACACACACTTCCACCCGCCTGTGTGGTTGTGTTATCAGTGCCTCTACCTTGACCTACTACAACAACCGAACCAACAGGTGTAGACTTGCTGTTAGCAGTTGTTATGGACAACAGCAGTTTCTTAGCGTCACTTTCATTCATAGAAAATATTTTTGATTGCTTTTCTTCTATAGTCATATTCAAAAACGCATTAACATCCACAGGAATTTCGTCTACAAACTCTTCTTCAATAAAGAAACTAGAGTCACCACCTACAGCCATTTTTTTTATTTTTGGATACGATTCTATACTTATATACCAGATAGCATGGGTTCGATCCCCGGAACCAATTCCTTGAACTGCCGTACAAAGACTTCCTACAAGGTACCCAATTAATATATACGAGCAAGTAATTACATGCACAGCCCTGACTTTATATGCCATTAACATGAAAAGTAAACAACTGAATTTAAATTTAAATTTAATAAGTGAGAGGATTTTAACCGAGTTGGTCACTGTTATGTAACGAAAAAACACCCTTAATCCCCCTTCTTTTTCAGAATGACCACCCCGGGCTAAAATCCGTACTTGAAAAGAATGAAAGAACAGCACACTTCTAACCTTCAAAATACAGACCCGCCCACCGGGGAAATAATCCTAAAAAAAAGCGAGGAGAGCTTTCGCCAGTACTGCATTGAAAGGCCGCGTAGCGCACCCAGATTATGTATATGTATAACTCTAACCTTTAATTTACGAAATTCCAAGCAAAAATTCTCAGTTGTTTTAAGGAAGTTAATTAGCAATGACAAACCTACTATTTCAATTTTAACAAGGATAAACAATTTATTATAACAAAGAAAAAATAATAATAATAAAAATAAAAAAACAAATAGTACACAAAATATTAACAATTGGATATTAATAGTAATAATAAGAATAAACAATCTTACTGTTTCTGATGGAAAAACAGCCTAGCATTCATTTAAAAAAAATCGCCATTCCAACATGGCCTACACCAACCTCTAATTTTTTGTCTTTTCAGTAATCTAATTTTTCAATCAGCAATATTTTACACTTGCTCGTGACTAAATATGACAATCCATAAGTATTTATCATTTTTCAAATACATTTGAGCATACTCACGAAATTTCCAATGATAAATTTCTCACCAATTTTCACAAAAAAAACAATAATTAAATTTAACAAATTATAAGGAACAAACACTACGTACCTCGAACAGTGACCAACTGGCGATATACGTCAGTTAATCCATGCCTTCCATTCCGGGTTCAAAACCAACCAATCACAATCCGGATTTTAGATCACGAGGACCTCGTCATTTTAGATTACCAGCTGGTACCAGATCTTCGAATATATTTTCATAATACACTACCAACCTGTTTTGAGACCAAAAAAGGTAGGATGGAAAAGGGCGAAGGGAGAATAAGGTCGTATGTCTCCATAAAAATAAAAGATGGCGCCATCTACTTCCTAATAAATCCATAATAATAAATGACCTATATATATATATATATATATATATATATATATATATATATATATATATATATATCACCCAAATCCACATTACATATTTGTGACGATCCACGTCGTCACAAGGAAAATACATCTAATAGTACAAAGAATATTAACAATTGGATAATTAATTTTAAAAAAATCCTGCAGTTCCTGATGGAACAGGCTAGAATACATTTTTCATTAAGTGCCATTCCAACATGTTCTATAGTAAACTCTAATTTTCTCATCTTTATGTAGTCAAAATTTCAATAGCAAAATTTTACACTTGCTCGTATTTAAATATGTCAATCTTTGAATAATAATCTTTCAAATACATTAAGTATATTCATGAAAATCCTCTGACACAATTTCCGACCATTTTTCACAAAAAATGTATATAGGCCCTATATAATTTAATTTAACAAAGTGTAAAAAGAAATAAACACTACGTACTTTAACCAGTTCCTAACTGACGATTGACGTCAGTTGATCTATGGCTTGCATTCCGAGATCGAAACCAACCAATCACAATCAGGATTTTAGATCACGAGGGCCTCGTCATTTTACACTATCAGCTGGTACCAGATCTATCAATATAATTTTTCAATTGATTACACACCCGTTTGAGACCAAAAAGGTAGGATGAAAAGGGCAAAGGGAGAATAAGGTCGTATGTTCCCATAAAATAGAAGTTGGCGCCATCTACTTCCTAATAAATAGTGGTTCTCGACTGTGTTGTTTTGTTATCAATATGAAAAACTTCCTAGGTGAAACAGTTGAGCAGGAAAAAAGTTGCTTGTTGGATTGAGTTTGAAACTAGGTATTTATATACTTGCAGAAGCATAAAGTGACGTGGGAAAATGAACCGATATACATAGAGTGGTTGCGGTCTTTTAAAGACAGTTCTACAAAAACGTACTGTTTTAAATGTAAGCAAGAATTGTAAGCTAAACGAAGTATGCCCAAGAAGAGTAGTGTAACTGAAAGCTATAGAAATACATTAATACTCAGAGGCGGATCTTGAAGGTAAAAACTGAGGACACCAGCCAGAACCTAGAATATGATGGATAAAGTTTTCTATTAACTTTACAAAATATATTGCAAGGATCCCCACATCACAACAGACGCACGTGTCAACTCAACACGTGCTATTATTTATAAACAACATAGCAGACAGCAAGCCAACACGGAAGAACGAGGAACACCGAAAGCAGACGGACCTCACGGAAGGACCCGAGGAGGACAAATAAAAGGAGGACCACCGAGGGACCCAGCATCAGTCGACCAACTGATCGCCTAACCTTTACCTTCCTATGTCGCTGTGGACTAGGAGCACCTCTTCCTTACCCTATGCTGCATTGAGCTAAGGATCCATCTTAAACTTATAATCCAAGCCTAACCAACAACCTGCCAAAGTGTTCTGGAAACTGCCTTGAGTGGAAGGGGCACCCGGCAAAACATTTAGTATTCCTTCACTTGGTCATTGAGGAAGAGACATTGAAATTAAAGACACTTGTATTTATTATATTATATTTTGTAATAAAATTTGGTGAAGGGGAAAAAGACACCCGGTCTATCATTTGACTCTACCAAACATTGCAATATAAACATACCTTAAATTATTTTTGTCACTCAAAAACTGAATGGGCCTATGCCCACCAGTCCGGGCTAGATCCCCAACTTGTAATGCTCGGCTTTCGAAAGCTCAATGTACTTTTAATTCACGTTAAAAATCATATTTAATCTATCTTTGATCTTAATTTAACTTAGCTACGGGGATCGTTGGGGAAACACAAAGGGTGAAAATATTCGAAAACATAAAACTAATTTTTATATCAAATTCACAGTTTTTTCCTGTTAAGACAAAATTTTGTGGCTCTAGTATTAAATTACACTACAATATAGCGTCCCTTTCATTAGCGAGGCTGTATGAGACTGACCTCAGCATAACGTGAGATCCCAATCAACGAGCTTCCACTGGGTATCAATCCTGGGTCTCCTGTACCGAAGACTCGTTCACTAAACATGTAGCCACAAGCGACCTCAACATTTTGTAATGGAATATTAAGTTATAAAACTACACTTATGTAACGAAATGCAATTCCTTTTACTAATGTAATCTTCACATTGTAAATCGTCCCATAAATATAGTATACCTCTTCGAAATATATTTCAGTTCCAGGTTCGACTGTGGGCTGAAAGAAAACCGAATTAGATACTTTTTGTTCCCAGGGCCGCGGTGGGTGAGAGGTATAACGTTCACACCTGGTGCATGGCGTTTCTGGTTTCATCCCATCCCACGCCAAGTGAACTTTGTAGCCGACAAACACCGTGCGCGTGGTTTTCCTCCCACTTTCTTCATTCAAGCATTTCACTCATTTTTCATCACCGCCGTGTCCTTTAGCCTAACCGGCACAATGTTGGGACATAAACTTAAAGATTTCATTTCATTTTATTTTTGGATCCTACTTTATGCAGTAGGGAAAACTGGCTTAAAATGACACCCCATTTTATTAACGGGAATCAAACCATAACCGAAAGAGCTAACAAAGTTATTTTTATTCCAAGTACCAGAACATCATAACGTAAGTACTGGAATTAAATCTTGGTTCGGAAGTTAATAATGTTCCCGTAATTATTATTATTATTTTCATTTTTGGCTCAGTGTGTGATATTACGCTTATACTTGAAAAAATGACATACAATTGTGTCATTTTACCTTAAGCGCTCAGTAGGTATTATAAAATTCTGTAAATCATTTTCCTGTAGAACACATCTACACAAAATGAAATGGAAACAACATTTGAAGGGCTCGGTGCAATAAGGAGCTAGCCCTCACTTTTGTCAAAATTGAGATAAACAGTGTACTACATTAGGCATGAAGGTCTGCTTCATTCATCAACAGATGGTGCTTGTGCTGTGTCGTCATCGCGCGCAATCACGTGATATCCTTCTTGAGAAGAAACGTACAAGCGGAAAGTTGTGTGCAACAAGGTGTTAAGCCACAGGAAAATGTCAGTTATCGAGAATGTTATGCAGAGCACCTCCGCACATATTAGTGTTTCTGATGAAGAAGATGGCCCCCTACTCGGTGAAAACAGCTTTGATGACCCAGAGTATGTGTTTGGAGTGTCAAGCAACAACAGCACCGACTCTGAGGTAAGAAACGAGTTTTATTTTTGTTATTTTGTTAAAATGTTGGTTAACACCTTATTGCCTCAGATATAGGCTTGTAAAAAACGGTCTTTAAGTGTGAGTTTTTACGTGCATCTTAATACGCAAATCAATTCCCTATGCATTCGTCAGGACTCTAGCGAGTTGGTACAGAAAAATCTTGAACTTTTTCTGATGACAACAGCTGCTAATATAATGAATGTTGGTTAGCGCCATATTGCTGAAATAATTAACCACAAAGAAAGCGAAATTACACATGTACATTTTTCTCTGATTATGACAAATTCTGACAATGTAGCGTCAAGAACGGTGCTGTAAATGCTATGAAATGAGAAAGGTAATAAAGCAATCATGTCAGGACAGTGTTGCCACAGTCCTAGGTCTGAAGGGAGCTGAAAAATAGTACCAAATTGAAACAAAAAGGGTTGAATTTATTCCAGTGTAATACATGACTCTGTAACACGAAACTAAAATAAGTAAATTTCTAGACCTCCCCCCCCCCTCTTTCAAGGGTCCAAATCAACGCGTCGATACAGATCTATAAAACGGAGAAATGTTCGGGTATCTTTATATACGTCAATATGGCGTAATTAGAAACAACTTACCGCGGTAAGGCAGGAATTATGTCAATATATTTTTCGTGCTATTTTCGTTTGGTGTAAAATCTTTGCAACGACGCATAAATTATAGACTTATTTGAGCATAGGCTGGTTTTCTTCAGAATATTCAACACTTGGTTCAACGTATTTGTGTGTTATTATTATTATTATTATTATTATTATTATTATTATTATTATTATTATTATTATTATTATTATTTTAAGAATATATTTCCACAACACTGTTACTTTCTCGTCTAGTTCATACGGGGCTCGGATGCGCCAATGTATCGTCATTTATTTCCTGGTATAGTTTCTAGCGTTAAGCGATGCAACGTCAAAGAATGAATGTCCAACAGCATTTTTTAAGAGTCCAACACACAGTATGAGTACTGTAAAATGTAGGAAAAGTCTTATTGACATTTTTGAAAATGTGAGAAGTATTTGTTACATTGGGTACAATTGGGTACAATTGTACCAACTTTTTTACAAAAGGGGATGAAAATGGGCCGTTGAATGACAAAGTGCTGAATTTGGTACAATTGCACCAAGTGTGACAACACTGTGTCACGATAAATGATCAGAATTGTTTTGTCATTTTCAATAATGAATTTGTTTCGAATATTTATGATTTTCGAGTGGATTGTACAGTCAGTGACAAAAGTTCTTTCCATTTCGTAAAATTATTTTGGGAATAATGCTAGTGTGGCTGGAATGTACAGAAAATTACAGTCTTTTCAATTTGCTAAAAATGTATTCAAATTTCCCTTACATTCTGAAGTTATTTACGAAACAATTTTCATCAAATGGAAATAATTTTTGTTACTGACTAGGATTTTTGCTAAATTTCGCGCACGCAGAATAGCAGTGGGGTTGAGACGTCATATCGGTTTAGAAATACAGTAGATTCAATAGCACTATGGCCAGAATATTTTCATTAGGTATTTCTAATTTCCTGTTGTAAAGAACCTAGTGTGTATTTATTAAAATCGTACTCTTATCCTTTTCAGAATGACCTTCACATCACAAGGACGACAGAGGGATCTCCAATCAAACGTCCTCCAGCCAGAAAGAGACGATGTGAGAGGGATAACTGGGAGAGAGTGAAGCGTAAGAGAAGAAGAAATAAAGGGGAGCAATATACCTCCAGTCATTCGAAGGATGTTGTTTCAGCCAGGAAAGTGGATGAACCATGTAAATGTCCAAAAAATTGCTGGAAAAAAATTAAAGGGGACATAGAGTTTATTTTTCATTCATTCTGGGACTTGGCTGATTATGCAACACAAAACACCTACCTCATGCAAAATATGAGAATTCAGAATACGAAACGTTCCTACACAAAAGGACAACCTTCGAGGAGATCATTCACGTTTTCTTATAATTTGAAAATTAATGGTGTAGATGTTAGTGTGTGCAAGAAGGCCTTTCTTGCAGTTCATGGACTTCACCGCAGCAGAAAACGAATACAGCTACTTCAGGAACAAATCAAGGGTGGAAACATCACAGCCAAAAGTGATGGAAGGGGTAGGCATCACAACCGGCCAAATGCTTTTACAGAAGCCAGTTTGGAATCTGCAAGGAAGTTTATAACATCCATACCGAAATATGCCAGTCACTACAGCCGGAGCCAAAACGCGAACAAGCAGTACCTGGACTGCGATCTCACGATAAATTCTCTATATGAGACAAAGTATATTCCGTGGTGTGCATCTCAGCAGACAACGTCCATTAGTTCTGACAGATTCCGAAGGCTTTTTTGTGAGGAATTTTGTATAGGGTTTAAATTACCTAAGTCAGACACTTGTTCCTTTTGCGACTCGAATAAAATAAATTTGGATCATGCTAAATCTGTACATGACGAAAACGAAGCCAAACAGTTAGAAGCCAGTAGAGCGCTACACCTAGCTAGGGCAGAAGCCGCTAAGGAGAAACTCACCTATCTCTCACAGCTTGCTTCTTCAGATCCTACGAAATATCATGTAATCTGCGTTGATTTACAAAAGACCCTCCCAACTCCAAAATTAACGGTTGGTCCTGCTTTCTACAAAAGAAAACTCTGGAGTTATAATTTCGCAGTTCATGATTGTGGCTCGGACATTGGCTTTATGTTTCTCTGGAGTGAAAATATAGCTAAACGCGGTTCCTCTGAAATTTCTAGTTGCATACTTAAATACATTATGGGAAATAACGTGCAAAGTGAAGAACTTCATATTATTAGTGACAATTGCAAAGGGCAAAATAAGAATTGGACCTTGATTGCCTTATATGAAGCACTGCTTCGGTGTGGACGATTTAAGAAAATTTTTCATCATTTTCCAGTCGTAGGCCACACACAACTGCCATGCGATCGTGATTTTGGCCGCATAGAACTGTACGCACGTAGGCATCACCCCATTGTGTATACAACAGATGAGTGGGCACATGTAATCAGCAGTGCCAACAGAAAGAAGAAATTTCATGTAACTCGCATGCAGCAAACCGACTTCAAGGATTTCACACCACTTGTGTCATCAATTTCCAAGAAAATAACCACAGACACCAAACAGCCTCTCAAGTTTTCAGATGCAGCCGTGTTTAAGATGGAATCAGCTACTCCCTATGTTTTGCATGTAAGCTATTCGTACCAGAAGGAAGCACCTGTATGGACTACGTGCAACCTAAAGAAACGAGGCCGCCCACAGCCAGAAGTGAACCTCAACGATTTGCCATGCAAGTACCAGGAAGGAATTCCTATAGATATCCGGAAATACTTTGATCTAATGTCTCTGTTGGAATGGATCCCCCCAATATACCATAATTTTTATCGTAGCCTTGTTCCGACGGAAGTAGCTGGAGAAGAGTGTGTAGAAATGTTGGATGGACTTGATGATTGATGCATAAGAAGGGTCAACCTTGGTTGAATTCAATGTAATTTGTGACCTGCAATAATATGCCACTATTTCATGTCAGCGCTAAGAGCATTGTGACTGACTTACATATTCATTAAACTTGTAAAGTATTTAGTTTTCCTTACATACTTCAGTTTGATTTTTCATTATTATGTATATTTTTTGTTCACCTTGTGCATTTATGTTAGTTGTTATCCCACAGAACTGACTCCTAAAATTCTGATGCAATAAGGAGCTAACCAACAATGAGTAATATTGAATTACAAAAAGAACAAATTCAACCTCTTTTCATTTTAATTGTACATAATTGTATGTCTAAACTAGAAACTTTAGTGAAGCTTTTCGAATGAACTGCACAACATAAAAATAATAATTCCGATTTATGGATTTTTTCAAACTTTCAAAAGCTATTATCTCGGAAACAACTTTTTGAGGGTTAGCTCCTTATTGCACCGAGCTCTTCATTTTTATAAAGAGCATGGAGTTGATTCTCATATGGGAAGGAAACCGTGTTAGACATGGAGTGTTGGACGCGAGTGCTGGTCCCCTAAGCACAGCGGTGAGTATTTTCGCCGATCCCAAGAGGTTCATCCAATACATGAGTAAAGTGGCACTCTTATTGGCCACGTATCGTTGACGTCACAAAGTTTCAAGTTCAACCTGCTACTATGCTTCTTGCTTTCGTTTCTGTGGATTCGTGTTTGAAAAAAGAGAATGGAGGTTGTCAATATAATTACTTGTGAAATACAATTCAATTATAATTCTTTATTTACGTTCACTTTTTACGCGTTACAAATATATTATCCTTTAATAAGGCTTAGTCCAAATAAAAGTTTTTAAAAACGCGCTACAGATGAAGGTTATTGTCTACAATTTTAAAATTTTTATTTAATCACATCTTAGGTGATGGTACTCACAATAAATGCACTGTCTTTTGCAGAAATCGTGCACTTTGGAAAGCAACACCTTTTGGTTTCAAATTTACATACAGATCTTGGATTCCACTCACTTGATGATGTAAATTAAAAAACGTCATTACCTTTTTACTTTTACTATTTACAAAATGTTTCCCAAATTAACTTTACATCACCACTCCAGTTCGTCTTCATTTGCATCCAAATGTAGGTCTGGTTTAGGAGTATTTTGCGGCGTTGCAGTATCGTTATAGATAAGCGATGCTCAGTTCAATTGCACTAGAAATGCCCACCAACTTCAGCTAGTTGCCTATTATTAGTTGGCATTGTTTATGAATAACATAAGAATAATAACTGGAGTACACGATATAAATTGCATTACATTTCATTGGAGTTTAACGTCCCTTTTAAAACCAAGGTTATAATGAAACTTGGACTTACTGTTTACATGGAATTCGAACCACATGAGATTAAGCCAGGAATCGAATCTGTATCTCACGGGTTTAATACGCGTACGTTAACGCTACAACCACGAGATATTTCTGGACAATGTAAAGTTAGCTTTGTTTGTCTTTAAAATGAATATACTAGGGTCAACTCTACATAGCCTTAAACTTTAAACCAGTAGTTTCCAAGCACTCGCCTCCTGGAGTGACCTTGAATAACAAGCGAGGGCATCACAAGCTAACAACAGAAATAAACTATAAAATTATCAATAAAGTTAACAGGTGTTACGTGTTTGATATTTTCTTCTTAGACTTCCATTCGAGATTTTTAAGTAATTGAACACGTAATAAATATAAACAGATGAAAAAATGATTAGTGGTTTGAGGTTTGGAGTTCCATTCAGCAGAAAAGCTACGTAAAACGTGAAGCTACAACTTGACGTAAAATTCTAATTTCATAACGTGCCTCTCGA
This sequence comes from Thermobia domestica, assembly GCF_964235325.1. Taxonomy (NCBI): domain Eukaryota; kingdom Metazoa; phylum Arthropoda; class Insecta; order Zygentoma; family Lepismatidae; genus Thermobia; species Thermobia domestica. Next base: position 377,390,891 of record NC_137454.1, read on the forward strand.
GACATAGAGGCGTATCTCATTTTCTTATTTTGTTTTTTCAGGAGACAACTTTAAACATATTCTTATTGTTTATTCTATCGTCTTCTTTTAAAATTTCGTTTGATATCCTTCGTTCAGGATATAACTTACGAGATCAAACTAAATTTTAAAAGCAGACGATAAAGTAAGCAATGAGAAAAGGTCTCAACTTGTGTCCTGGAAAAGTTAAGGAAATGAGATACGCCCCTTTGTCTCGAGAGGGACGATGAGTTCTCACCGGGAATCAAACTCGTGTCTCCAGTGCCTAAGACGTCTATGCTAATCATACCGTCAATTGCATTATCGTTATTATTATTATTATTATTATTATTATTATTATTATTATTATTATTATTATTATTATTATTATTATTATTATTATTATTATTATTATAATTATTGAGGATTTGAGATTTCAATGCTGAATATAAATTATAGATTGATCAGACAGAAAAGCACAAATGGTCAATGAGTAGGAGAGATATTAGCGGAATGTATACAGGTTATATGCAGACGCCAGGTAAACATGGTTGGAAACCACTGTTTTAAACATTATCACTTAAATTTTATAACATCAATGTTATGTTTCCTGCTTTGCCATGCTCTTCTGTGTATACGATGCAAAACTAGCTTGTACAGACCACCCATCACAGATTTCCGTGTATTTTACACATTTGATGACATAATTGCATCGTGAAACGCTTATCAAAAAAGATACTACAGTAACATCTGTTAGAAAACACTTCTACACGTCGAATGCAGTACAAACTGCAGGATTTCGTTTTATTATCTTTATACGGAACTCGTGATCTGTAAATAGGTCTATTCCATCAGCGAATTTACATTCTGCTACGAATGCTTTCATGATCCACTGGGAAGTGTAGACACCTGAATAGCACAGGAAGTTAAATTATGAGTAAGGATAGTAGATCTCAAATCACAACCTTTAAAACACCGCAGGCAATTGTATGTTTCATTTGCTTCAGGTTTTGAAATCAGGTGCCAAAAGCAGAAAATTTACAGGAAAGATTTAGTAATTTAGTGTACCTTTCAGCAGAAGCCTATATAAGACATGAAGCTACAGCTTAGTATGAGACCCAAACTGCATATACTTCTGTCGGAAATCGAACCCGGCCGTAGTGCGCCCAACGTGCGTACGCTACCCACTTACCCGTGAAGAGTCTATGTGTAGTAATTTAGAAACGCAGAGTATCTTTAAGGAACTAGCTATGTACAAACAGCTTTCATCTCTTTATACTTATTAAGTGTTTTATTACCTAAAAATCTTGAATGGAAGTCTAAGAAAGACAAAATATCAGGCACGTAATACCTATTAAGTTTATTGATAATTTTATAGTTTAGTTTTGTCGTTAGCTTGTGATCCCTCGCTTGTCCTTCAAGTCCTCTCCAGGAGTCTTGCCCTCGGGAACTATTGTTGTAAAGTTTAAGGCGATGTAGAGTTGACCCTAGTATATTCATTCTAAAGAGAAACAGGATTAACTTTACATTATCTCGAACTATCTCGTGGCTATATCGTTGACGTACGCGTCTTAAGACCGTCAGATTCTTATACGATTCCCGGCTTAATTGTAAGTGCTTTAGATTCCACGTGAAACAGTAGGTCCAAATTTCATGATAACCTTTTAGTTGAAAGGTATGGTAAACTTAAACGAAATGTAATGCAATTTACATTATATACACCAGTTGTTATCCTTATGAGGTTCATAAACAATGCCAACTAATAATAGTCATCTAGCTCAAGTTGGTGCGCATTTCTCGTGCAATTGAACCGAGCATGGCTTACCTACAACGATACTACAACGCTATTTGCCACAAAATATTTCTACTTTTGGATGCAAACCAAGACGAACTGGAGCGTGTACTGTAAAGTTAATTTGAGAAACATTTTGTATCTGGTAAAAGTAACAAGGTAATGACGTTTTTAATTTTGCATCATCAAGTGAGGGGAATCTAAGTGCTGTATGTAAAGTTGAAACCAAAAGATTTTGGATTCCAAAGTGCACGAATTCTGCAAAAGACAATGTATTCATTGTCAGCACCATCAGCTAAGATGTGATCTAATAAAAGTGTTAAAATTGTACACAATAATAAGATTCATGTGTGGAGCGTTTTTAAAATTTTCTTAGGTGGACAAAAATTGGACAAAATTGTGAGCTAGTTTAAATTCGACTTGGATGTTTCACTACAACTAAATGGACCTTGTTTCAGGATATAACTTCTAGAAGATTTTTTTAGGTATTATTGTTCTGCCACATGATCACACAATTTCAGATCCATACACACACACACAACGGTAGCAACTTTAACTTCCGACATGGGAGAAGTGGAAATTTTGTTGTAGGTGATTTGACACCGTTATTTATATCTTCTATAGAAAGAAAGGTGTCAATCATGCATTATTGCCAGGAGGATGAATCACTCACCTCTTTCTTATTCTCATTTTACATTACCTTGGAAGATATTCGAAACCAATAACAACGAACAATGTCAAGGTCTTGAGTCTATTTCTATTAGACACTTGGAATTCCATTTATGGCGAAAGTTATTGCACGTTAAAAGATATAAATTTGGTTGTTTCTTTAAATATGCATTTATATGCAATAACAACAAAAATGCACTAACCTCCGAAATATGGAGATATATGCACTATAGAACTCTACTATTTTACCCCAAAACAGTAGAAACGAATTTCAACTTAAAGAGCACATCAATGTCACATCGGGAAAAAACAAGCAAGTATGCAAAAATCTGAAGTCTAGTCATGATCCATTTCATTTATTCCACGTATTCTAGATTATTCCACTTATTTTCTAAATTTGACTCAGCCTAGATCGTATTTATTTAAATTTAAATTCCCGAGAAACTATAACATTCTATACTGAATAAATTTGGCAACGTCATTAACAATAACAAGGTATCAGCTGATCGACATTAACTATAGGTTCATCAAACCATATTAAGTGAACAAATATTGTCAAATGTGATGTAAATTAACTATTTTTGTATTCATGATGATTATAAAAGCTGATTATGTAAGGATAAACTAAAATGACTTTCACTTAGGACTGGTTATGAAAAACGATTTGTTTATATGTGAGATCAACTATAAAAATCCATTCAAACTATAGGTCAACAAAAAAGAAAAATGTAATTTATTTTATTAAAGTAATGGCGGTACTAAGGCCTTATTCCTTACTTTTTATATTTGTTGGTACAAATTCTAAATTCAATGTTAATTTACATTATACTCGATCATTTTCAACTTTTTTTAAAAAAAAATACTTATTAAAGTTTATTAGTTTACTGTTGTCTCAAATTAGGGAGCTTTTTCTTTTATAAACAAGTTGTTCTATCCCTGACATCAATAATACTATTTTTTAAAAATTATTTTTAATAACGGTTTGATAGATTAAGGTAATTAAAGAGTGCAGGAAGTTTTTAGTTCAATCTATCACGGACTGAATTAAACTGAGTTTCACAACCTTTAGTCAAAATTCTTATTAAAATTAGTCATTTCATTTTCTCATCATTTCTTTTATTATTATTTTCCAATTTTCACGAAACTTCGTCCCTACAGACCAGAAATAAGAGCAAAATTCTTTTTCAGCAGTGCAGCATGTGACTGTGCAAATACACTACAGGAATAAAATAAAGTTTCGTTTGGTCTCATGGTTTAGGGGGATCTTATCTTCCTAAAGCCCTGGAATACCGCTGGGAGATCGGATTTCTTTTAACGTGAAATCAGTCTTCAAATTTTCTTTTAATATTACGTAATACTCCAATTAAAATATCTTGGGTTCGAAACCCAATCAACCCAACTAAATTTTTCAAACCGCTTACTAAAGTGTCAGACATTCTTTTAACGTCATATGGTTTATATAGTTCATATTTCTGCTTCATTACATAGAGGAAGGAATCCCTATCCGTTCGTCCATTTACTTCACATACGTCACGTCATACCAGGATCGGAAGCAGTGGCGTATCGAGTCATAAACCATTTTCGCACTAGGAACGGAGACTTCAACGGTGGTAACCAATAAAACAAATTTTGGTTCTCGGAATTTTGAGCACGAATAAACTCAATCTTCCTCGCTCATAGAAAATTTCCCTAGTTTCCTGTTTTACCAAAAACCTTATATTCGCAACAGAGACTAGCACACAGCCTTCTACACCCTCTCGTTACCTTTGAAACTGAATTTTTAGTTGGAGGCAATATCCAAATGGTTTAATTATAATAAAACACGCATATTCATCTGTAACAGAATGGAGGGAAAACAGATTTATGGGACCTAAGGATCTAGCTTCAGTTTACTTTGAAAGGCAGTCTAGTTTTGTATGATCAGGAGTGTACCATTACGTATTCTTCTATATTGTGCTGAAATGACCATCAGTCGTATTAGCTCAGATAATAGACTCTAAATTTATCAATTATTTTAAATTTTAAACAACGGAATATAAGTGGGGATGAGAACTGAAGACTCACACGGAACGTAAGTAATGGAAAGGTTATTCTTGCGCATAAATAAAACTGAGTTAAGTTAAATAAAAAAAAGGCCAATAATAAATAAATAAATAAATAAATAGACTCAATAAGATAAGGACCAGCTTAGTTGAAGGTAAAAGAGGGAGTGAAGTAGAGATTTAACTAAAAGAATAGTGATGAACACTGGCCTTAAATATTCATGGTCCTCGTTGAGATCGGTGTCGTGAAAAGTGCTGTGTAACATGCATGGCTTCCTGTAAATTTTGTAAATTTGAGAGAAGCCAGCACAGGTCATATAGTATATATCGTGTGAAGATCTTGGATTCGAGATTGGAAAATCAACAAATTTATTAACAAGTAGAAAAATGATTTTTTTTCTTACTCGTTGAATAACAAATAGTCAGTTCGTGCCTATGAGCAACAAGTAATATATTATTGAAGTTCCGAACGTAGTAGTATGTAGTTTATTATGTGAATATATTGTTTTGCTTAGCAAATAGTTTGTTTCTGTTTCAGTTTTCTTTATATATTTCACTGTGCTATAGAACAGATGCTTATGTATAAATAATTTTGTCAGCATTTTAACATTGGGAATTTGTCATTTATTTAACAGAAATTGAAAGTTCATTATACAATTTTATTCCTATGTGGGGTGTATCGAGTTTTGATTTTTTGTTAACCTAATAATTTATATATGAATATGACATTGATTTACAGTTTTTTCGGAGGAGGAGCAAGGATATTCATGTCGTAATGGATTTATTGGATTTTGAAAATGATCCGGAAATCTAATCAATCTAAAACTAGCATTGCAGGGGGATATTTTAGATAATTTTCGTAAGCGAATAGTTTAGTAATTTACTTTGGACGTGCACAAAATGAAATCTAGTTTTGAACCCTGAATCAATTAGGTTCTTATGATATTCTTTAGTAATCGACTATTGGAATGCCCTTGGAAAGAATGCTGCATATCCATTAGGATCTTCATTCAGAATACTTTATAGAATATAAAGAAACGATGAATGTCCTTCTGTGTTTCATTTGTCAATTAAATGAACGTGTCTTCTTTTACCATCGTGGTTGTAAGATACAATATCATTCATGCTTCTTGTGAACCGTGGGGCAACACTGATTCAATTCGCAATCGAACTCAGACTCTCAAGGGAGCATTTAAGCATCTTGCCATTAATATACATAAAATATCCTAGAAATAAGTTGTATGTATCGAGTAGAATCTTGTAAGTGTAACGGCATTTACCTGTTAAAGTATCTGCATAAAATGTACTGTCTATAAAGCAGAAATATTCGTTTGATATAGCCTTGCAACTAGTATTGCATGTAACTTTCTTATGCACATATACAATAGTGTCACAGTACTACTTTTTTGCTTACTATTAAAAACATATGATATGAATATGTTCGAATAGTTAGCGGAAGCAGCATATTATTACTATTATTTCTATAGGTAATACTAGCTTATTTCTTGAACTTCCTCTGAACCTAGTTGATGCTGTCATTGTGAAACATTGTGAAAATACCTAGACAATGTGCACTCATCAGATTAATATTTTCTCAATGTTCTGTAGCATGGTGCAATTTGCTCTTATGTTTGATACACTGAACTCAATAAAATACAATATCATACAAGAAGATATAAAAGAAAGTCATTTTTTCAATAGAACATTTTTATCGCAATACCCTTCACCAATTTTAAACCCAACCATCAGAGAACATACTGTTTCAATATTGTTTTTAAGAAACGAACGAGACCGTAAAGCACTATCTTAAAACTGGGGTCTGATGTCAACCAATAATAATAGACCTCACTAGGATATCTGAAAGAAAACACACAATATCTTATGAAAATTGGCAATTAAAAAAATTTTAAAAAACTAAAATTATATTTAGTGACTTAGGATTTAGATTTCTGGGCTTTCGGCATCTAAGACCATTTAGCCCTTCATGTCTTGAGGGATGACGTTCCTCGGCGAGTTCACTACCCGGGAAAAGGAAAGGAAGAAAGATGGGGGAAGGAAGGAAGCGACCTGGGACCTATAAGTTGGGTACCACACCGGCATTTGCCTGGTATGAATGAGGAAAAATCAGGAAAACCTCAATCAGGCTGGCTGGCCTGAAAAAGCCTTTTAGACTTTTTCGACCGAGTGTCCCCATCGGGAATCTAAAATTATATATAACATGCTTTCGGAAGATTAGAGAATTTCCTTTGATTAATTTCAATCCAAAACAAATCAAATGAAATTTATAGTTCAATGTCCCACGTTACACAACGAGGCTAAGGAAGATGGTGATGATGAGAAATGAGAAATGAATGCTCTACCACTGAGTCATGGTGACCCTAATCCAAAACAAAAGTACCATTAAACGATAAGAGTAAATTTCATGTTTCATACAATTCGCAAAATTTAAAAGAAATTTTAGCGGATCTTAATTCGATGGAAGCTAAACTCACCTCTTCATTATTTATTATCTGAAAAAGCAGTGAAGATGATTAAAAAGTCACAGGAAAAATATACACCATATTCGAAGTCAGAGCACATAATACATAGGTCTATAAGTTGGATGCCTCGAAGAATTAACGACACATTGCATCAAAATGGAATAGTTTTGATGAAAATTATGGGGAGAATTGTTTTATCATGTTATTTAATAATATGGAAATTTCGATTTCAATGTATCCCTGGTGCAGACAAAACACTGATATATTATTCGAAAAGAGTTACGCAGTTTTGGAATGAAGGGTTCGGATTCAGTGCCCCACCCCTCTCGTGTGTTATTTTTCTATGCAATATCTTTTCATACTAAACTTAGGCATATTTTTCCAAAATGAGGGATATTTGACACTCGTTAGAGGTTTTTTTTTTTTTTTTTTTTTTTTTTACCAGCAAGAACCTGGCTACACTGTTCGCTGGTATAAATGGATGCTGAAAGAGAAATCGTATCGAAGTCTTAGTTCAGTATGAATCGGTACCTAGATTTTTACCCAGTACCCGTTTCCTACACCTCCTGTAATTGGAAGTTCAATAAGGAGAGAAACTTCAGAATAATAGAGTTTATAACAAAGTTAGAATAGTTATACATGTTGATTATTACAAAGAAGGAAGAAGCGATTGCGTAAAATACTAGTTTCTTACGCATTTAATACATCTTTCCTTCTTCGTATGTAGTTCTCCGTATTCTGCATAGATGGCAGAATAATGATATTGAATCCCATTGAGAACAACTGCACGCATTGTCAGCATAATAACACATTTGGAGCAAGACAGAGAAACTATTTAAATTAGTATTCACCATTCTAGTCGAGTAATGTTTTAATATTTAACGTTTGTTAGAAATTCTTCTTTCATACTTTCGAACACAAGGTAGATTCGTGAAATCAAAACAATATATTAATTAGTGAAAGCTCCGTGAAACCTTATCTTTAAGTACAAGGGCGCATTTCTTTTTTATTTTTTTGGAGGAGGGAACCAGTATGAGTCATTACTCGTGATTCCTGGTATCCCTTAGTAATTTGTTACTTGAGAACACTGAAAGATCTAGTGATGGGCAGTTTGGTTCCTTTCCCGGAATCAATTCCTTTGAATCCGTTCCGAAGAAGGATTCGTTCCTCCGGACCGAATCCTTTGGTTCCGCAAAGTTAAATGATTCCATAGTTTTTTCGATTTGATTCTCCCAAACAAGGATTCGTTCCTCTCTGGATCGAATCCTTTGGTTCCGATGAAGCATGGCTCTCCAATTCAATTCTTCCTTTCACCTTAAGTTGCCAAACAACTCTTATCGCCTGAGAAGTTGCTGCAGTGTGGTGGTGAAGGAAATTGGAATGAGTAGAAGCAAAAGGAGGGATTGCAGTGTTTTGAAACATGTTCAGAAGGTTCCATTTTTTCCTGATAAGGCAGAGATAATATTGCACATAGGACAAGACCAGATACAAATATTGTTTGTTTCTTTGAAGTTTACTGTTTTATTAAAGCGTTTTGCTAAGGCCTACCGCTCACTGGCAACTTTTTGTCGGGCAACTATCTTGTTGCTCTGGCTAAATGCATTGAGTCTTATGGGAGTCCGCTCACTGAGGCGACGGCGACAGAAAAGTTACCGAGGTGTCGCCAAGCAGGGCGACAGCAGGGCAACAGCTCGGCGACGGAACAGTTGCGCAACATCTAAAAATGCATTGAGTCTTATGGGAGTCCGCCCACTGAGGCGACGGCGACAGAAAAGTTGCTGAGGTACCTCCAAGTAGAAAGGTAAAAAATATGTGTTTTCTACAGGTTTTTTCACGTAACAGTTCGTTCCGTGTGTAGCGCGTGAAAATAAGTGTTCGCAATAGAAAATAATACATTCTTTGATTAGTGACTAGCATGTTAGTGATAAAGACTATGAAAAATTGATTGAGGAAATAAAGAAACGCCTAGCGTTAAAGAGGAAATAGAGAAACGCCTTGCGTTAAAGAAGAAATATATGTAAAGAAGAAGTTGTGGAAGGAAGTGTGTTTCGCTGTTATAAGAAACTAGAATGTCCATTTCAGTCAAGAAAGAAACAACACAGGTATATCGATAATGACATATTACTGTCACTACACACCACTAATTTCATTAATTTCCCACAACTAGAAAAAAATACAGATAAAATTATCATTCTCAATTTTCTTTCCATTTCAAATATAAAAAAGTGTACAGTATAAAAATGGCCGATTTTAAAACGTGAAGAATATGCGGGAAGAACGAAGAAAGCCAATTTTTATTTTATTGCTATACGTAGAACACCTGAAAGTACAGTTACGGTACAGTGTTGTCGGATTGCAGCTTTTGTTAATTTCGTACTGTTAGTTATTTCCAGTCGTTTTATATTTTCGTTATTCTTGTTATCTTTTGATTCGAATAATTGTTCCCGTTCGTATTAGCTTACACAATGCTGTTATTTTTGTCACTCGTTGACGCTCAGGGACGTCATTTAGGGGGGCAGGAGGGGTCAATTGCCCCCCAAGAGTTTGAGGAATACATATATACTTTAATCAATTGTCTACTAACATACTAGTACAAAACGTGAAAGTCTTTTGTCGGTGGTGCTCGCCCCCCTCAAGCGAAGTCTGAAATGACGCCCCTGTTGACGCTGCCTTCTACTTCTAAAGTTTGATAGCATTGGCGTAATTAGAATAATTTGCTGGGGAGCCATGGCCCGTTACTTCTAAAAATTGCAAGAACATTTTAGAAGATCTTGTTATAATAATGTTATGTCGTCTGAGTCCATCCTCCGTCCTCATTGTTAATCTTTTCAAATTATTTAGTTCCGCATTGTTAGTTCCACTCATGACTTTTTTGAACTTATACACCTTTAACACGCCCGAAAACTTGTGCACTAATTCCGAGTGTGAATTGATTAAAAAAAAAAAAAAAACCCTCATATGCAAATGGTAAAGGTGCCCACGATAGGGTACATGTCTAATAGATCTTTCGTACTAATTTGAGAACGCTCAATCCACCCAATTTTGAGATTATTTTTCTCGAGACCCCAGAGAGGGACATGTGAAGAAAATAGTTCTATTGGATTGAGCGTCTTGAAATTAGTAGAAAAGCAGGTCTTTGAAATTAGTCCAAGCAGGTCTTATTTCATTTATTGAAATTGATTTATTTAACCATTTTTAATGGGCGGTAGTTTTTATTTTTTTAAATGCCCGAAACCAGCGATTATGTGAACTGTTCTGATTGCCGATTACGTAAATTGTGATATCAAATGCTGGGCAACTTTTCTGTTGCCGTCACCAGTGAGCGAGGGTTTGGCAACAAAACTGTTTTGTCTCTGTGAAGTTGCTGACTGCAGGCGACAGCAACGAGATAGTTGCGCAACTGTTTTGTCGCCAGTGAGCGGTAGGCCTAAGAGTTCACCTTGAAACTGTTAAAGAGTAACAAGTGGTCTTCTTTTTCTTCTCATTTTTTTTACATGACTATTAAACGCCAAAAAAATAAATGTTTGTTATTTTCATTCTTACTATTTATTTAAATACGTAATACCAGCAACATCAAACGAAGTCTCGGGCTTCCTTGTGTAGGAGGGTCATTTGGGGAGGGCAAGGGGCAATTGTCTATCCTGATTTTGAGAATTACATATTTTTTGTATTAAACTGTATAATAATAATAATAATAATAATAATAATAATAATAATAATAATAATAATAATAATTATAATAATAATAATAATAATAATAATAATAATAATAATAATAATAATAATAAACGTGACGCGCAATTTTGGTTCTCCTCGCGGGATACTCGAGTTGTATTTCGAGGGGGGTGCGGTGGCTCAGTGGTAGAGCGTTCACCTCTTCTGCTTGGGGTTCCTGGTTCGATCCCACTTTGCGCCGTGTGGACTTGGTGGTGCACACACACCGTGCTCGTGGGTTTTCTCGGGGTTCTCCCGTTTCCTCCCACTTTCTTCATTCCACCATTTTATTCATTGCTTATAATCACCGTGTCCTTTAGCCTCACCGGCATAATCGTGGGACGTAAAACTGAAAGATTTCATTTTCATTTTTTCGTGTGATTCGGATTTGTCATTAAATTGTAGACCCACGTCACATACATTAATATCTTCGGTGCTGAAAGAGAAGCTAAATACCCTTTCCGCAAAAGTATGAAAGAAGTGTGGTGAATTATGGGAACTCATAAGCAGAGTTTCTTTCACACATATTTCTCAGGGAGAGGGAAAAGGAGTTGAGTGTGTTGAGTTTATCGTCCCTTTCAGTAGCTAGGTTATATGAGACGGGACCTATTGATTAATGTGGAATCCGAACTACATAAACTTCCGCCGGGAATCGAACCCGGGTTTTCCACGCCAAAGGAGCGTACGATAACCGCTTAGCCACGAATGAGCTCGAGAGGGAAAGGGATAAGGTAAGTAAATCACTATTTCATATCATTCTTGTGTAGGGCATGACCTTTAGGAAATAGTCACATTTTGATCTTACCCTTTCGGAGAAAATTTTCTGGATGAATGCCAGAAGGGGGAGAATTTGTAAGGTTTAGGTTCCATTTTTTTATAGCTTGTATTTGCTAAACACAGATGACATATCATTCCCTAGTCTGGTTTAGAATTTAATTCCATTTTTTAATGCTGATTGTGAAACAACAAGGTCCTCTTTGATGACAATAAGCGCAACAACAATTGGATTCCTTCAGCATCTTAATAGATGAGTGCCCTTATCATGAATTATCTGATAAAAAAATTTCATTTCAGTTTAATATCCACTATTATGCCTTTTAGGCTAAAGGAGGCGATGGTTAAAGCAAGTGAATGATAGTGGAAGAATTGGTGAAATCAGAAAGTGGGAGAAAACGGCAGAGCTGGATTAACCCATCTGGAGGCCCATATGTGGCCGTTGTTGACTTCACTTAATACATTTTTGTAAAAGTACAGTAGGAAAGTTAAATGAATATGTTTCATATTTCTGGTCATATTTTGTTTTGATGATGATGATTGTATCTTCATTATTCTTTTTAGATAGCCAGTTGAGATATTAATCAGAGAGGATGCCCAGGGCTATAGCCCTCCTAAGCCTCCCCTTAATCCGGCCCTGGAAAACGGAAATACCCAAGGAAATCCACGGACACAATGTTGTCCAACACAAACACACTTGGCCCGTGATCGAACCAGGGACCCTGCACACCAGAGGTAAGCGCTTTACTATGTCCCTATTTTACATCTGAGGCACCATGCCCACTATTTTATAAAAAGTATAGCTAATTAACGTTGATTAAAGGTCGTGCCCAAGAAAGGTATTGTGGATCAAAACAAGGTCTCCGATTCTGGGGGCTCGGGACCCCAAATGCTTATGTTGGCCCCATGTATTTTTATGAATATGAATTTTTTATTTTCACATGTATTGTTACATGTATTTTTTTATGAATATGCAATATTTGGTATAATTTAAATTAAATTTCTCTTAAAATTCTCGTATATACCTTTTTAGACCCTTGTCTGCAACCACACATCTGTATGGGACCCTCCCAAAGTTAGAGAAATCGGCGCCCTTGGACCTAGGTGAAGTATTTTTAAAATATGGAAGCAAGTAACAATATAATCATCAGTTCTTCAAGTTAATTCTTAATTAATAGCAAACCTATAATTGCTTATTCATGTCTAATATGATACATTCGAGATTTTAAACCCAACTCTAAACTATTTTTGTAAGTGGTCCCGGGTTTGATCCCGGTGAGGATATTTGCCTTGGATAGAAGTCCCATCTTGTCCATTAAATCCTATTTCATATTATCTTGGTGTGTGTTGAAATAAGCATTAAAACCTAATCAAACAACCAATTGCAAATTTTATATTAATATAGTGTTATATGGACATTACATCAGAATATATTGAATAAGAGTTTGTGTGTTACAGTAAATAGTTTTATTATCCATTTTGCAATAAAAATCTATAGACCTGGTAACGCTGAACACCTGTAAAAAAGTAACAGCAAAAAGAAAGAAAAAAAATAGTGATAAGACTAGCAACCGATCTCCCCCTCTCCTCCAGTTGGGACAGCAGTTGCAATGGTTAGAATATTGCGGAAAAGTGACACGAGAGCGCGTAAGATTGCTTGTGTGATTCATTTGCTTCTCTGTTGTGAAGTATCGGTCTATTCTTTACTACTGTTTTTGTCCCATCCGTAAATCCATCCCGTGAGTGAATCCGCCCAAATGAATCCGATTCCTTTCAGAGATTGAATCCGTCCATTCCTCTGAAGGATTCGTTCTTTCGGAACGAATCCTTCCGGAACTACCCATCACTACCTACAACTAGCTTTGGACAAACGTCTTATAAGGTGCCTGAAGTGGAAGCTTAAGCTAAATTCATACAAGATTCAAATGACTTTCTTTGGGCTGAAGCTCCATAAATACTGTAACAGCCCCAATCCGCAATATTTACATTTAACTCTCTTCGACTTTCCAATGTCACTTCAAAACATTCTTAAATATCTGTATGTCACATTCGACAAACATATTACTTGGAATCATCATCTCAAATAACTAGAAGCAAATATTTATTTATTTATTAAATACAACACAACAGGATAAATCCCAATTACAGTGTTCGGACTATACATAATTCTTACTACAGTACAAGTATAATATTCCTAATAATGTGTTGATTACCAATATTATTGTTTACTTATTTGGCGTATTGCTTCATTATATGTAACATATCTCTTAAAATTTCGGATGTTGTTCTTACATACATCAATTTTTGGACATAATTTGACTGTGTTATTGTAGGCAGCACCGATTCTTATGATCGGTGATTTAGTCATTATGTCAGTGCGTGACTTATTGATACTAAAGAAATTATGGTTCATGTTCCGTGTTTTAGTCGGTGGAACTGATATAGTTAAGCTGGATACAATTTCTGGACAACCGACTTCGAATGCAAAATATTATACCCAACTAACTAACTATATGGCTTATGGAACATGGAGGTTCAATGCCGCGTTCACCAAAGCTCTCCGCTGACTCTATCCTTAGCCACCTGGATCGAGTTTCTACTTTGTATTCCTATCTCTGCGAGATCCATCTTAATATTGCCCTCCCATCTGCGCCTAGGTCTTCCTAATGGTAGTTTTCCGATTGGTCTTCCAGTCAAGACTTTGAAAGCGTTTGTACTTTCTCCATCCTAGCTACATGACCTGCACACCTAAGCCTTCTAGACTTGATGACCCTAACAATATTTCGTAAACCGTATAAATTATGTAGTTCCTCGTTCTGAAGTTTCCGCCATTCCCCATTCCCGTTCCTCTTGGGTCCGAATATTTGTCTCAGGATCTTGTTCTCAAATACTTTCAGTCTATATTCTTCTTTCGGAGTAAGCGACCATGTTTTGGAACCATATAGAACAACAGGCATGAATATCGTTTTATGTATTTTAAGCTTCAAATTCCTTGAAAGATTTCGCGGCGACAAGAGATTTTGAACGGAATAATAATATGAATTCCCTGCTTTTAGTCGACATTTTATGCAAAATATTATATAAATAAAAGAGTATTTGCAAGTCTTCTTTGTTTCACGTTAACATGTTATAGCTGCTAGACAGGGTAGAGGAGCTAAATTTACTTTGGTAAAAACCTATATCCTTGAACGTTAAAAGTCTCAGAAATTTAGCTTGACTTTTTTCGAGCATGAACTTATCATTATTGGTATGAGAATTACAAATTGTACACGGATATTCAAGCTTTGAGCTTACGTACGCATAGTATAATGATTTCAAAGTATTGATATTTTCGAAATCTTTACCTAACCTTATGACTAGACCTAGATTACGAAATGCCTCGTTGGTAATATGTTCTATATAAACACTAAACATTAGTTTCGTATCAAAGTACACGCCTAAGTCTTTGACTACGTCTTTCCTAAATAGTGGCTGTTCATTAATTACATACTCAAATGAAATACAGGACTGTCTTCTGGTATTCGACATTACCCTACATTTGTTAGCATTTACTTCAATGTAATTATTTTTAATCCTACGGCTTATGTGATGCAGATTTTCTTGTAACAGTTCACAATTTTGAACTGAGTTAACTTCCGTATGGATTTCGAGATCATGAACAAAGAATAACTTATTTGATTTACTTATACAATTCTGTAGGTCGTTGATATAAATATCCGCCGCTGTTAGAACTTCTTACGAAATCTCAAAGGCAACACGTGGGGTAGCAATACAAAACTTCTTGCATTTGCAGAGACTAGTTCTAGTTTGTTGAGCTCAGTAAAGTCATATTTAGCATGTAGGAGCTATATCTGATGTACTTCACACGCACATAGCATCTAGCATTCTTTCCAAATCTAGCATAATTTCATTCTTTCTTCTGAAGAATACGAAAAACAAAAGGTTTGATGGTTCAATCACTGTCAGCAATTATCTCCTTTACATGGTAGAGTAACAATGGATGGACGAATAAAACCAGACTGTATTTCCGCTGTGTGTTGTATTGTGTGGTTGAATTTAGTTTTTCAAAAATATTGAAAAGAAATAAAACACAGACTACAAAATACAGTTTGCTAAGGCACTAGTCTTATTATTGTCAATTGAAATCTGAGTGCGTGGTTATCTCGAATATTTCTGTCCCTTTACACTTTGGAAGTTGAGGTATAACGGGAAGCATGAGGACAGATACAGTAATATGCCGCTAAAAATAATGCTTTAGCGCTGTGTTGGAAGTGGTATGTACTATACATATCAGAGGAGGATCCAGGACGGACTTCTGGGGGGGAAGGTTGTAATACTGCTATTTAGAGTTACTTTTAAGACCTCCAAACTCTGGAATAGATTTTATTTATATATAAAAGAAAAATACGTTTCCTCTTCTGGGGGAGGGCGGCGATTGCCCCGATCGCCTCCCTGGATCCACCACTGATACATATTGCTTACAACTTAACTCTTCATAAAGTATAAATGCTCCCCTTTCCTCTTTTCAGTACAAACAATCGACTTTTCTAATAAAGAAAGATGTTTAGAGAAAATTAAAACAATTCATTTGAACGTGCAACGAAACACTCTTAATCCCCTTTCTTCCCGAATGGCCACCCCGGGAACAAAATCTGTACTTAAAAGAATAAGAGAACAGTACATACCTAACTTTCAAAATACAGACCTGTCCTCCGGGGAAATAATCCTGAAAAAAAATGGGGAGAGCTTTCACCGGTACTGTATTAAAAAGCTGCGTAGCGCACCCAGATAATGTAAATGCATTACTCTCACTTTTAATATACAAAACTTAAGTTAACCTCTTCCTGCATTTGGCATCAATTGATGCCACATCTTTCGGCGGGAAAAAATGTACTTTATTGCATTGAAGTAGTATCTATCGCTGCTCGTTGGCAACGCTTGTTGCCCGGATGATATTTTGACGCGCCACTAGATGGCTGGAACAACTACAACCAGTAGAAAATTTTGGCGCGCTTCAGAGAACTGCTTGTTTTGCCACTATGTGTGTCGCTCCGTTTTGTATTGTGTTTTTCATCAGGAAGAGTCGGAACTGGAGGTAAGTAAAAATCATATTCTGAGACAATGGTATCCCTTTTTTCATATTATTATGTGTGTATTGTAATATGTCGTTCCTTTCGAAAATTATGAACCAATTAAGTAATGGCATCAAATGATCCCTCTGTGCAGATACGGTTCTGATAAGTCGCATATACTTGATAACCGCTTTGAAATATAAAATAGTATCTAAATATTATTTCTTGCCTACATTGTGTAACAATAGATATTTGAAACAATAGCAGAGCCACATAAAACGTTTTTTCAGTGTCATAGTCTGTACTTGTAACATGGGGGTCGCCAATAAATCACAATAAAATGCTACCTTCTTATGTGCTGACGGCATTTCTCTATAATAAACACGTAGAAACGTGAGACTGAGGAGAGTACGGAAACGAGGGGGTGTTTTGGGGCTTTGTACCAGCAAAACCTAAACTTTATTAGTAAATTGTGCGTAGTTTTAGATTTAATTGTACATAGCATTTTCTCTGATATTGAAATTGTCTTGCACGAATCCTTGACGTAGCACTTGGTTCACGATTGTTCATTGCAAAATTAGATAATAGCAGATATTTCAAGCAATAAAAGTCAATATTGTAGATTACTGACCCCCGTGTAGTGCACCTACATAATATTTAATATTTTCCAAGTACAAAGGTCAATATATTATCAACTAATATTCCTAATAATATAAATAATTATGTTTGATTATTTCTAAAACAAATCAACCTAAATTTTGTAACCTAAAGCCAATTACGGGTATGGGAGGATCAGGGTCAGATATCTACTTCCTTCCCAAACAGACTATTTATTTTTGGCAGGTTCATTCTACACAAGTTTTAGAATTAAAATGCTCAGTGGCGGATCTAGCCCGGGACCGGGGGTTCTAGGCCTCCCCTGTTTTTTAGGCTACAAAATTAAATGAGGTTAAAATACTTATAATAACCATAATTTTGAAATCTTGCAGTAGCATATAGGTGATGATGGGTCACATTCTGAGAGCATCTGCAAGACCTCGTAGTTATGAGCTTCTAGATCCGCTACTGAAATTGCTATACATTTGTTAGTAGCTACAATGATCATATGTTTACCTACTTGTACTTGAATATTTATTATTTTTACAGCCTCTCTATGGCTCAAGGATTGAGGCAGGAAGAAATTGCCAGCCTTCTGTGTTCAGAAGTCCCATCAGACTCTGAGGCCAGCTTCTGCAGTAGTGATGAAGATGAATTCCCGCCCAACAATCAGCGTCATGCTCCTTTTGAGGAAGATTTTGCTGAAACATGTGAAGATGACAGCGGTCCTAATGTCCCTGAAGGGAGTGCTTCTCAAAGCGATCAATCACAAATTACGATAGTAAATGCTCCTGAAAATCAGGTGCCTTCGGTGACATCCCTAAGTAGCTCTGATGAGAATTGACGCCCCACATCACAAGATAGTTCAATTTTTAGTTTGAGAGTGCCTACTAATTCTTAAAAACGTTCTTTGATTTGGTTTTGCTTGTAAAGACAATGATTACACAAATAATGCCCCTCCTTTCAGCGGACAGCGTAATATCAATATTCACGGAAACGACCCATATGATTACTTTGTACAGTTGTTCCCTGAGACATTGATGGAACACATTGTTACAGAAACCCAACGGTATACTTTGCAACAAGGTAAACATTCATTCAAGATCACTCTGATGAACTAAAAACATTCTTAGGGATTGATATAATGATGACACATAAAATATCCAGACAGACGTATGTATTGGCCATTAGTTCAGAAATGTGAAAAAATACAGCTAGTAAATGTTTATGTGAAGAACTTTCAAGCGAGACAATGGAAGAAACAAAAACATGCTATTCATGAACATTTTGCAGTGGACTTGTGTGCCTTTTTAGTGAAATAACTTTTTATATACACAGATTATGTTATTTGTCAACTTTTATGTAGCAAGCTGTTTAAAATTGTAATACCTTTATTAAATGTACTTTTACTAATGTAAATATTTTATAATTTATGAGAGTCAATTCTGAGGATGTCATCACTTTCATCCCATGGAAGGAATAGCAAACCACTATGGACTCGCCTTGCTCAGGTACCTTCGGATATAATGTGCCTTTAGGAAGATCACCACATCATCGTCGTCATCATCGATGAAGATTGCAAATTATTTGTCAGTTTGTCTCAGGGTACTGGCATCGGTTGATGCCAAGTCAAATATTCCTCAATTGCATGCTGGCAACAACTGATGCCAGGTCCCTGGAACCCAATGGGACCCTGAGAGAGCAAACTTGATAGTTTTTACGACTTATACGTCTAAATATTAGTCGAGATACAACATGTCGATTTTTTTTCAACGTTGGAACACATAGCATGCAGGAAGAGGTTAAAAATTAACTCAGTTGTTCCAGGAAGTTACTTAGCAATGACAACCCTACTATTTCAATGAACAAGAACAAATTATTTATTATAAATATTACTAAAAATATGAAAAGAATAAGGAAAATACATCTAATAGTACAAAAATATTAACAATTGGATAATTAATAAAAAAAAATCTTACAGTTCCTGATGGAACAGCCTAGAATACATTTTTCACAAAGCGCCGTTCCAACATGTCCTCCAGTACACTATAATTTTCTCATCTTTAAGTAGTCAAAATTTCAATAGCAAAATTTTACACTTACTCGTATCTAAATATGTCAATCTTTGAATAATAATCTTTCAAATACATTGAGTATGCTCCTGAAAATCCTCTGACATAATTTCCCACCGTTTTTCACAAAAGATATATATATGCTCTATATAATTTAATTTAACAAAGTGTTAAGAAACAAACACTACGTACCTTAAACAGTGCGTAACTGACGATTGACGTCAGTTGATCTATGGCTTGCATTCCGAGTTCGAAACCAATCAATCAGAATCAGGATTTTAGATCACGAGGGCCTCGTCATTTTACACTATTAACTGGTACCAGATCTATCATTATATTTTCTCAATTGATTACACACCTTTTTGAGACCAATACGGTAGGATGAAAATGGCAAAGGAAGAATAAGGTCGTATGTCCCAATGAAATAGAAGATGGCGCCATCTACTTCCTATAAAATCCATTATGATAATCATTATTATCTATACATATCTCACACAATACCTCTTTACCATATAAGTGCCAAGTCATGTCGTCACAAACGCAGTATGTGGTATTTATAGTGACCCGCGAGTGTGTTGGTTTGATATCAATATGAAGAACTCTGTAGGTGAAACACTTGAGAAGGAAAAAAGGTGCTTGTGGGATTGAGTTCGAAACGAGCTATTTATATACTTGCAGAAGCATAATGTGACGTGGGAAAATTAACCAATATACATAGAGTGGTTGCGGCCTTTTAAAGACAGTTCTACAAAAGTGTACTGTTTTAAATGTAAGCAAGAATTGTATGCTAAACGAAGTATGCCCAAGAAGAGTAGTGTAACTGAAAGCCATAAAAAATACATTAATGCTCAGTGGCGGATCTAGAACGTAAAAGTTGGGGGGACCAGCCAGAACCTAGACTATGATAGGTAAGGTTTTCTTTAAACTTTAAAAATAATTATAAACATACCTTAAATTATTTTTGTCACTCAAAAACTGAGTGGGCCTACGCCCACTTGCTCCGGTCTAGTTCCCCCACGGTAATATTCGGCTTTCAAAAGCTCAGTATACTTTTAATTTACTTTTAATTCAGTCTACTTTTAATCTATCTCTAATCTTAATTTAACTTAGCTACAGGGATCGTTTGGGAAACACTAAGGGTGAAAATATTCCTGAAGGAACATTGTTAGAAAATAAGCAAAAACATAAAACTAATTTGATATCCAAATTCAGAACTTTATCTTGGTAAGACAATATTTTGTAGCTCTAGTATTAAATTACACTACAGTATAGTGTCTCTTTTAGTAGCGAGGCTGTATGAGACTCTGACCTACAGCATAACGTGAGATCCGAATCATACGAGCTTCCACTGGGTATCAACTCTGGGTCTCCTGTACCGAAGACTCGTACGCTAAATATGAAGCCACAAGGGAGCTCAATACTTGGTAATGGGATGCTAAATTGTAAAACTACTTATATAACGAAATGCAATTACTTTTACTAATGTAATCTTCACAATGTAAATACCCCCGTAAATATAGTGTACCCCTTTGTAATATATTTCGACTGTCGGATGATGGAAAACCGAATTAGTTTTTTTTTGTGTTTCCAGGGCCGCGGTGGGTCAGTGGTAGAACGTTCACCTGTGGTGCATGGCGTTCCTGGTTTGATTTCATTCCACGCCAAGTGAACTTTTTTGGCGGACAAACACCGTGTGTGAAGGGGGGTTTCTCGGGGTTCTCCCGTTTCCTTCCACTTTCTTCATTCCATCATTTCACTCATTTCTCATCATCACCGTGTCCTTTAGACTAGCCGGCATAATCTTGGGGCATGAAATTTAAAAATTTCATTTCCTTTCATTTTTGGATCCTTCACCAGGTTATGGCGTATGCTGATGATATAAATTTAATAGGGGATGATAGAAGAACAATAGAAAGAAATGCAGAGATCTTATTAAACGCTTGCAGGGACATGAGTTTAGAAGTGAATGCAGAGAAAACTAAAGGCATAAAAGTGCGTCGAGATCGTAATACGGCAAATTGTGGATGCGTTAAAATATTAAATAATACTGTTAATAAAGTGGGTACTTTCAAATATTTAGGATCAATATTAACAGACGGAAATCATATTCACGAAGAAATTAAACGTCGACTAAAAGCAGGGAATTCGTGTTACTATTCGGTTCAAAATCTCTTGTTGTCGCAAATTCTGTCGAGGAATTTGAAGCTTGAAATATATAAAATGATAATCATGTTGTTCTGTATGGATGCGAAACGTGGTCGCTTACTCTCAGGGAATAACATAGACTGAAAGTATTTGACAACAAGATCCTGAGACAAATATTCGGACCCAAGAGGAACGGGAATGGGGAATGGCGGAAACTTCATAACGAGGAACTACATAATTTATACGGTTTACCCAACATTGTTAGAGTCGTCAAGTTTAGGAGGCTTAGGTGGGTAGGTCATGTAGCTAGAATGAAAGGAAGTAGAAACTCTATCAAAGTCTTAACTGGAAGACCAATCGGAAAACGACCATTAAGAATACATAGGCGCAGATGGGAGGACAATATTAAGATGAATCTCACAGAGATAGGAATACAATGTAGAAACTTTATCCAGTTGGCTAAGGGTAGAAGTCAGTGGAGAGTTTTTGTTAACGAGGCATTGAACCTCCGAGTTCCATAGGCCATAGAGTGAGTTAGTTAGTTATTTACTTTATGCAGTAGGGAAAACTGGCCTAAAATGACACTGGCATTTTATTAACTCGAAACTGGCATTTTATTAACTCGAAATAAACCATAACCTAAAGAGCTAACAAATTTATTTTTGTTCTAAGTACCAAAACATCATAACGTAACTACTGGAATTAAATCTTGGTTCCGAAGTTAATAATGGTCCTGCAATTATTATTATGTCTTTCCTTTTTGGCTCAGTGCGTGATTTTATGCTTATACTTCGATAAAATAACATACAATCATGTCACTTTACCTTATGCGCGCAGTAGGCATTGTAAAATTCTGTAAATCATTTTCCTGTAGAACACATTTACACAAAATGAAATGGAAAAACAATTTTCCAAATTCAATGTGATAAAAAATATTTTTATAAAGAGCATGAAACTGATTCTCTTATGGTAAGGAAACCGAGTTGGACATTGAGTTGTTGGAAGCGAGGCCTGTCCTGGTGATAAATAATGGTCCCTTAGCACAGGGATGAGCATTTTCGCCGATCCCAAGTAGTTCATCCAATACATGACTAAAGTGGCACTCTTATTGGCCACATATCGTTGACGTCACAAAGTTTCAAGTTCAACCTGCTACTATGCTTCTTGCTTTCGTTTCTGTGGATGCGTGTTTGAAAAAAGAGAATGAAGGATATCAATAATATTACTTGTGAAATACAATTCCATTAAAATCCTTTATTTACGTTCACTTTTTACGCGTTACAAATATATTATCCTTTAATAAGGCTTAGTCCAAATAAAAGTTTCTAAAATCGCGCTACACATGAAGGTTATTGTCTACAATTTTAAAATTTTTATTGAATCACATCTTAGGCGATGGTACTCACAATGAATACACTGTCTTTTGCAGAAATCGTGCACTTTGGAAAGCAACACCTTTTGATTTCAAAATTACATACAGAACTTGGATTCCACTCACTTGATGATACAAATTGAAAAACGTTATTAGCATGTTACTTTTACTATTTACAAAATGTTTTCCAAATTAACTTTACATTACACTCTCCAATTAGTCTTCATTTGCATCCAAAAGTAGGACTGGTTTAGAAGTTGGACTGTATTTTGCGGCAAATAGCATTGTAGTGTCTTTGTAGATAAGCGATGCTCAGTTCAATTGTACGAGAAATGCCCACCAACTTGAGCTAGATGGCCATTATTAGTTGGCATTGTTTATGAATAACATAAGGATAGCAACAGGAGTATACAATATAAATTGCATTACATTTCATTGGAGTTTAGCGTCCCTTTTAAAACTAAGGTTAGAATGAAACTTGGACTTACTGTTTACATGGAATTCGAACCACATGAGATTAAGTCGGGAATCGAATCTGTATCTCACGGGTTTAATACGCGTGCGTTAACGCTATAACCACGAGATATTTCTGGACAATGTAAAGTTAGCTTTGTTTTTCTTTAGAATGAATATACTAGGGTCAACCCTACATAGCCTTAAACTTTAAACCAGTAGTTTCCAAGGGCTCGCGTCATGGAGGGAACTTGACGAACAAGCGAGGGCATCACAAGCTAACGACAGAAATAAACTATAAA
Source organism: Thermobia domestica (assembly GCF_964235325.1). Classification (NCBI taxonomy): domain Eukaryota; kingdom Metazoa; phylum Arthropoda; class Insecta; order Zygentoma; family Lepismatidae; genus Thermobia; species Thermobia domestica. The sequence goes on from NC_137454.1 coordinate 377,414,372, forward strand.
ATTATCAATGAAGTCAACAGGTGTTACGTGTTTGATATTTTTTTCTTAGAGTGCCATTCGAGACTTTTAGCTAATTAAACACGTAATAAATATAAACAGATGAAAACATGGTAAGTTGTTTGAGGTTTGGAGTTCCATTCAGCAGGAGAGCTATGTGAAACGTGAAGCTACAACTTGACGTAAAATTCTAATTTCATAACATACCTCTCGAGAGTTAGAGGCGTATCTCATTTTCTTAATTTTTCCAGGAGACAACTTTAAACATTTTCTCATTGTTTATTCTATCGTCTTCTTTCAAAATTTCATTTGATATCCTTCGTTCAAGTATATAACTTACGAGATCACAATAACAACTGTTACAATATACTTCTATACGTCGAATGCAGTACAAACTGGATGATTTTTTAATCTGGCTTATCCAGCTAGTGCGCCAAAGGTGCTTACGCTACCCATATACCCATGGAGAGGCTATGTGTAGTGATTTAGAAACGAAGAGCATCTTTAAGAAACTAGCTACGTACAAACACCTTTCATCTCTTTATATTTATTAAGTGTTTAATTACCTAAAAATCACGAATGGAAGTCTAAGAAAGACAAAATGTCAGGCACGTAATACCTATTAAGTTTATTGATAATTTTATAATTTATTTTTGACTTGACTTGATTTTGAGTTTAACGTTCCGTTCAGCAGCGAGGCTATATGAGACGTGGACCTACTGATTAACGTGAAATCCGAACCACATGAGCCCCGCCGGAATCGACCCCGGGCCTTCCACGCCAAAGGCGCGTACACTAACCGCTTAGACACGGAGGAGCTCTAGTTTATTTTTGTCGTTATCTTGTGATACCTTGCTTGTCCTTCAAGTCCTCTCCAGGAGGCTGGCCCTCGGGAACCATTGTTTAAAAGTTTAAGGCGATGTAGAGTTGACCCTAATATATTCGCTCATTCTAAAGAGAAACAAAGCTAACTTTACATTGTTCACAAAATATCTCGTGGTTATAGCGTTAACGTACGGGTCTTAAGACCGTGAGATCCTTATTCGATTCCACGGATTCCACGTGAAAGAGTAGGTCCAAGTTTCATGATAACCGTTTTGTTGAAATGGGCGCTAAAGTCAAACGAAATGTAATGCAATTTACATTATATACATCAGTTGTTATCCTTATCTCATTCATAAACAATGCCAACTAATATTGGCAATATAGCGCAAGTTGGTGCGCATTTCTCGTGCATTTGAACCGAGCATGGCTTACCTATAACGACACAACAACGCTATTTGCCGCAAAATACTTCGAAACCAGACCTACTTTTGAATGCAAATGAAGAATAACTGCAACGTGTACTGTAAAGTTAATTTGAGAAGCATTTTGTATACGGCAAAAGTAACAAGGTAATGACGTTATTAATTTCACATCATCAAGTGAGCGGAATCGAAGTGCTGTAGGTAAAGTTGAAACCTGGATTCCAAAGTGCACAAATTGTGCAAAAGCCAATGTATTCATTGTGAGCACCATCAGCTAAGATGTGATCTAATATAAGTGTTAAAATTGTAGACAGTTATAAGATTCATATGTAGGGCGTTTTTAGAATTTTCTTAGGTGGACAAAAATGAACAAAATTCTGAGGTATTTAAATTTCAGGTTTGAAGATGTCGCACTACAATTAAATGGACGCTGTTTCAGGAGATAAGTTCTAGAAGATTTTTCTTCCGGTATTTTTCCCTGCAACATGACCACAAAATTTCATATCCACACACACACACAACGGTAGCAACTTTAACTTCCGAGAAGGGTGACGTGGAAATTTTGTTGTAGGTGATCTGACACCGTTATTTATATCTTCTATAGAAAGAAACGTGTCAATCATGCATCGTTGGGGGGAGGATGAATCACTCACCCCTTTCTTATTCTCATTTTACTTGACCTTGGAAGATATTCGAAACCGACAACAATGAACCATTTCAAGATCTTAAGTCTATTTATATTAGAAACTTGGAATTCCATTTATGACGGAAGTTGTTGTACATTAAAAATTATCAATTTGGTCGTTTCTTTAAATATGCATTTATGTGCAATAATTATATAAACATGCACTAACCTCCGAAATATGCAGATATATGCACTATTGAACTCTACTATTTTACCCCAAAACAGCTGAAACGAATTTCAGCTTAAGGAGCATATCAATATCACATCGGGAAAAAACATGCAAATATGCAAACTTCTGAAGTCTAGTCATGACTCATTTCATTTATTCCACGTATTCTAGATGATTCCACTTATTTTCTAAATTTGACTCATCCTAGATCATATTTATTTAAATTTAAATTCCTGAGAAACTATAACATTCTATATTGAATAAATTTGGTAACGTCATTAATAACAACTAAGTATCAGCTGATCGACATTAATTATAGGTTCATAATCCCACATTAAGTGAACAAATATTGACAAATGTGATGTAAATGAACTATTTTTGTATTCATGATGAATATAAAAGTTCATTATGAAAGGATAAACAAAAATGATTTTCACTTAGGACTGGTTTTGAAAAACGATTTCATTGCTTTTGTTTATGTGTGTCAGATCAAATATAAAAATCCATTCAAACTATAGGTCAAGAAAAAAGAAAAATGTAATTTACTTTATTAAAGTAATGTCGGTATTAAGGCCTTATTTTTTACTTTTTATATCTGTTGGTATAAATTCAAAATTCCATGTTAATTTACATTATACTCGACTCATTTTCAACATTTTTTTTTTTTAAAAAAATACTTATTAAAGATCATTAGTTTACTGTTAACCCAATTAGGAAGGTTTTTCTTTCATAAACAAGTTGTTCTATTCTTGACCTCGATAACAGTATTTTTTACATTTTTTTAAAAATAAGGGTTTGATAGATTAAATTAATTTAAAAAATGCAGGAAGTTTTTAGTTCAATCTATCACGGACTGAATTAAACTGAGTTTCACAACCTTTAGTCAAAATTCCTATTAAAATTAGTAATTTCATTTTCTCAACATTTCTTTTATTATTATTTTCCAATTTCCACGAAAGTTCGTCCTTACAGACCAGAAATAAGAGCCAAATTCTTTTTCATCAGTGCAGCATGTGACTGTGCAAATACACCACAGGCGTAAAATAAAGTTTCATTTGATCTCATGGTTTAGGGGGATCTTTTCTTCCTAAAGCCCTGGAATAATGCGTCAAGATAAGATTTCTTTCAACGTGAAATCAGTCTTCAAATTTTATTTTATTATTATGTAATAGTCCAATTAAAAGATCATGGTTCGAAACCCATGAACCCAACTATTTTTTTTAAATCGCTTACTAAAGTGTCAGACATTTTTTAAAAGTCATGTGGTTTATATAGTTCACATTTCTGCTTCATTACATAGAGGAAGGAATCCCTATTCGTTCTTCCATTTACTTCACATTCCTTGTTCGTCCATTTACTTCACATACGTCACGTCATACCAGGATCGGAATCTGTGACGTATCGAGTCATAAACCATTTTCACACTAGGAACGGAGACTTCAACGGTAGTACCAATAAAATACATTTTGGTACTCGGATCTTTGAGCACGAATAAACTCAATCTTCCTCGCTCATAGAAAATTTCCCTAGTTTCCTGTTTTACCAGAAACCTCATATTCGCAACAGAGACTAGCACACAGCCTTCTACATTCTCTCGTTACCTTTGAAACTGAATTTTTAGTTGGAGGCAATATCCAAATGGTTTAATTATAATAAAACACGCATATTCATCTGTAACAGAATGGAGGAAAAACAGATTTAAGGGACCTAAGGATCTAGCTTCAGTTTACTCTGAAATTCAGTCTACCTTTGTATGATCAGGAGTGTACCATTATGTATTCTTCTATATTGTGCTGAAATGGCCATCCGTCGTATTAGCTCAGTTGTTAGACTCTAAATTTAGCAATTATTTTAAATTTTAAAAAACGGAATATAAGTGGGGATGAGAACTGAAGACTCGCACGGAATGCACGTAATGGAGATGTTATTCTTGCGCATAAATGAAACTGAGTTAATTTAAATAAAATAAAGGCAAATAATAAATAAATAAATAAATAAATAAATAGACTCAATTAATAAAATAAAGACCAGCTTAGTTGAAGCTAAAAAGGGAGTGAAGAAGAGATTTAACTAAAAGAATAGTGATGAACACTGGCCTTAAATATTCGTGGCCCTTGTTGAGATCGGTGTCGTGAAAAGTGCTGTGTAACATGCTTGGCTTCCTGTAAATTTTGTAAATTTTAGAGAAGCCAGCGCAGGTCATATAGTATATATCGTGTGAAGTATAATACGAGATTGTAAAATCAACAAATTTATTAACAAGTAGAAAAATGATTTTTTTCTTACTCTTTGAATAACAAATAGTCAGTTCGTGCCTATGAAAAACAAGTAATATATTACTGAAGTTCCGAACGTAGTAGTATGTAGTTTATTATGTGAATATAGTTTTGCTCAGCAAATAGTTTGTTTCTGTTTTAGTTTTCTTGATATATTCCACTGTGCTATAGAACAGATGCTTATGTATAAATAATTTTGTCAGCATTTTTAAATTGGGAATTTGTCATTTATGTAACAGAAATGAAAAGTTTTTATACAATTTTATTTCTATGTGGGATGTATCGAGTTTTGATTTCTTTGTTAACCTAATATTTAATATATGAATATGACATTGATTTACATATTTTTGGGGGGGGAAGGGCCAAGGATATTCATGTCGTATTGGATTTATTGGATTTTGATAATTTTCGTAACCATATAATTTAGTAATTAACTTTGGACGTCCACAAAATGAAATCTAGTTTTGAACCCTGAATCAATTAGGTTCTTATGATATTCTTTAGTAATCGACTATTGGAATGCCCTTGGAAAAATGCTGCATATCCATTAGGATCTTCATTCAGAATACTTTATAGAATATAAAAAAAAAAACGATGAACGGCCTTCTGTGTTTCAGGTGTAATTTAAATGAACGTGTCTTCTTTTACCATCGTGGTTGTAAGATACAATAGCATTCATGCTTCTTGTGAACCATGAGGCTGATTCAATTCGCAATCGATGGGGGCGCGGTGGCTCAGTGGTAGAGCGTTTACCTCCGGTGCTTGGGGTCCCTGCTTCGATCCCAGCTCGCGCCGTGTGGACTTTGTGGTGGACAAACACCGTGCTTGAGGGTTTTCTCGGGGTTCTCCCGTTTCCTCCCACTTTTTTCATTCCACCATTTCATTCATTTCTCATCATCACCGTCTCCTTTAGCCTAACCGGCATAACCGTGAGACGCAAAACTTAAAGACTTCAATTCGCAATCGATCTCAGACTCTCAAGGGAGCATTTAAGCATCTTGCCATTAATATACATAAAATATCCTAGAAATAAGTTGTATGTATCGAGTAGAACCTTGTGAGTGTAACGGAGTTTACCTGTTAAATTATCTGCATAAAATGTACTGTCTATAAAGCAGAAATATTCGTTTGATATAGCCTTGCAACTAGTATTGCATGTAACTTTCTTATGCTCATATACAATAGTGTCACAGTACTACTTTTTTGGCTTACTATTGAAAAACATATGATATGAATATGTTCGAATAGATAGCGGAAGCAGCATATTATTACTATTATTTCTATAGGTAATACTATCTTATTTCTTCAACCTCCTCTGAACCTAGTTGATGCTGCCATTGTGAAATATTGTGAAAATACTTAGACGATGTGCACTCATCAGGTTAATATTTTCTCAATGTTCTGTAGCATGGTGCAATTTGCTCTTATGTTTGATACACTGAACTCAATAAATACAATATCATACAATAATATATAAAAGAAAGTCATTTTTTCAGTATAACATTGTTATCGCCATACCCTTCACCAATTTTAAACCCAACCATCAGGGGGGGTATTTAACTCAGAGAACACTCTATTTCAACATTGTTTTTAAAAAACGATCGAACCGTAAAACACTATCTTAAAACTGGGATCTGATGTCAACCAATAATAATAGACCTCACTAGGATATCTGAAAGAAAACACACAATGTCTCATGAAAATTGGCTATTTAAAAAAATAAAATTATATTTAGTGATTTAGGATTTAGATTTCTGGGCTTTCGGCATCTAAGACCATTTAGCCCTTCATGTTTTGAGGGATGACGTTCCTCGGTGAGTACACTATTCGAGGAAAGGAAAGGAAGAAAGGATTGGGGAAGGAAGGAAGCGACCTGGGACCTACAATTTAGGTACCACCCCGGCATTTGCCTGGTATGAATGTGGAAAAATCAGGAAAACCCCATTCAGGCTGGCTGGCCTGAAAAAGCGTTTCAAACTTTTTCGACCGAGTGCCCCCCCGCCCCCGGGAATCTAAAATGATATATAACATGCTTTCGGAAGATTAGAGAATTTCTTTGATTAATTTCAATCCAAAACAAATGAAATGAATGTTTAATGTCCCACGTTACACACCGAGGCGCAACCTTCTAACGGCTGCTGGCTTTTCGCTGGCATAGAAAAAAAACGCACGTGAGTTCTGAGTATCTAGTTTCTATTACTTTGATCCTTTGGGATCATGCGTCGGCTACCGGAGATAGTTGTGCCTCCCACCTGCAATCCCTTGGCAGATACAGAAAGGGATCATCGCAAAAATCGGCGCAGTCGAACGTTGTCTGAAAGCAGTGCTGAATCAGTAGATAAACGCTCTCGATCCCGTTCACCTACTTATATACAGAAAGCACCTGAACGTACGGAAGAAATGCAGCTTACCATAGATCCGCAAGAGCCTACACCGTCTACTTCGATAACGCCTCCTGTCTACATTGCATCACCGACCCGCCCGAAAATTTATTCATTTCTATTGACTAATTATGACGCCAAATACAGCAACAGTCGTCATATTTTCAATCAAATCATAAAATACCTTCCGCGTGCTAGTGTAAAGCAAATTGTCTTCACCAAGAATGGTGTTATCATAAAGTCAGTTGACGAGAAATTCGGCATAACACTCTGTAACAAAGCTAGTTATGAAATATTTGGTAAAAATGCGAAGCTTTCGAATCTGACTGATAAGATAAAACAGAATCCACCACCACCTCGCACACCAATGATGTCTGTTGTTATTTGAGGTGTTTTACCGGAAATAACAGACGATGAAGTTCTCGAGGAACTTAAAGCAGAAGGTATAGATGTAGCGAAATGTATCCGCATTAAAAATAACAATGGTGCTACATACATGGTTCGTGTCTTAACCACGTCCCAAACTTCTATTGATACCTTATTGCAAGACGGGGATTATATCTTCAAACAACGACACCATCCCGTACTACCGCACCTCTCCCAGTTAGATGCGAGAAGTGTCAAGCTTACAATTCGCACGTCACGTCAAAATGTCCAAATGTTCCCAAATGTGGGTATTGTGCAGGACAACATGAAACCAAAGAGTGCCCTAATACGGGCAGACAACCACATTGTTCCACATGTTCCAATACTTCACATCCTACTTACAGTTACAAATGCAAGTCTCAAGCGGCACCTGATCCAAATCAACCAGAAATGACAGTTCCGCTCCGTACGACGGATGCTTCGGTACCATTCTCGCAATCTATTGCTTCACCTATAACTATGGAAAACTTCCTGAGATACATCACTCTTATTTTGAAAAATATTTTTCCATTTCAACGCCAGCTCATTCTTGACCATGTTATTGCGGCGGCCTCTGTTATTTTTTCAAGTTAATCTGTATGCCACCTATTGTGGTCCATTTGTTCATTTTCATATTGCACCACGCGATACTTCAGTTTAAACCGAATCTTTTCTGTCTCAATATGGGTCTTACCATCCTTTTTATGAATATTCGATCGTTATCTCAACATAAAATACTATTTGAGCAACTACTTTTAGAAGAAACAGTCGATATATTCGTTTTAAACGAGACAGCGCTTAAAGCAGCACATACCGTACGTTTTCCTAGGTATCAGTTTGTACGGCATGATTACCCAGACACCAACGCCAGAGCACAAGGCGGTGTAGCAATTGGAATCCGCAATAAACTTTCTTATATATGTCACTCTGTGCCAATAAATATTCCATTGCCCGAGCACTTAGTGACGACAATCTATCTTTCAAACTTGGCACTAACTGTTGCTACGATCGATGTCCGTCCCGGGCATATAACTCCGCTATACTTCTTTCGTTATTTGTTTTCCCAGTATCGCAATCTTCTAATCTTGGCGGATGTCAATATCCATAGTCGCTCAGACTGAGATAAAACTCAGTTCTTTGACTATATATCTCTGGGTTTACATGGTCATATATATAACCTACAAAGGCATCCCATGCCTAGTAGACAAACTACCCCTGATGTTGTTATTAGTACACCTACATTAGTTGATAAAGCCACTGTATCTGTATTGGATTGCATCGGTAGTGATCATCTATCCATAAAGGTTACAACCAACCATGCATGCCCACCATTGTCTCCATCATTCGAAAGAACTCTCTTCTTGTACGATAAAGCTAATTGGGAGCAGTATCGGACTGATATCAGTATTGCACTGGATCAGTTGGAACCGCCGACGTGTGAAACTGATCTCTACAATGCCGTTCAGGGCATTACAACTGCTCTTGTTGAAAGTGCTAGAAAAATATTCCTACCTGCCATGGTAAAACGTATTAACCAATATTGCCACCTGAATATCTTTCAATTGTAGGAAAATCCAGACAGTATTTCCGTGAGTATGAAAAGACACGAAATCCAGAATATTTGGCTCAGGCGCGTCGATGGCTACGCACTGTTCGCAACTACATTCTTGCCCACATACGGCTTAGCTGGAGTAAAACATGCAACAAGCTGAATCCTGAAAAACATCCTACAAAGTACTGGAAAAAAATTAACCTATTAACTGGGCAAAAATTTAATACTACATACCCTTTCGTACAGGACGATCATCTTTTGCAAACAGATCCGGCAAAAGCTGACGATTTTGCATCTCATTTGCAAACAGTCTTTACACCGCCTGTTTCCATACATCGCTTTATTCCACGAATATCTGAACCGGCAATTACCAACTCACTTCAGCCTTCGATATCGCATGAGATAGATAACACCCATCCTTTGACTCAGACGATTGCTCCTGATGAAATACGCGGAATCCTCAAACGCAAACGCAATACTGCTCCTGATTTCGATAGTATATCATACAGAATTCTTAAAGAATGCTCACTGCGGTTTTTTCTCTTCTTAGCAACAACATATACGTTTATTTTACGCACTGGCTATTATCCGCAGGACTGGAAGGTGTCTAAGATCTGTATGTTCTTAAAATCTAACAAACCACCTTACTCCGTGACTTCATATCGACCCATACAATTAACTTCTACTTTGGGTAAACTGTTTGAAAAATCCTGGTACGTCGTCTCCATCCATATCTTAGTGAGCATAATCATCTACCTTCTCATCAAACAGGATTCCGGCCGCTATATAGTATCAATGAGCAACTACTTAGACTTACCACTATAATTACCAATCATTATAACAAAACATTACCGTCTTGCCTTGTAGTCGTGAACCTCGAGAAGGCGTTGACCGCATTTGGCATTACGGCTTATTTTATAAACTATTGAAACTCGGAATTCCTCTTACTTATCTTCGAGTTATATTTTCGTTTGTACTGAATCGTATTGCCTATGTGAATATCAATGGTACATTACCACATCCGATATTCCCACTCACCGGAGTACCACCGGAGGGTTCAATCTTATCACCATTTCTTTACATCCTCTATGCATCGGATTTATTATCTCCAACACCTAATACATATTTGTTCCAATATGAGGATGATACCGCTTTTCTCGCGCTTGGTAAAACAATTCAGAAAATTAATGTCTACTTACAGGCTACAATTACAGCATTTCTTCAATGGTGTGTTAAATGGAGACTCACTGTTAACAAAGATAAGACAAATACGCTAGTACTTTTACCGCCTAACCTCCACTATAAGGATCACCGTAATCCAAATTTGCTACGGATACGTGTTGGTGATCATCTTCTACAGCCGACTAAAACTGTTACCTATTTAGGTATTGTTTTCGATGATAAATTGCGGTGGACAGCCCAACTCCAGAAACTTGTTGAGAAAGCAAAAAATCGATTACAGCTTTCACGCCGACTTGTGGGTCAAAACTGGGGTTTAAACTCTAAATTATTACTGAATACTTATAAAATGTTTATGCGTAGTGTCCTCACTTCCGGTCATATAGCGTGGTGCTCTGCTCTGCAGAAGTTTTACACTAGATTAGAAATTCTCGAACGTCATGCTATCAGACTCGCATTTCGCATAAGACTACCATACCCCAATGATGATCTCTATAATAGGATCGATTTTCCTCCGCTTGTTCAACACATCGCTCTCTTACGGCAAAAATATATAACTAACAGTCTTCATTCATATAAAGACATATTTCTCGAGACCATATTTATAGACTTCGAACAAGACTCCCAGTTCCGATACTGGTATACGTCACTCCGCATCCTCATTTCCATTTGTGCTCGACAACGTCCAGACGATCATCATCATGCAAGATTTTTCCGACGACAGCTCATTCATCATGATATTCCTCATCTTTTACCATCATAGCACTGTTTCCCACAACACTAATATGGGTTTCCCAACGTTTTTCATCAGTCTTGAGCCTCCCCAAGACAGAAGACTAACCAGCATTCGTCTCGCTAATTTATTTCATTGTGTTGTGATGTGATGTGCATTGCATTCATTATCATGAGCATGAATGTCATCCATTCAATATGCCTATATTTCACTAGCACGTTTTGGTTACCATATTTTGAATAGCCCCTATTCATATATTTTGATGCTTTCCCTGCACCTCTGCTATTATTTATCTAAATGCACGTATTATTCTATTATCCTATTATATTTTAGTTTAGTTATTGTTAGTGTTTATATTTTGTTTTGTTATAAGTTTTCTTTATGTATTAATATGCATATATGTGTTTGCAACTTCTTGCGTTTTTGTAATTGTCACATACCAACATTTTCTTGAACAGTACATTGCCCAACAACAAATGCAATACAAGTTAATTGATGCTTCCACATCCCAGGCCAAGAGAGAGGTCGAAACCTCTAGTGGCAGTTTTTCATATTTACATATATTATGCGACAATGAAGATTTCAACCAATCCTAACTTAAAAAAAAACATTATCATGAGCATAAAAATCTTCCCTTAAATACGCTCATATTCATTAGCACTTTTGTATAGTCTTATTTTGACTATTCATTTATTTTGTTGCTTTCTCTGCACCTCTTATTAATTTTACGCACTTATTCTCTTATACTATTTATGTATTTGTTTAAATATTCTTACTGTTCATAACGTTATATTATTATTCTTTCTTTTAATATTATTCTTATTTCAATGTACGTATATGTGTATGCAACATTTTGCTTTTTGTATATTGTTACTTATAAAAATTTTCCTTTGACAGCTCAGTACCCAACTAAAATGCAATCAAAAATAACTGATGCTCCCACCTCCCAGGCCGAGAGAGAGGGCGAAACCCTCTAGTGGCAGTTCTTCTTATTCCCACACGTTGAACGACAATAAAGATTTCTAACAAACCTGTCTCTCTAGAAAAAAAATCAGCAATCAACAAACACAGTCTGTCGTATTTCTACCACCCAAAATGTCAACTAGAATTCGCCGCAACCCCAATAGACTTACCATTCAGGTTGGCGAGATTCCCGTACGAGCCAGAAAGACAGCAACATATCTAGGTGTAACATTCGATCGACATCTAACTTGGAAGCACCACATGGCATCAATTACTTGTATAGCATACAATCGTTTAAATTTACTAAAACGTTTAACTGGTACTACTTGGGGTTTAAAACCAGCCACTGTTCTCACTACTTATAAACCATTTCTCCGTCCAACTCTCACACATGGCCACACAGCCTGGGTATCTGCCCCAACGACTTCTTACCACAAACTCCTAATACTTGAACGTCATGCCTTCCGAATTGCACATAGAATCAAATTACCCATTGGGGTCCCGGGTTCTATCGCAGCCTCCGCCAAGTGAACTTTGTGGTGTAAAAACACCGTGTTCGTGGGTTTTCTCGAGGTTCTCCCGTTTCCTCCCACTTTCTTCATTCCACTGTTTTCATTGATTACTCATCATCACCGTCTCCTTTAGCCTAACCGGCATAACCACGGGACGTAAACCTCAAAGATTTCATTTTTTTTCAAATTACCCAGCCCTACCCAACATCTTGACATTCTTATCACATTCTCTACATTACAGTACCATATCGAAAAACTCAGACTTACTTATCTTACTAAACGTTACCACGATCATCATCCTCTTCTTATAGATGCCATGCACCATTTAGCATTTCATCCCACGCCCTCTCGATATATGCATACGCTATTGTCATTATTATTCTCCCTGTATTGTTACACACTGAAACCGAATCACCCACACTTAAACCTCCTCGATGATTTCCATACTCATTTTCATCACCCATTCATAACTCCATCACAAATTCATATGGGCTCTTCCCTGTCCACATCGTAGCCTAGAGCCACCCCTAGGCAAGAAGATGCTCTCATTTGTCTAATTAACATTTCCTCTGTGTTGTGGCGTGTTTTGCACCTCATCTCATCTCTTATCCCCATCGTCATATAAATCGATACTATTTTGATCTAATGTTTAAATTATTTCCTTCTGCATCTGAGTAACAACTCTCATTATCTCCTAACCATCTCTTCTTGACCATCGAATCACCCATACGTAAACCTCCTCGAAGATTTCCATACTCATTTTCATCACCCATTCATAGCTCCATCACCCATTCATATGGGCTCTCCCCTGTCCACATCGTAGCCTAGAGCTACCCCTAGGCAAGAAGATGCTCTCATTTGTTTAATTAACATTTCCTATGTGTTGTGGCGTGTTTTGCACCTCATCTCATCTCTCATCCCCATCGTCATATAAATCGATACTATTTTGATCTAATGTTTAAATCATTTCCTTCTGCATCTGAGTAATAACTCTCATTATCTCTTAACCATCGCTTCTTGATTTATCATCATTTTTTCTACGTGTTTTTACATTTTTCTTCTCATACTATGTACATTATATGTTATGTTATCTTTGTATTATTTTGTATGTATACCAACCCAAATGTTAAGGCTGCAAAAGCCTTAAGTCCTGTGTTTATTTATAGATTTTACTAAATAAAGATAAAATTGATATCTACCTTCCTATAGACCATCTTTCATGCATCCAGTACTCATTCTCCATAAAATTCCCTTCCCTAAAAGAGGGTGTAACCCTCTAACAGGATGATAGCCGTTGGCTAGCTTCCAAAAAGAATTCAGCAGACTTCCGATCGATTGCTTAATTGACCATAATCGGCTGTGATGTACCAGACTTCAGAACAGCTGCTTTTCTGAAATACCTTCCTGCTCCTCATCCTCGGCTTTCTTTCCTAGTCATTCTGTCGAGTTCCGTTCGTCAGACTAATCAAGCCAAGGGCGAACGGTACTACAGGTCTGACTGGAAGCTAGCTGCACGTAACTACTATCCAAACGGGTAGTCTTACCTTTCATCAAACATCACGTTTCATCAAACCATTAGCAGACATTGACGCATACACACTTTGTGCAGTATCCCACGGACAGATTTTCCATGGTTGACCGGCGCACAGTCTCTGGCTACAAAGGAAACGCTATACATGCAGGTCTCCCTTAACTGGTAACCTACCCATCGGGGAATAGCACGAAGGTGCGACTACACAAGGACCAACATCGGCCACCTCCAGTAAAACCAAGGGTCACAAACGCCATGATTCTGCAGAGTCCATTGCCTCAACCGTTTCTAACGTCTCTATCCGCTCCAGATCGCCTCCAGTGTCCGACAAAAATACCACCTACGCCGACGGAGTACAGCACTCTCCACCGTCCAACAAGCATCACTTGGATTCAACTACGGCTTCCGCATCTGACCAGATGGACGAAGGAACCTCCAACACTGGTGATCTCTCAACTCCAGTTCACTCCATGCTGCTTATCAACTTCGATCCGAAGTTCAGCAATGCTAAGATGGTGCGACCCAGTTGCGCAAATAACTACCACGTGCTACGATCTCACAAATAGTGCACATCGGTAATGGACTAATCCTCAAGACTTCTGATTCTACGCTCCTCAGCATCATCAAGAACAAAGTGAAAATTGACATCTTTGGGAAGAACGCTCAGCTTCAGTCTCTTGCCTCCTCAAGGCACAAGCAACCTCGACCACCAATACATCCACCGATGCTCTCCGTCGTCATCCGTGGGGTTGACCCTTCTTACACAGATGAAGAAATTCAAGACACGCTCAAGCACGAAGGACACACCATCCACAAGGTGCTAAGGATTCGAAAGGATCGAGGTCCTACATACATGGTTCGAGTATTTTCTCCGCATCAAGCCACCATCGATGAGCTGTTAGGACACGGTGCCTCTATCTACAATCACATCCATCGAGTAGAGCCTTCTCGATCTTCAGCTCCTATGCCGATTCGATGCGAGCGTTCACAATCTATCACTCTCATCTCACCAGTGATTGTAAGAATCCAATTAAATGTGGTTACTTTGCTGGTCAACATAACACGCGCACTTGCACCAATCTAAAACAGCCACCGAAATGCGCCACCTGTAACGAACAACACCCGACGTATAGCTATAAGTGCAAGGCAAAACCGGACACCATCCTGAACTCATAGTTCTTCTGCGACCTCCAGCACAGACTCCTGACACACCTCATCCGCTTGAACCACCGGTTACCCTTCATCAACTTCTTACTTTCATAACACTTTTGCTACAGAACATACAACCATTCATTCGACCTCACATACTACAACATATCATCCATGCAGCCAAAATGACGTTTCATGTCACCTTCACAGCTACGTACTCTGCAACACCGTTCACTTTCATAAATCACAAAATATATCGAACCCATAACGTCATAATGGCATTGGTTTTTCGGTTTCTAAATATTGTTTCTTTACCGAAAAACAAACTTCTATTTGAACAACTTCTTGAAGAACGCGTAACGGCTTTGTTACTAAATGAAACCTTTTTAACCCAGTTTCGCTGTTGATGCATACCGCGCTATACGATGCTTCATGCCGAAAATTCCACGCCGGCTCTTCGTGACAACAGGGTTGTTGCCATTGGATTTACTACAAACTTACTATATCGCCAACATTAATATCAGTAGTAGAAAATGGATCGATCTGGAACAACCTAGGACAACATAGAACAACTCACAAGCCCCTGGGAAATTGAGCACCGTACACCGTGAGCCCACGGTCTTTTACGACCTCCATTTTAGGGGTGAATTTATTCCATTTTATGAGCACTTTTTAGGGGGTGTATTCGTTCTCTTTTACGAGCACATTTTAGGGGGTGAACTCGTTCCCTTTTATGAGCATATTTTTCAACCCCTATTTGAACATAGCAGAAATTACACTGAGACTATGAACATACAGCAGAACAGATAATACATAAGACTCGTTCTCTTTTATGACCACTTTTTAAGGGGTGAACTCGTTCCCTTTCAACCCTTATTTTAACATAGCAGAACTAGTAAAAGAGTATGACTTATTTTCCAACCCTTAATTGAAGATAGCAAAGAATACATAAGACTACGGGGGGTGTTTTCCACCCCTATTTGAACACAGCAGAGAATAGGGGTGTATTCGTTTTGGATTCCACCCTTAATTGAACATAGCAGAGAGTACGTTCCCTTTTAAGGGTGTACTCGTTCTAATGTAACATAGCAGTTGACTTATTTTCCAACCCTTATTTTAACATAGCAGAAATTACATAAGACTACGGGGGGTGTATTCCACCCCTATTTGAACATAGCAGAGAATAGGGGTTTACTCGTTACCTTTCATAAGCATATTTTACCATAACAGGGAGCCTCCCCTATTTGAACATGGCAGAGATTATTTTCTTTTACGGGGGTAGCAACACCCCCACCCTCCTCCTTTCTCATCCAGGGCTTGGGACCGGCAATGGCGGAGTTTAGAAAAATAACATCATCATACTCTCATAAATGAATAAAGCATAATATCATTAGCATCAATGGTGGTAAGTGAGAATTTGTTTAAAAAATCGTGCAGTGAATAACCAGATGCACGACATGCTAGATATAGGAAACAGTAATGTCCACAAAATTGAGATAAATCACCTTGAATACGTCTATTATTCCATGTATAATACAGACAGTTTCGTTTTAAAAACCTTATATGATGTTGTATATATGGAGGTATACCATAGCTATCAAAATACTCTCCCACACACATATTAGATATATAAACAGCAACCCAATGTTCACCAGGCTTATCACTAGAATCAGTGTTTATAATTATAGCGGCTGGAAATGTATGAATAAACAAAGGTAACTCATCAGCAGCATACACACCACTAAAATGATCTTTAGGCAAATTTTGTTGTAATGCTTCATAAAGCTCAATTGTATTTAACATTTTTAATTAATATATATTTTTCCCTGGAAATCAATTTCTAACTCTGAAGAGAATTCACCATAAATAATTGTTGTTACAGGAGATGGCAGTGCTTCTTTAAAATGAACCTCTAAACGTACACTTCCTTGCCGTTGTGGACTAGTATGAAATGCAGCACTTGCGCTTGAATCAGGAGTTAAATCAAACACCAGTAGAGTATAACCATTAGGATATTCAGCGAGTGAAATATTATTACCTTGATTAGAATAATAAATACCTGAACCTGTAAATAACGTAGAATATGCTTGTACATATAGATTATTATCAAAATCTGGTTGTAAAGGTTTGAAGGGCATTGGAGTTCCATCAGCATACAGTGTAAAAAATGACATACTAAAATGTTGAAAATTGAATGGATTTGTCTGATAAGTACCATTGAAAGCAGTATTAGTAACAAAACCAATAATAATACGTTTAGGCACTAGGCCTGAAAACAGATCTGGAAGTGTACTATCCATAATTCCTTGTGGCAGAGTTTCTGTCTTCACCAGCACTTTTGTTATAGGATATTTTATTCTAAATTTAGGATTTTGTAATACTTTATTTTGTGCTATTTTAACTGCTGGTGATACATCAACCTTTTTCACAAGCAATGTTGCATCTGTAATTACAACTTTTCCTTCAGCATCTGCGTCACCCATTAGACAAAATGTAGGTTTAGCTGGAATTAGTTTAATACGCAATTGTACACCATTCAGTAAAACTTTCTCCTGATTGAAAATATCAGCATGAATATAACCCAATAATTCAAATGACTGACTTAAAGCAGTGAGAAGAAAACGTTGTTTAAATCCTACATTAGCATCGGCCACAATGTCCATATGCCCTGCAGTATCTTTAAACCACATTGATGTTTGAAGATGCGTTGTTTTAGCTTCTGCATTATAATTTAGTAGTTTTTCAATATACGATCGATATGGATATGTATGTAAAGAGTAGGAAATAATTTGATTATTTAAATATAATTGCACTTCACTGAACATTGCATTGAGAAAATCATTTACAGGGCCGATTTTCTTATCGGCAGAAGTTAAATTAGAACCATCTGATTTAGTAATTTTACCTTTAACATATAACATTGTGTGCGGTAAGTCAATATAGTCATCCCCATGACCGGGGACTACAAATTCTATTGGTGCATTATCAGCTATTGAAGCCACAGGTTTATATGGAACTATTTTATTACCTGTAATACTGGTTTGAGTGGGTAAACCAGAAAATAAATCTAATTCTGATTTCATACACTCACACTGCATTTTTCTCTTTTCTTACTATTAATATTCACACATGGTAAAATTTACAATATCATATTACGTCTACGAAAATGTAATTTTACACATACACTGCCATATTGGAAAGGAAGTGGATTACCTGTACTATCCCTTAAATCAATAATAATTTGATCAAATTGTTTACGTTGCACAGTGACATAATGAGGATTATCAAAAATATGTACATTATTAATACCATGCTCTGTAATAATTGTATTTATAATACGTAACAATGGAGCTACGATGTCACACACCATTTGTGGTTCTACAATATCATTGTAAATATACATAAGTGTAGGTAGCGCTTTTTGTAAATCAGGTGGATAACGAGCATGATGCACAACTGCAATATCTTCCTGCTGTATATGATCAAAACCTAGTATTCTGGCTAGTTCAGGAGATAGGCGTACTTGTATATGCTTCTCTTGATCTTTTATTACTCTATTAACCTCAATTCGTTTCACTGATGCTTTGACTTTTAATTGTAAATTTAATATATCACTTTTATGATTAATTTGAGATAGAATATCATCAACATTATAATAGTGGCCTGGTAAGATTTGAGTTATGTTCCAGTTTTTTGTATTCATGAGACGATAATAAATATTATTTGTATATTTGGAAACATTCTGAAATGAACTTATATAATGTACTTCAACCACAGCTGTTTCCCACACTCCCTTCTCCAGTACAATAGGTTGATATAATATAGTAGTATAACAAGCAAGAGTATTTTGAGGAAAATATATCATAGAACTATTGCTAGGAAGTGTGAGATAAAAACTATCACTTTGCTCCATAATCAATCAAAAATATCTTTGGATCTTTTTATCCGTTTCACACCACCACCACTAAAATGAACTTTCTTTCTTTTTCTTCTTCCAGATCCTTCCAACACTTGATTTAATTTATTTTGAGCTTTATTTTTTATATTTGTTTTAGCTTCTTGCCATCGATCATGCAAAGACTCTTCAATAGGTCTATTATTATCTAGTACATCTCCTGCTACATTAATTCCTGTACGTATCAATTCTTTACCAACAGTTTTTGCACCTTGTTTTAATAAAGGAAATACAGTACGAAATAAACCTCCTAGAAAACTACCAATGCCATAACCTTCTTGATATGCTGTACCTCTATACACGTTATAATCACCTCCTGCTTGATGTATGTAATAATTAAGGTAGGGCTCATTCATCTTTCTTTCTTTCTTTCTATATACTTAAAAATATCAATAGATTACAATAGAATATTATTATTATTGCTTATAAGTACACCATTTGAGTTTGCGGGATGGAGGACCATCCTCTTCGTCATCTTCGTCTTCTGTTAGTTTTCTAATATAATCTATTCGTTGAGGATTACCAATGTACTCTAAGGGTATATTGGCTTTTGCTAATAATGTAGCAAAAGGTTTCCAGCCACCAACTGAAATATTTTTCTTACGACATCTAACAAAATCGGATATCAAATCCACTATATTTGCACCTGGAATTAATTTATTATTAATATTCACATTTCCATTATCGTCCCATTGAATATTTGGATTTTGTTTCAATTTACGTAATAAAGGTCTTGCTTTACGTTTACAAATTTCAGGGAGAGTAGATATTAATTCATCATCATCATCCTCATCATCATCCTCTTCTTCTTCTTCCTCCGTAGTAGTAGTAGTTGCTGTTGAAACTGCTGCCGGTTTTTGAATAATATTTAAATATTTTGTAAGACTTCTCTATATTTTGTCCATTTTTCTTCTGCATTTAAACTTTTATTATTTAAAATTTCTTTCATTTCATCATCAAGATTAGATATCGTTTGATAATGATGTAATTTTTCTGGTGAGATTAAAATAAGTTTTTGTGCGTTTTGCATAATTATTTAATTAAACTAGATAGTATACCTCCAATAATAGGTGCAAGTAATGCAGTAAGAAAACCACCTTTTTGTATAATTATTCGTTTTTTCTTTTGTTTTAATGACGGACCTTTTTTCACCAAATATCTCAGTACCTTTTTATATTTTTTTAGCTTATTTATCTCTGTTTTATTTAATGGAACATTTCCCTTTAATACGTTATAGGAACATTCACAAATAGAGCGAATTAAATCAGGATCTGCATTTTGTAAAATTGCCTTACGTGCTTTCGGTTTTGACTTTGCTAAAAGTTTTAACAAATGTGCATTTTCCTTACTAATCATTTTTTGCGGCTATTAAAGCACAAATAGTTGTTAAAATATAAACCATATTACAATTATTTTTTACAGGTACATAAACATAATTAAAAGAATCTGTTGGAAAGATATTTGTTTGAACTCGCTGCTCATCAGGAGTATTTTGTTTTAAATCAGAGTAAATAACCATGTTCAATTCGAGTCGCATCTTGATATGCTTCTTGAATAATTTTTTTTACCTGGATACAATTGTCGTGCGAGATAATTAATTTGAGCTTGGTCTCTAGGATTTTAAAAATAAATAATATAATGAAAATTTAACGAAATATCCCGCATTCCTTTTTGTTGATGGAAAATATTCTGTGTTATAAATATTACACTTATATTTCTATGATGGCTACTCTTAGTAAAAATATCTATAATCCGATGGTCACACTCACGCATTAAATCATCAATAATGACAAGATGTGGACCCTCATGTGCTTGAAATTCATTATTTTGAGGTAAACCTTCTTTAAACGTACAGTTTGAAAGAGTATCATACAACGGCTGCCATTCACCATAACACCATACAATATTTTTAAATAACTTACTATAATGGTCAAGAAATGTTTTAACAAAATATGATTTTCCACAACCTGTAGGACCTGCTACCATACATGTAAAAGGAATTTTCCATTCCATCTCTATTACAGATATATTGCTAGAGTTTAAAATACTTGTGACGACATGCTTCACCTATAAATTCTTGACTTCTCTTTTTTTACAATATAGTATGTTTTAAATCAATCCAAGAATTTTCACTTTTTGGCAGACCTAACCATTTCACATAGGCCTTATTATTTTTCTTTCGCAACACTTTTTCAATTAAATATGTTTTTGGAAATTTCTTTAATTGTAATTCGTGTCCGTAAAATCTTCCTTCAATAGGTTTATTATTTGAGTCTACTAAGTGATATGTCGGAGGATTAGTGAAGAAAACTTTAGCAATTCGAAAAATTTCTGTACTCCAATTGCGTGTAAAACCTCTATCAAAACCAGGACGTTTAAGTTTACTAATTCTTAATATTCACCTATCTTAAATTTACTTTTTCTTTTTATCACAGAAAACTTTTTGCAATAGATGTTTGTCAATAGATGTTTTTCATTTTCTTTTTTAATAGCGTCGATAGGTTTCATTTTAATAGTGGAATGAATAGTATTATTATATTTATGTAGTAATTCCGGCAGAATGCCAATCCATTTACAATTTCCCTGCAGTGTAAATTTTCTCCACATTAAATTACGTAATGATCTATTAAATCTTTCAATAATACTTGCTTTCACATCACTGTACGTGGAATAATGTTTAATGTTATTTTGGTTCATCGCCTTCTGAAACTCTGAATTATAAAATTCTTGACCCCTGTCAGTTTGTAAAAATTTAGGGCTTTTGTTTGCTTTTCTCAGTACTGTTATAAATGCTTGTGTAATTTCTTTCCCAGTTTTATTTTTCACAGGAATAGCCCAAGCATATTTAGAGAATGTATCTATCACAGTTAATAAATATTTGTAATTTCGATTAATTTTTGCTAGACCTTTCAATTTTCCACTATTCATTTCAACTAAATCAGCTTGCCATAAATCATTAATCCCTTTCGTTATAACGGGTATTCGAGGATAGTTTCGTCTTGCACTTTTATGTAATTCTGATACTATTTGTTCTCTAACTGATTGTGACATCATTTCTATATATTTCTCCTAAAATATTATTTACATATTTTACATTGATTGTCATTATGCTGTTTTCGTTTGAAAAACTTTCTTTAAAAAAAAGAATTTTTTTACATTTTACACTTATTACAATATTTCAATGGTAACTGATAATGTCCCCATGGCAATGTATGAATGTTACAATTAAGAATACATCGCTTGTCATCATGAGGATCTAAAGCAATTTTATTAACAGATACTGTAAAGATTTCATGTTCTTTAGATTGCAACTGTGTTTGTGTCTTTCTAATAGTTCGATTATTGTTTAAACAATCCTTAAAATCTTCGATCGAGATCATACTAGTTACATTTTGTCTTATACCCTTAATTTTTTTTATTTCTTTATCAGATTAAGTGCGAATTGCATAAGTTTTTGCTCGTAACCCAACATATTCAATAATGGGAACTCCACCTAATTCGTCTTTCATTTTACCCAAAACGTGTTTATTTTTTGTGTTATATAAAGAATTATTTTCAGGATAGTTTGAGGTATCAAAATATTCGTTCATATTTTTATATCGTTATAAATATTGTTAGTTTTAATATAGTAAATGAAAGAGTCAGTATCCATATATGCAATTCTAATTTTATCTCCATATCGAGGTTTCATTATATTATAATGGAAGTTATATATTGCTAATTTTGATAATTCTAAAACTGTCGCTCCTACGTAAATTGGTTTATTAAGGGTTACAGATTTATTTACCATATGAAACAATGCCAAATTATCAGCCAATTTTACCCAATTTTGAAACTGATTTTGCGCTACTAATTTTTTACACTTTTTTCATTGTTAATTAATTTTATATCAATTCATTTTCGTACATTCTCCATTGTCTTTCCGTATACAGAATTATTTAATAACTTATAGAAATCTATTTCAAATTCAATTGTAGCATTTGCACGGCGTTGAGTATTTTCTTGTATATAAGATGCAAGCCATTTAGATTGACGAAACCATAATATTTTATGTACTTTTACCAATATTAAACCTTGTTTTAGATAAAATTGTAATACTCTATAATGCAAGATATAATTCGATTTCGATTTAAGTGTCAATAGTAATTTTGAGTATTTACCATTTGGTGGAACTTCATTAGTGGGAGCACACGGAAAATCAGAATGGTATTCGTGTAAATAATTTGGATACTCTAAGTCCACTTCTAGAAAAAAACCCCATTCACTATCCGTGGGCCAATTGATAATATTCTTTTTGTCTTGCCAATTGTCAATTTTATCCTCCCACCGAAAACCACCATATGGTAAATAGTCAATCATTGATAGTCCGTACATATTGTTCATGTCAATATAGAGTAAATAAGATTTTTCTTTTTCCGCATCAAAATCATGTACATAAGGATTATTAGCTTTGGCATATCTTAACACAGCTTGAGTAATACCTCCGCGAATCGATTTTTCTACAAACATATACATATTGATATCTGATAAAAGTTGAAGTTCATTTTTTGTTCTATATAACATGGCTTGCCATGCCAACCCAGGTGTAATAAAACAATTAATCGGATCAATGCAAAAAGCATTTAAACATGTCTTTCTAAAATTCTTCAACACATCTGCTGTGAGAAGTACATCACATTTTAAATATAGATCGTGGTAGTCCCCTAAATTTTCACATTTAAACACACGCCAAATCAGTTTTGCATATTGATAATCAGTCTCGGAAATTTGTGTTCCATTCAATTTGCTATTAAATGCCTCTATTTCAGGAAATTCAATTTCATTAAATGTATCTAAATTTGTTATGTAATCATAATAATAAATTCCCTTACGAAGAATTAAAGGGAACTTATCATCAGAAAAATATTGCTTTGTATAGACAAATTGCTCAGGTTTTAATTTCGACACCAAATTTTCGAGACTGTACGGCAGGAATTTAAATAAGTCTACAAAACGTAACTCGATAGGTCTACCATTAAAATTAAAGTGCTTAGAGAATGTGATGTATTTCTCAGTGCTTTCAGCAATTACCGAAATATTGCCAGGGGTGCAACCTAATTCTTTCACAAATAAACGTGCATCATACCCAGACAAATTATGGAAGAAGACAGGGACAAAATTACTTTGACGTTTAATTTGTAAATTGCAACTGTTGCACACCGTGGCAATATACTGACCAGTTAAATGGTTATGATGTTTAACTTTTCTATTGTTACTCGTATATTTACTATCACAAACAGAGCATTCAGTGGATAGATTAAACTCCTGTAACTGAGAACTATTTAATGGTATTAATGGTTTTTGTTGATCTAATATGTTTATGATTTTTCTTAATTCATTCTCCGTAGCAGACATAAACTTCATCGATACATTTTCCCCCCGATAAATAACTAAATCTGATTTCATATAGTTGTTACTCCAACATACAATATAACCAAAACTGCATGGTATATGTTGCTGAATTTGTATTGTATTAGATCCACTTTGTTTATTTATAGGTTTTAATAAACTTTCAAAATCTGCAACTATTATCACATCATTCTGTAATAACAATTTCAAATTTCGAAATTTTAAAACTTCTCCTTGTTTCGGCATGTTAATTTTGGTTGGAGTGTGTTCTTTACATAATTTGTCATGTTCATCTAATTTTGATTTGTTATAAAAAGATACTGAACATCGTCTACAAATAAATGTTTGATGACTACCTAACTGATGTCTAACTTAACCATTTAAATTTGTAATTAAACAATAATGAGAGTTTAAATATAATAAATCTATATGTTTAAATACACCTGTATTTTTGCTTATACGTAACGGAAAAATTGTTTCATTATCATAATCAATACCATATATATTAATAGAAATTTATTCCTTAGTAAATACGAAATTATACATATGTTCAAATTTGCTTATGTGTTCTATTTCAACTGGAAATTTTATATTCGTTTTTTCAAATAATGGTAATAAAGTATTAATATATTGTATGTAATTATTTACACGATGTGGATTATCTTTTACTGGATGCAACGCAGCCAGAATACTATACATAAAACATCTATTATCGTTATTTTCAATATTTATAACACATTTTGTGGATAAAATCCATTGAGGCAATTTTACATAAGTTTTCTCTTTATGACTTTTCAATAACGCATTGAGATTTTTTATAAGACAATAATGAGTGTTGCAATTTTCTTCACAATACAGTAAATCTTTACGTTTAAATACAGATGTGTTTTCGCTTATACGTAACAGAAAAATTGTTTCATTATCATAATCAATGCCATATATATTAATGGAAATTTGTTCCTTAGTAAATACAGAATTATACATATGTTCAAATTTGCTTATGTGTTCTAGTTCAACTGGAAATTTTATATTCGTTTTTTCAAATAATGGTAATAAAGTATTAATATATTGTATGTAATTATTTACACGATTTGGTTGTTCTTTTACTGGATGCAACGCAGCTAGAATACTATACATAAAACTTCTATTATCTTTATTTTCAATATTTATAACACATTTTGTGGATAAAATCCATTGAGGCAATTTTACATAAGTTTTCTCTTTATGACTCTTCAATAACGCATTGAGATTTTTTATAAGACAATAATGAGTGTTGCAATTTTCTTCACAATACAGTAAATCTATACGTTTATCTACACGTGTGTTTTCGCTTATACGTAACGGAAAAATTGTTTCATTATCATAATCAATGCCATATATATTAATGGAAATTTGTTCCTTAGTAAATACGGAATTATACATATGTTCAAATTTGCTTATGTGTTCTAGTTCAACTGGAAATTTTATATTCGTTTTTTCAAATAACAGTAATAAAGTATTAATATATTGTATGTAATTATCCACACGATGTGGATTATCTTTTACTGGATGCAACGCAGCTAGAATGCTATACATAAAACATCTATTATCGTTATTTTGAATATTTAGAACACAATTCTTTTTAGATAAAATCCATTGAGGTAATTTTATAAAAGATGAAGCTGACAGAGGATCATATTTACCGATTTTAATTTCTAAGTGATGGTTTGGTTCAGAACTTAAAGACCACCCTGATTTCTTAATTGCTCTATTTTCTTGTTCAACTAAAATTTTATTAAATAGTTTTTCTATTATAGAATTCACATCTGTACTCGGTAAAATAATTTCGTTACCACTATTTACAAAGAATCTACATGTTTCTAAATTTACTGGTTTTATAAAAGTTGTAGCCAAAGAAAAATTTACTTTAAACGATGTCTTAGTTTGTTCTTGTTTTAATATATCTAAACAGTCTCTTCTTTTATTATTTAAAAAACATCCACTATCCTCATTTAAAACAGTATCACATTTTAAAATAATTTTTTTTTCAAATTATTATTAAATAGAGAATCAGTTGGTGACTTGATAGTATTTGATTTAACCTTTTTTGTTGCCATTTTTTTAAAAAAATAACTCAGTGTTACTATAATAATTCTGAAGTGAGTTTTTATAATATAATATTATTATTATAAAATGTCTTACCTAAAAAAAGAAAACAAAACCACACTAATAATATAAGCGCGCACACACACACACACAAAATATCTGAACTTTATTTACACTTCAAACACTAAACAGGAAGTGATTACAAAAAAACATGTCGGTCAGTCTTTTATACCTGTGTGATCGCATTACGTCATATTGCGCAATAGGTATGAGTCACGCTCGGGGATTCCCCTCTTTTTTATACCTTTGTGATTGATTGCATTACGTCATATTGCGCAATAGGTATGAGTCACGCTCGGGGATTCCCTTCTTTTTTTTATACCTTTGTGATTGATTGCATTACGTTCAGGGATTCTTTTTTTTCAATCCTATCGTTGAATGACAAGTTATTATCTGTTAAAGAGAAAACTAGCTCAATGTTTTTAAAATCCGGATGAATGACGTAATGAGAATTATCCACATATGGCGGAAGTTATTATGTAACTGATAACAAAACACGGAAGTTCGTATTCCTTTGCAATCTTTAAATAATCTCTGTTATGTTCAAATATAGGTTAGAACAAATTCACTCCTTAAAAGATTATATTTACTATAGAAGATTAGAACAAGTTTACCCCTTAAAAATGGACTATGCTCAAATAGGGGTTGAAAAATAGACCAACTGCTATGTTACATTAGAACGAGTACACCCTTAAAAGGGAACGTACTCTCTGCTATGTTCAATTAAGGGTGGAATCCAAAACGAATACACCCCTATTCTCTGCTATGTTCAAATAGGGGTGGAATACACCCCCCGTAGTCTTATGTATTCTTTGCTATCTTCAATTAAGGGTTGGAAAATAAGTCATACTCTTTTACTAGTTCTGCTATGTTAAAATAAGGGTTGAAAGGGAACGAGTTCACCCCTTAAAAAGTGGTTATAAAAGAGAATGAATACACCCTTAAAAGGGAACGTACTCTCTGCTATGTTCAATTAAGGGTGGAATCCAAAACGAATACACCCCTATTCTCTGCTATGTTAAAATAAGGGTTGAACAATATACCATACTCTAAATAAGGGTGGAACGAGTCTTATGTATCTGCTGTGTGTTCATAATCTCAGTGTAATTTCTACTATGTTAAAATAAGGGTTGAAAAAGGGAACGAGTTCACCCCTTAAAAGAGAATGAATACACCCTTGTGTGTTACTTATTCTTATGTATTATCTGTTCTGCTGTATGTTCATAGTCTCAGTGTAATTTCTGCTATGTTCAAATAGGGGTTGGAAAAGGGAACGAGTTCACCCCTTAAAAAGTGGTCATAAAAGAGAACGAGTCTTATGTATTATCTGTTCTGCTGTATGTTCATAGTCTCAGTGTAATTTCTGCTATGTTCAAATAGGGGTTGAAAAATATGCTCATAAAAGGGAACGAGTTCACCCCCTAAAATGTGCTCGTAAAAGAGAACGAATACACCCCCTAAAAAGTGCTCATAAAAGGGAATAAATTCACCCCTAAAATGGACGTCGTAAAAGACCGTGGGCTCACGGTGTACGGTGCTCAATTTCCCAGGGGCTTGTGAGTTGTTCTATGTTGTCCTAGGTTGTTCCAGATCGATCCATTTTCTACTACTAATATCTGACGGCACTTATACCGGAGTATCTGCTTACCACAATTTACTTTAAAAACGTGATCATTACCCTAGCCACTATCTATATACGACCAGTCATACATTTCAGTATCAATTTATACAATATATATCAAATACTTACAAGGCATACCTTATCATGGCGGACTTCAATAGGCACAGCAGCCGCACACTTCAAAACAAAACTACCTTTCACCATTTCATCACGACCAACACTACAGGTATCGCACTAAATCTGCCGAAAGCCACTCGCCCAATTTCGAATACAACACCGGACATTGTCATTGTATCTTCTAATATCATATCACATTGTACAGTTGTAATTCTAGATAACCTAGGCAGTGATCATGCTCCAATTAAAGTCATTTGCAAACCATTAGCAGTCCGTAACTTTCATTCTCTTGTACCGCATCGTACTGGGAAGAGTACACAATCACATAACTCAATGCACCATTCATCCCACCGAGCCCACCTCTGAAGAGACGTTATACACCACTATTGACACTATTGCAACTACCATAGAAGCCAGCACATTATATATACCCCCTACCACAGCTAAGCCATAACATCCTCCCCTACCACCCCAATACCTTACGTCGATTCGTCGTTCACGACAGTTTTATAGAGAACTTCTACGCACCTGAAATTCAGACGCACTGAGACACCGCACGGTCAAAAATTATATCAAAGCCTATAAACTATGATGTTACTATAAAAATGTAAGTCTCTTTCCGACGTATCACACACTAGTAAATATTGGACTTGCTTCAATGCGTTATGTGGCAAATTCTCGAGAACTCCGTATGCAGTCTTAACCGCCAACAATGCTCTCTCAACAGACAACGCTTTCCACTTACAATAGATTTTTACTCCAACTGCGCTAGGTCACGCCCCACACGCTGCAGATACTCTCAACCTATCATCGCCACTCCTTAAACCGAACCTTCACCATGTCTTATCACAAAATACACCTATCCTGGCCCTATCACCGTACAGGACATAACTCAAGTCACTCAAAATAAACGCAACACAGCCCGCTTTGACACTCACTTACCACCATATTAAAGAATGTCCCATGCCGTTACTAGTATTACTAGCTACTATCTATACCTTTACCTTTCTACAGGATACTACCCTTTGCCCTGGAAAACATCCAAAACGTTAACGTTTCCAAAGCCTAACAATTATCCTAAGGATATTACGTCATATCGACCTATACAACTGACCTCTACATTTAGTAAGATCTTTGAACGTATTCTAGTCAAACGCTTACATGCTTATCTAAACGACCACAATATCTTTCCTTTCACACAAGCTGCCTTTAGACCATCCTTCTCAATAAACATTCAACTTCTCCGACTGACAACTCTTATCACGGAACACTACAATTAAAACCAACCTTCCTGTTTAATCCTCTTTGATTTAGAAAAAGCTTTTGATAAAGTGTGGCATACTGGACTTATCTTTAAGCTACTACAACTTCGATTGCCCATAGTATACATTCGACTCATCTACAATTTCATTACTAATCGACTCATCCCATTTTCTTCTTTCCAGTGTACCACAGGGCTCAGCTTTGTCAAACTTATTGTACCTACTTTATGTCTCAGATATGTCTCAACTGCCCGAACATAATCATTTATTTCAGTACGCCAACGATACGGCATTCCTCACTCTTGCTACAACCATTCAACAGATCAACCTTCTCCAAAACGCAATAGATCGCTTTACATCCTGGTGTACTAGGAGGAGACTTACAATTAATGCTGCCAGAACCCAAGCCATAGTGTTTTTACCACGTGGACGCTACTCTAGAGTTCATCGAAATCAACGACTGCTCACTTTACAAGTTGATCACGTTCCTATCGAACCACTTCACACAGTTACCTATCTAGTTATAACATACGACAGACACCTGACTTGGACTAAACACCTGGAACATGTCACCCTTAAAGCATACAATAGGCTGAATTTGTTAAAGCGCTTGACCTGGTACTACCTGGGACCTACGACCGCATAGCATTCTAAATACTTATAAAGTGTTCCTACGTCCAATATTAACATATGGCTATACCGCATGGAGAGCCGCTCCACCTAAACTCTATATTAAGCTGCTAATCCTTGAACCCACGCTTTTTGCATCGCCTTCCGCATGCGATTACCTAGCCCAACTTAGGATTTATATCGCCTTATTTCATTCCCAACTTTACAATATCACATCGAGAAACGTCGCCTTACCTATATCAGTAAACGCCTACACACTCAACACCCCTCACTTCAAGACGCAATGCATCATCTAACACTCCACCCTACACCACACCGACATCTTCATCCTCCAATATCGCTACTGTTCACCCAATACCATTATACTTTACCACCCGGAGATCCCTTATTATTAGTCATTGGTGATTACCTTCTTCATGAACATCTTCCTTTCATTCATCCATCTTTCCCTGCACAGTAATTCCCTTTGTGTCTAACTTGGGCTCACTTCGTCTCTCATTATCGCCTAGAGTTGCCCCTAGGCATTTGTCTCACTAACAGAACCTACGTGTGTCCTGTGTGATGCACCTCACTTCATACCTCATCACCATTTTACATGTTACAATTTAACAATTACGATGCCTTAACTCTCTCATCACAGTGACTGTCGTTTTCTCCATGTTTCAACATCATTTGTTATTTCGTTGTTTTCGTGATTATTAAGTTATATTATTATATTATGTTACATTGTTTAATGTGTACAAATATAAATATGTTTTATGTAAACTGTTCACTATGTATAAATATAATATATGCTTCTTCTCCTTTCCTTCCACACCTCATGTTAAGAAACGAAGTTCCTTAAGTCCGACTTATTACAAGATTATGAAATCGATATGATAATAAAATAAATTCAAATCTCTTAGCTTACCAATCTCTTTCCCATAGCTCTCCTTTCTTCCCACCACGCACCTCGAAGAGGGCGTAACCCTCTTACAGGTAGCTAGTCACCACGACTAGCTTTGAAAAAAAATTGTGTTCACACACAAATAACACGCTAAAGTGGTAGTCATTTTGTGTTTTTTCAACATCTTATTTCCCGCTGTGTAAATATGTTGTGTTCTAATCTGTGAGATGGAGAAGTACCTAGAAATATATTAATGAAAGTTTAACCTTTTAAGGGTGGATTCATCCAGAAGCTAGCATTGATCACAGTAATCAAAGTGAAATGAGGTGTAATACCTGAAGATAGTCTGCTAACTAATGCCGCTAAACAATAGAAATATACGAGAGTTAGGGCGTCTACATAATGATGAAATTTACGTAATGAGCTGTACTACTTTGGAGCACAAATACGAAAGCAACGAAACCATATTATTTATAACATCTTTAGTAACGTTAAAATGCATAACGCGACATGTAAGGTAAGTGCTTTTATGACTATACAGTGTTTGTGCTATCATCGTTTATGTCTATACTCAACTTTGCTGCCGCGCCTGCTTCCTACGGACACATTTGGTCGCTATCACACGTGCCCTTTGCTTCACTCCTGCCCTGACTCGATCAGATAGCATTCGTAATTATTTGCGCCACTTAGCACAAGTTGGTTGGCGTCTTTTGTACAATAGTTCTTGCGTTATGTATAGTGATGGGTAAATTTCCGGGCAGATATTTTTCTGGAATATTCCCAGGTGAATTTTTTCCGGGAATTTATGTACAATCACAAAGAAAAGTGCATTCTATTACTATATTAAGAGTTCGAAGTTAAATTTCTTTTTTTTTTATCACAGTATATTATTACACTTGTCTCCAGGGGATTCTTTAGAATGTATATTCTCAACGGTACTAAGTTGCGTTATTAATATTTTATTATGGTTAGATAATACGCATAAATGTATATTTACTGACAATATGCTGTATGAAAGTAAATATGTGGAAAAATGGTATAGTAAGTCCACATATTTTTACACCGCTAAACAATTTAAATTTATAAGTAAGTGGATTTTCTATACTTGACTCTACTACTGATATTATAAACATATTAAATTTTTAAATGTCATAAACAAATTAGATTGGGTAACTGCCCTATGATACATGTCTCACCAATTTATCAACATTTGCGCATACGCATTTATGTTCAAAAAATTTGCAAGATACTGATTTATCTTTATAATTTAGCACGTAACATTGCCATACACGACCTTTCTTTTTACCTATTTCTCGAAATTTCATGCATTAATTCACATGTAAGAGAAGTCCGAGTACCTTTCAGAAATTCGAGTCACAGAGAGGTGACGGACCGACGTCTATTACTAACGGTGGTACAGGGTTTATTAATCTCTATTTCTACATAATTCTACATTACCTTACAAAATGGTTCCTTTTCATCATTTGTAAATTAGTACTTTGCTAATTTTGGCTATTGTTTAGCCTTGGGGGGGGGCAGCTTTTGCACCTACCTTTTTGCGATATTCTATTCCGATGCGGTTGTTTTATGGTTTGATACGTTAAATTACGTTACCAATATTAAATTAAGACAGCACTACAGAGCGAGCGTTAGCGAGTGAACGCGGGTTAGCCCCACATGGCACATTGTTTTCTATCTTCGTTACCAACAATTCACTTTTTTTTCTCACATAAATCAGTTCTATTTACCTTTACGGTTTGTACAAATTCCCTACTAGCCTAAAGAAAATTGTGTTCGATATTTTCTTGACTACTTGAACACCACTATCAACTCATTTCTTCCGTAAATCATCCTCATTTTTGCTAGTTTTGGCCCCGCAATATTAGTATTATTATTACAATTACCTTACTTTTAGTGCAAATGGAAATGTAACTTTAAAAAATCATATTATTAGTTATATAAACTACAGTCAAAGAATATTTAAGTTTTTAACCTCGAAATTCTTTCAAACCTAGAAGTAAATCATAATATATTAAAATAAAGTAATTTGTCATATGGTTCTTATAATTTGGGAGATAAAGTAAACAAATGGAAATAAATTCCTTCCCGAGAATTTATAGGCCAGGGGAAAAAACCCGGGAATATTCCCATTTTTAAAATTTCTTCCCACCGGGAATATTCACACTGCCCATCACTAGTTACGTACACTGTAGCCCTCTTGAATAGGGATTAGCAATGGATTAGCAAATTTCCTGGAAAATTTTTCGGGAGTCTTCCCGGGAAGATTTCTTAAAAAGGGAATATTCCGGGAATTTATGTAAAAACATAAAGAAAATTGCATTTTATTACTCTATTATGATATCAAAATTATTTTTTTTTTAATTGCAGTATATTTCATAAAGTTGTCTCCAGAAGATTCTCCCAAACGTATATTGTGAACTGGATTATGTTATTGGATTAATATTTTATTATATTTAGAGAGTACGCATAAATTCATATTTACTTACAATATGTTTTCTGCGAGTAAATATGTTGGAAAAAACATTTGGTATAGGAAGTTCACATACTATTACACGGCTAACCAGTTTAACTCTATCTGTAATTCGATATTGTAAACTATACCCTACGACTGATATTATAGACATATTGGACCTTATTCAGAGTTGTTCTGAAACGTGATTAGTGCCATACTAAAGAATTCGACTAACATATGCTTCCTGCAGTAGTCAGGGCTTTAGTATGACGCTAATCATTTATCAAAACGACTCTGCATAAGGCGGATTAAATTTTTAAATGTTATAAACAAATTAGATTGGGTAACTGCTGGAAAACACATGTCTTACCATTTTATCAACATTTGCGAATACATATTTATGTCCATAATATTTGCAAGATATTGACTTATCTTTAGAATTTTGCACTTTACATTACCACACACGACTTTTCATCTTACCTATTTCTCGAAATTTAATGCGTTAATTCACATGTAAGAGAAGTCCAAGTAACTATGCAGAATTTCGAGTCAGAGACAGGAGACAGACCGACGTCTATCACTAACGGTGGACCGGGCTGTATTGATAGTATTTCATCTCAATTTCTAGAGAATTCCTACACTTTACAAACTAGTTCTTTTTCATCATTTGTATATTAGTACATTGCTACTTTTTAGTGCAAATGAAAATGGAACTATAAAAAAAGTCATAGTATTAATCAGTAGTAAAAAATAAAGCACTGGCGTCGCTAACTTTTTAAATCTATGGAGTCGGATGAATCAAAATGAAAATCCTCTTTCCGACAAAAGTTATTTAGGGCTAGTTTCTTTTAACATATTTGACTAAAATCTGGGGGGAAGCGTCCATCCGAGCCCCGCTAACAACACCCGTGTGTACAGTCAATGAGTTTTAATTTTCTTAACTTCCAAGATATTTATGGAGTAAATGGAGTACAGTAAATGATAATAAATTAAAATCAAGTAGTTAGTCATATGGTCCTTATAATTTGGAAAATAAAGAAATCTAAAAAAATTATCTCACTAGAATTTATATACCAGTGGAAAAAGCCCGGAATATTCCCATTTTTATTTTCCAACTCAATCGGAATATTCCCACTGCCCATCACTACATTTGAAGTAAATCTGTATGGAGGAATCCAAGTCCACATTCCAAAAATCAATAAGAAACATAGATTCAATTTACCACAAATATATATAGAATAGTATTATTTTTATATGGAATCGTCCGGGAAAAATGAACCGTCAAGTATATCGAACAGATTAGCAGGTATACTAGGAATCACACAAGTGACTACTACTAGCATACTTTCCGAAAAATTAAATAACTATTATCAAAATTCAAACTAGGAACTCTTACTGGCACGTCAGTACTTAAGTCATTCCTAAAGATTTTAGAATCCAACGTGGGTTAGCAAATAATAACATGATTCTCTGACACATATAAAGACATTACAAGACTACCTCTCTTTAGTAACATGGAATTAATTATTTTCTTCAAGGAGAGGAAAATAAGTGTTATTATATGCAAAATGCTTGGATATATTTTTAGCTCTAATACATAAGTAGTTATGCTGCCATCTCTGGAGCATACATGAAACTATGTTGAAAAAAGAAACAGATGTAAGACATAAGAGAAAAAAAGTAAGAAAAAATTCGCAAATTCTAGTGTACAAAGTAACTAACTCTCCGAAACTTGCATCTCTAAATTCTAAGTTCCTTTTTCGCAAATGTGACAAACACGCAGCAAAATTTACAACGAGAGGAAAGTTTATGCTTTATTAGGAGTGCAATGCATAAGCAACGGCGCCGACTTTACAAAATGTATGTGGGTGCATGGGCGTGCTTGCCTATGTTTTCAGAAAATTCTTGATATTTTATTGATTTATTTTTAGTTAAAATCTTGAACCTTACTTATAATTGTTGAAAGCATTTCAAGTATAATAACATCTGTTTAAGAAAAAGTAATTTGCGTCTCACGATTACAAGCAACCAATACTACAATGTTTAAAGTTTGTTAGAATACCTTGTTGAATACTTTCTGATCTACAGTGAATATGTCGAGTTAACATTATAAATTTTGGGGTGAAAACTCCTCGAAACATTGACACAGTAGTGTGCAGTGAAATTGAAATGGATTGTTATTTTTTGGAGAGGTGTACTAGTTGGAGTCACGTGATTCCAAGTATTCCTCGTCAAAGTAGGTTATTTGAACTAGAATGTCATTCGACTCAATTCGAAGAGATCCTAATATTTCATAAAGCACAGTACCAATCAGTTGCTTCCGCTACTCTGACCATTTTGTGTAATATGATCATATCTAAAGCCCGGAATTAATGGTGAAATAAAAGCACGGAAATGGCTGGCAAAATTGCATAATAAACACCCAAAAATAGCAGGTAAAATGGCAAAATAAAATAAACAAACAATCAGGAACATTTTGGGAAAAAATAGATACTAAAATATGTAGAAGATATAATAGGCTATAATTGGTTCACTAATCGAATAAAATGTTTTGTTTTGCACTTTGAACTTATCACTTAAAATTCTGGAAACTTGCGCAACCCGTGAAGTGACGGCATCCAACAATTCTTTCGCCATTCTTCAGTTGTAACAATGAAACAACAACTTAAAAACACTATCACATTTTATTCACACACGGTTACATTACCACAAATATTCAAAGCACAAGAAATACTAAAGTCAAGTCATTTTGCACTACACCAGCAGTTTCTTTTCACTTACGAAAGTTTTTTCATATTTTTGTTCTCTGAAATTAGTAACAATTTTTTAAATTTTCAAAGGACAGACTTTGTCTTCTGTCCGAAAAATTCGCTTTAGATGTGAAAATAACCTTTCCACATCTACAGATGTCACTGGAGCATACTTGAAACATATAATTTGGGAGGATCCATGCCACTGTTAACTGTTGTATCAGCATCAACTTCCATAACAATAGCAATGTCCTTCAATTTAATCAAATCTGGATTAGCACTTACAACACGATCACACTTACGCAAAATGTACTCGTCCTTGTCACCAGGTACAGCACTCAGATCGTTGAAAGTATCATTGAAGATTTACAGAGAACTAGCGAGAGCCTGTTCTTTTGTCAAGCTTGGCATTAACATCTGGTAACTTTACAAAACGTGTTGCAATGAAGACCAAGTCCTTCTTCAAGGAATTCTTCTTAAACTTTGAGCAACCTTAACCCTAGATTACAAATTATTCGTAAATTTTACGAAGCAACATGTCAAAAATTGCTGAATTCACCAAACGGCGCATGCGCGGGCGCACTCCTTCTCAGTACCTTTCTAGCTCCTACGGCAGAGGTCAGTATAGGTTTGATAGCTGCGTCGGTCGGTCGTTGGTCGTGCTTATTTTAAAGGTGTACTCGTAATTTTTACGAATGGTTTGTAACTATGTTAGTTTTTTTTCGAAACTTTAGTAAATTATCTTGGTGATTCTTTTTTAGTTTCAAACATTAAATGAATGTTTCTAGACTAGAAACATTTTTCGAAGTGTTTGAATAGTATTTTAACTACAGTTGTTCTTCGTTGTTTGAGCAAGTATGGATGACAATGAGGAAGAACGTGCAAATAATCGAATAAGACGATTGTTGAGTGAGGTATCTTCTGATGAAGACAGTAGTGATGCTAGTGAGAGAATATTTGTAGAAGGAAGTGGTGAAGAACAAGACGAACTGGAAGAAGATATCGTAGAAGATACAGATGACTCGGACGCCGACCCATACTTCGTAATAGAAAGTTCCAGCAGTGAAACAGAAAGTCTCAGTAGTAAAACAGACTCGTGTGAAATCACTTGCGAATCAAACAAGGAAAAGACCTCGTATCACATTTAGCGAGCCTATAATCACTTCGCCTACCTGCGAGCCTTCTGCTCCCGTTGTATCTGATGCTGGTTCGTTTGCTTTGACAGTTCCTGATCCTATGCTGCCTGCTGCGGTTCCACGTACCACAATTCCTGCTCCCAGGCTGCCTGATGCCATGTCTTCTAATTTCGCAGCTGCTGGCCCATTGTCTCCTGATCCTGGTCCGTGTACTGCAATGCTTCATTGTGTGCCACCTGCTGCTGGTACGCCTACTCTCACACCCCCTGCTCACGGACAACTTGACGGAGATCATGACCATCATATTATCGTTCCTAAAGAACGCGTGGTTCGTGCTAAGGATAAGCATATATGGAATACTCGTCCAGGTGCAGTAAATGTTCGCACCAAGGATAGAAATATTGTTCTTACAAAGAGAGAAGTTATTGGGCAGGCAAAGTTGGCTACAACACCGCTGGAATACTTTTCTGAATTCTTTGACGAGGGGATGTTACAGAAATTCATACTGCATACAAATGAAGAAATAAATCGTGCGAGACCAAGTTATGCTAATCAAAAATGTACAACTTCATCTATAGATAATGAAGAAATGCTGGCCTTTATTGGTTTGTTGGTGAATAGTGCTGTTAGTAAGGACAATCATTTAGCTGTGAGAGAACTGTTTGACAATACTTGGAGCGGATGTCGGTATAAATGTGTAATGAGCAGCGAACGTTTTGAATTTATTTTGAATTGTCTTCGCTTCGACGACAATCAAACGCGTATGGAAAGAAGTAGAGATGATCGATTTGCGCCTTTTCGAGAATTATGGGATGACTTTACTATAAACTGTCGCACTAAATACAGACCTGGATCATACGTAACCGTTGACGAACAGCTATTAGGTTTTCGAGGGAA
This sequence comes from Thermobia domestica, assembly GCF_964235325.1. NCBI lineage: Eukaryota > Metazoa > Arthropoda > Insecta > Zygentoma > Lepismatidae > Thermobia > Thermobia domestica. The sequence continues at coordinate 377,452,411 of NC_137454.1, forward strand.
ATGTCCTTTCCGTATGTATATACCAAACAAACCCTGCAAGTACGGGATAAAGATGGTCATGGCTTGTGACACCAACACTAGTTACATGATAGATGGAATCGCTTATGTCGGTAAGGGAATGCAGACTGGAGGTTTGCCTCTTTCGGAGTATTTTGTGAAAGAAGTTACAAAATCTATACATGGAACAAACCGAAATATTACGACAGATAATTGGTTTACAAGTGTAAAGCTTGCCGAAGACCTACTGGCAGATCCCTTCAACCTGACTCTGCTTGGCACCATAAGACTGGACAGGAAAGGTGTTCCATCTGAAGTACTTTCAAACAAAAAAGGAAGACCAGTGAATACTTCACTTTTTCTTTTTAACAGAGAGAAGACACTCGTTTCCTACAAACCAAAGAAGAACAAAACTGTTGTTCTTCTCTCGACCATGCACAGTACTCCAGAGGTGAATCCAACCACATATAAGCCCAGGATTGTTGAATCGTACAATGAAACCAAGGCAGGAGTGGACACAATGGACCAAATGTGCCAAAATATGTTCTGCAGCAGGAAGACCCAGCGTTGGCCATTATGCTTGTTCTTTGGAATGTTGAACATTTCCTTTGTAAACGCGTATGTTATCTACTGCCTAAATACTTTCGCAAATAAAACAAAGCCTATGAAGCGCACTAAGTTCATGAGACAACTTTGTGAAGAGCTAACTAATCCTCACATGCAAACTCGTTTACAAGCACCGACACTTCAACGTAAACTACGTATGATGATCTGTGAAGTTCTGGACATCCCTTCCACTAATCCTGTAGCAAACCCGCCACATGGAACAAGGAAAATCTGCTTTTATTGTCTGTCAAGAAAAAGGAGGATGACAACAACCTTTTGCAGGCACTGCAAGAATGCAATCTGCGCTGAACACAGAGCTGTGTGTTGCGTAGTGTGTGACGAGGAAAATTGAGAAAAACTTTTGTAGACAATTTCAAGTATGCACCTAATTACGTTTTTATAAGTTTATATGCATAATGTTACTTTTGTTGGTTGTCTTGACCTTTTACTTTAGTTATATATTATTTCAATATATATGATAAAATTTACACACATATATGTAACTGTTTCTTGATGACGTCATATATCTTATTCAAATATACACCTAATAACTTGCATAAATAATTATTGCATGTACTTATTCAATAAAGAATTCCAAAGGCATCCCATAGTATTGCCGATATAATTCTATAAACAAGCCTATTTTCAGATTTCAAAAATAATAATATAGACAGAAATAATAGAAATATAAAATCGAGTCTTAAAATTTACGAATGGTTTGTAACCACGTAAGTATAAAATAAGGTTTGTAATCTAGGGTTAATTGAAGACGCATCATCCTCATCAAAGTATCAGATTCTTTTGATGGGTTCAAAGTCGTTAGCATAATAGAAAACAGCTGTAATCCATGTACCCCATCTCATTAAGACAGGCTGTGCATACTTGTTCGCGAGGGAGCTTTCAGAAATACCCTTTTCACATTTGACACAAGAAGGTCAACATCCGAAAAATGAGAACGAACTTCCTCTGCAATTCTATGTAGCACGTGTGCCAGACAGGTGGCATGCAGCATACGTGGGAATAGAACCTTAAGGGCTTTTGTTGCACTTTTCATGTATGAAGCTTCGTCTGTAACAAGAAAGACCTTATCGTATTTTACACATTCTGGCCACTAATACTCAGCGATTTTGTAAAAACCTGTTCAATTGCTGTGCCATTTACTTTTTTCAAAAATTCTGTCGCAATCAAAAATGTTTGTGTGACTTTTTCCCCTCCCAAAGTTCCAATTACAATGTTGACAATGGAAAATCCTAGAATATCGCAAGTTTCATCAATTAAAATCCATATACTTTTGTCAGCAACACTTTTACGGATATGGTCAATAGTTTTGCTGTACACGCTATCAACGTATGAGATTCTTGGAACTTTTTGCTTTCTGTATTTCTCGAGAAAGTTTCTAAACGAAACATTTTCTAACTTCCATAAATGAATATCCGCGTTAATTAGAGCTTCACACAGATCATTCGCAAAACTGTTGGTACACGAAGCGGGATTCGTGACTGTTCCAAGAAGATTTTGAACCTTTTCACCAGCTGATTTGCGTGTCCTTGCAGAACTGTGTTTTGCAGTGTTTATATGGTGTGTTACAAAATAACGCATTTCAGCGGAAACCACCGTTTCATATAACTTACAAAACAGTATAGAGCCGTGTGTTGAAAACACAATACGCCCGAACTCACTCACAAAATTTTCCAACTTCTGTTGCCTAGAAATACCAACTTTCAGCATCTTGAAATACTGAAACGCACATAAATACCAGTTCTGTGTCATGCACGTACAAGATTCACAATAACTGGCCTGTGAAGGTGGCCCCCAAAAGTTTGGACTTCACGAGAACTTTATTGGGCCAGAAAGTACTTCATTTGGGCTGTTTTGCTAGCAACGTCTAGTGTTTGGGCTACACTTGAAACAAAGCTACAGCCACACAAAGTTTGGAGGCCAACTTCACATTAGCCCCCCAAGTGTTTGGGCCAGACGAGATTTTTATTGGGTCGGATAGTACTTCGTTTGGACTAATTGGGTCAGCAACTTTTAGCGTTTGGCCTATTTTAGTTTCGGAAATATGGGCTATCAAACTTTTTGAAAATTGATTCTGTCGGAGTGCTTTTTCTGTCGGAGCCAACTTCACTAATATGATATTGCTGACAATACGTTTATTGGAATTGACATTACTTTGTGTCCACCAGCAGTTTAGTAAGTTCCAAGATTTAGGCTGTATTTAAAACAGAATTAGACCTTCACAGTTTGGGAGGCAACTTCATGTTAGCCCGCAAGTGATTGTTCGAGACGAAATTTTTGTTGGGCTGGATAGCACTTCGTTTGTGCTGATTGGGTCAGCATGTTTTAGCGTTTGGGCTATTAAACTTTTTGAGAAGTGATTTTCCTGTTTTTTTGTCGGGACCAACTTCACTAATATGATATTTCTGACAAATATGTTTAATTGGAATTGATAGTACTTTGTGTCGATTAACAGTGTAGCAAAGTTTAATATTTGGGCTGTATTTGAAATAGTTAGACCTTCACGAAGTTTGGGGGACCAAGTTCAAGGCCCCCCATGTTACTCGACCTGACGTAAATTTTATTAGGCTGGATAGTATTTCATTTTGGGTGATTGGGTTAGCAAGTTTTAGTGTTTTGAACTATTAAGAGTTGGGCTGTATTTCAAAGAGGGTTAGACCTTCAGATATTTTGTTGACGGAAATAATATGTTTTAATCTAATAGGTGAAAATTTTTTTTATCTTCTTATAAACTGTTTGGACTATACATCGGTTGAGCGCCAAATGGTGAAGAAAAATGCAATCTTGCTATCTTCCACACACTATGCCAGAGGTTTTGACACAGAATTACGTCATTATTAATTTCTAGGATAGTACGAAATTTATATTTGGCAGAGGTTGAAAGTGGTCACCCAAATCCATTAAAATGTAGGTCATCCAATTACGACTCCCGTCTATTCACGGCCGTAACTGCGGGCACCTTGATCGTTTTTGGACCGGGGACATCGCCCCGGTTGCCCCAGCCTACTTAAGCCCCTCGACCTAGAATGGATATGCAAGACCAAAACTAAGACTAAATGTGAAAGAATACAAGGCTGCCAAGACTCCTGCAAAAGCTTGACCCACCTGCGTTGATACTTTTATAAATATTTGAAAAATAGAGAAAAGCTTTATACTTCAAATTCATAATTCTGTATTTCGTTTTGTTTTGTCAGTTTACGCAAAGGGCGCACCAATATGGAGCAGAGGGATTCGAGTACTTCCCTAGAAACATGATGTGCACATAGCAGTCTTTTGAAATAAAGGAATTGAGAAAAGAAAGATTGCTTTCTTACTGCTTTCCCTATATACAATATAATGTGGATGAGTATTCAGCTTAAAAATATTTGGCTTAATATATTACAGGTATATATTATTTACGTATTCACAAAAGGCTTAAGTAAAAAGTAAAGAATGAATGGATGTAAAAATTACTTGGACATAAGTCTCCAAGGTTTGATGTAATTCAATTATGTATGTAGTATATATAATTTTCAGCAGTGTTTTATTTACCGTATATAACCACTGCAATTGCAAAGTTAATCCTTTATACAGTTTATTAAGACAGTAATTGCTTTCCAGTAAAATAAATTTAGGGAATTAAAGCTGATAACTACTTAAAAAAATTTAGCGCTGTCAAAAATTCAGATTCACAAAATCCGGATTTAGAATTTCAACTGAAACCGGAATCCGAATTTCCGATAATGAAATGTCAAAAACCGAAATTAGAATTTCGGATAATGAAATGCCAAGAAAACGGACTTTGGATAATGAAATGTCGAAAGCCGAAATCCGGGTTTCGTTTAATGGAATACTAAAATCTGGGTATCTGGATATTGGGCAGCATTAGACAGATTCTTATGAAAAAAACAATTCTAATTGAATTACATGAAGACGAAGAAGATATCGTGTACTTGAGTTTGTAGTAACTGGTATCTTAATCAATCTTATAAATTAATTGGCACAACTATCATCTCCATTGTGAATTAAATTCAAATAAATAAAAAAAGAAACGGAAAAATGTACTAATTAATAAAAGTATTTGTCAGAAATATCATATAAGTGAAGTTGGCTCTGACAAACGAAGCAGGAAAATCACTTTCCAAAAAGTTTAATAGCCCATATTTCGGAAACTATAATAGTCTAAACGCTAAAAGTTGCTGATCCCATCAGCACAAACGAAGTACTATACAGCCCAATAAAAATCTCATCTGGCCCAATCACTTGAGGGCTAATATGAAGTTGGCTCCGAATCTTTCTGAAGCTCTAATTCAGTTCCAAATACAGCTCAAATCTTGAAACTTAAACTGCTAGTCGACACAAAGTACTGACAATTCCAATAAACGTATTTGTTAGAAATGCCATATTAGTGAAGTTAGCCCCGCCAAAAGAAGCAAAAAAATCACTTTTCAAAAAGTTTAATAGCCCATATTCCGGAAAATGTAATAGCCCAAACGCTAAAGGTTGCTGACCCAATCAGCCCAAACTAAGTACTATCCTGCCCAGTAAAAATCTCTTCTGGTCCAAACACTTGGGGGCTAACGTGAAATTGGCCCGTCAAACTTTGTGAAGCTGTATTTTTTTTTTTTTTTTTTTTTTGTCAGAGTAACCCAAACTCTAAAAGTTGCTAGTCTAAACACTCCAAATGAACTACTTTCTGGCCCCACAAAGATCTCGTGTAGCCCAAACTTTTGGGGAGCCAACTTCAAACATGCCCAAATTTCAGACGTGTACCTAGTCCCGCAAATCACTTGTATACACGACTCCAAAAGTGCATTACCACCTGCAATTCTCGTTTTCCTGCAATAGCAGGCAACCCAAAAAGCTCGGCGGTTGGGTTGGGTCCGAATTCGAAAGGCGTTGGACCAAACCTCAATTTTGTTAAAAATATATCAGTGTGGCAAACTGAAAAATAAGGAAATAAAACAAATTGTTAAGAATGACAATTTTATTATCGTGACGGAGTTGGATGACATCAAAAGTTACAAAATGATCTTACTTAAGCAGTTCAAAAAAAGATGAATGGCAAAAGACACATATCAGAAAAAACATTTCTCTCCTTCTCCCCCCCAAAAAAAGAATTTTAAAAAAGAAAAAGTTACATAAAGTAAAGGTTTAATATAAAAGACTCGCCCAAAATTTTGAAAATTGACACGCGAAAGGCAAGAATAACTGAACCCAAGTGAATAAAATTGTGCACAGATATTGCAGACGTAAAATGTGGGAATACAGGCTTCATATTTTCCTGAAAAAAAAGCGGTAGGGTGGGGCACGGACCCCTCCAAACCCTTGATCACGAGATATCAAAAATGCTTGTAACAGTATGTCAGATGTGTGTAAAGGACATGAAGAATTGTAACGAAACTTTTTCTATGGACAACACGTAAAAAATAAAGGAATACGAGGTTTTAATGTTCTGCGGAAAACGGTTTTATGGGGCAAAAGCCCCCACGAAAAATTTTGAAATTTGACGTCCGAAAGGTAAGAAGAAGTGAACCGAACTGAATGAAATTCTGCACAGATATTATAAACATAAAATGAGGAAATACGGGTTTCTTATTTTCCTTTAAAAAAGACTGGGTAGGGCGCGGACTCCTCCAAACATTTGATCATGAAATATCAAAAGTACTAGTAACAAATGTCAGATGGGTGTAAAGGACATGAAGAATTACAACGAAACTTTTTGTATGGACAATACGCAGAAAATAAAGGAATACGTTTTTTTATTTTCTGCGGAAAGACAGTTTTATAGGGTAAAAGAACCCATCCCAAAATTTTAAAGTTGACGCGAGAAAGATAAGAAGAAGTGAACCGAAGTGAGTGAAATATTGCAAAGATGTCGTAGGTTTAAAATGAGGAAATACGGGTTTCGTATTTTCCTGCAAAAAAAGGTTCGGTGAGGCACGGACCCCTCCAAACATTTGATCACGAAATATCAAAAGTGCTAGTAAGAGTATGTGAGATGTGTCTAAAGAACATGAAGAATTGCAACGAAACTTAATGTATGGATAATATGCGAAAAACATACGAATACTGTTTTTTTATTTTCTGCGTAAAAATGGTTTTACGGGGAAAAGCACCCACCCAAAATTTTGAAAGTTGACGAACGAAAAGCAAGACAAGTGAATCGAAATGAATGAACTTGTGCACACATATTGTAAACGTAAAATGAGTGAATACGGGTTTCGTATTTTCCTGGAAAAAACTGTTGGAAAGGGCACGAACCCTTCCAAAGTTTTGATCACGAAATATCAAAAGTACTAGTAACAGTGAGGTGTGTGTAAAGGAAATGAAGAATTGCAACGAAACATTTTGTATGGAAAATAACCATAAAATAAATCAATACGAGTTTCTTATTTCCTGCGGAAAAACTGTTTTAGGGGTCAAAGGCTCCTACCCAAAATTTTGAAAGTTGACACCCGAAAGACAAGAAGAAATGAGCCGAAGTGAATGAAATTTGCACAAGTACTGCAGACGTAAAATGAGGATAAGGGTTTTATATTTTCTTAGAGAAAACAGTTAGGTGGGGAGCCGACCCTCCCAAACGTATGATAACAAAAAATCAATAATAATATTAATAGTATGTGAGATGTGTGTAAAGGAAATGAAGACTTTCAACGTAACTTTTCGTGTGGGAAATGTGCTGAAAACAAAAAAAACGGGTTTTTCATTTTTGCGGAAAAATGGTTTTATGGGGCAAAAGGCCCCACCCCAAAATTTTGAAATTTGGCACCGAAAGGGAAGAAAAAGTGAACCGAAGTGAATAAAATTTTGCGCAGATATTGTAGACATAAAATGAAGGTATACGGGTTTCGCATTTACCTAAAAAAAAACGGTTAAGTGTGGCACGGACTCCTCCGAATCTTTGATCACGAAATTTCATAAGCGCTAGTAACAGTATGTCAGATGTCTGCAAAGGACATGAAGAATTGCAATGAAACATTGTGTATGGAGAATACGCAAAAAGAAAATGAATACTTGTTTCTTATTTTTTGCGGAAAAATTATTTTGTGGGCAAAAGAACCCACCCCAAAATTTTGAAAGTTGATGCCCGAAAGGTAAGAAGAATTGAGCCGAAGTGAACGAAATTGTGCACAGATATTGTAGGCATAAAATGGGGGAGTATGGGTTTCGTATTTTCCTTGAGAAAACGGAAGCGTGGGGTGCCGACCCCTCCAAACCTTTGATCACGAAATATCGAAAGTACTATTAATAGTATGTCAGATGTGTGTAAAGGACATGAAGAATTCCAAAGAAACATTTCGTATCGACAATACGCAAGAAATAAAGGAATACGGGTTTTTTATGTTCTGCGGGAAAACGGTTTTAAAGGCTATAGCCTCACCCAAACTTTTGGAAGTTGAAGCCCGAAAGGCAAGAAGAAGTGAGGCGAAGTGAATTAAATTGTGCACAGATATTGTAGACATAAAATGAGGGAATACGAGTTTCGTATTTTCCTGGGGTAAACGGAAGCGTGGGGCGCCGACCCCTCCAAACCTTTGATCATGAAATATGAAAAGTGCTAGTATGTCAGATGTGTGTAAAGGACATGAAGAATTGCAACACAACCTTTTGTATGGACAATACGCAAAAAATAAAGGAATACGGGTTTTTTTATGATCTGCGGGAAAACGGTTTTAGGCGGCAAGAGACCCACCCAAAATTTTAAAAGTTGACGCCCGAAAGACGCGGAGAAGTAAACCAAATTGAATCAAATATTACACAGATATTGTAGGTTTAAATTGAGGGCAAACGGGTTTCGTATTTTTCTGAGAAAAACGGTTAGGGTGCTCGGACCCCTCCAAACCTTTGATCACGAAATATAAAAAATGCTGGTAACAGTATGTCATATGTGTGTAAAGGCCACGAAGAATTCCAACGAAACTTTTTGTATAGACACATACGCAAAAAAATAAAGGAATGCTTTTTCATTTTCTGCAGAAAAAAAGTTTTATGGGGCAAAAGAACCCACACCAAACTTTTGAAAGTTGACTCCCGAAAGGTACATGTTGTCTCAAAGGTCGAGGGCATTCTTTATTGCTTTTTTAAGGAAAAAATTTTCTAAGTCCAGCTTTGTGTATCTTCGGGAAAAAGTAAACCAAGTTCGAACCTCGAAGTCAACCTTTGCAATCGGGAGAAATTTTGCAGATGTGTTTTTCTTCTTTTAAATATAATAAGACTTGTTATTAATTGTATAAAAAAGCAACATTGATTGAAATACTTAATAATTCAATATTTCGAAACTTTGTATTAATATCAGCACATGCCTGTTTGTCATTTAGCTCTCCATACGTAATGAAACATTTAGATACGTAAACGAACCTTTCCATATGTGAAAGAATGCAGAAAATTAAGACATAGAACACAATTCTCGTCTGAGTACTAAAATAAAAGTCAAAATGGAACAAAAACAGCGTTTGCAGTGGATATGAATCAGAGCCCTGCACGGGCCGGGCGCGCCCGATTCGGCCCGGTGCCCGGCCCGGCCCGACCCGTTTCAAGTAATATCAAACTGGACCGGGCCCTAACGGGGCCGGGCACATTTCGGGCCGAACCGGGCCGGGCACATTTCGGTCCGAATTGGCCGAACCGGGCCGAGCACATATCGGGCGGAACCGGGCCGAGCCGGCCCGATAGTCTGAAAGACGGTTCGGAAACTAATGTTGTCAGCCTACTTGTTTTTTTAATGTCCTCCACTAAATCTATTTTTGCCGTGTTTGTACGGTCTTACTGTCGGCCTATGTTAATCGTAATGTGTTTGGGAAACTGACTCTTTATTCAAGACTGTGATGTACTGGTAATACTATTACTATTGCTACTTCTACTACTACTATTACTACTTCTACTATTACTACTACGACCACTGATAATACTACTACCAGTGTTGGGCAAAATCAATTGAAATCAATTGCAATTGATCAATCAATTGAAAGTAATTGCTCTGAAAATCAATTGCAATTGATTTCAATTGCAATTGATTTCAATTTGTAATTGACAATTAATTTCAATTGCAATTGAATTCAATCATAAAATTTGCAATTAAATTTTCGTCAATTGTTAATTGTTGATTGGTCACCAGGCAATTGAAACTTTTAATTGTTAATTGTCAATTGCAAAGGGTGCAATTGATACATTCAATTGTTAATTGCAATTGACAATTGAAACTTGTAATTGTTAATTGTAATTGTTAATTGCAATTGAAATCAGCAATTAAAACTGAAGATAAGAAGATGTGTGTATAATGTATTGTCCACTTGTTACTGTTTTACATATTTCAAATAAGATACTTATAAGAAATGATGGATACCTACCACCCCTTTCCCCCCTGGGAAGATAGCCGTGAAACTAAGTATTTTTTTAAATATATTATGTTTATGGTTCTATCCCCCTCGAAAGAACTCTATATGCCCGTCATGCATACAATAGGAATGAGCACGAGCGAGTTCGAGCGAGTTTTCTCGAAGCAGACACCTTTGAGTTCGACTCGAGATCTCAGCTCGAAAAATTTCCCCCAACTCGACTCGAATTCGGATCGAGTTTCCAGTCGAGTCGAGCCAATTCGAGCTAAATCCTTTGTGTAGTTCCAAGTACTACTATCTTTAATTATCCTACATAGACAATATAATTATCAATGATACTACTACTACTACTATAACTAATTATTATTATAACACCGTGTACCTGTATAAACATGGAATATAGGCGGTTTGTATCGGAATACTAAAAATTAGTTAACTGTCGATCTCGGTAGTCAAGAAATCTTCAGGAGGCAAGGACATCGGTCACGAGGTTCTTGGTTTGAGTTCAGGAGAAGCAAGTATTCGGGCTCGAGCCAAAAATTGTTAGAAGTTATGGGACTCCAGCTAAACATGTTTAAAACTGCTCGACCCGGGTTTAGGGTTGTCAACGACTCAAGCGGCTCGCTCACAGCTCATTCACTTATCGAGCCGAACCGAGAAGTGACCCGAGCCAACAGCTTATCCAACCGAGCCAGCTCGAGCCGAAGGCTCACACGAGCCGAACCGAACCGAGCTGATTGCTTACCCCAACCGAGCCGGTTCAAGCCATTGGCTCAGTTAAGCTAACTCGAACCCAGCCTATGGACTCGTTTGAACGGAGCTGGTTCGAACCATTGGCTCCAATCGAGCCGAGTCGATAACTCGTCTTTACCGAGCCGGTTCAAGCCATTGGCTCAATTGAGCCCAGTCGATGGGTAATCCCAACCAATCCAGCTCAAGCTGTACGCTCAGTTGAACCGAGCCGAGCCGGTTGACATCACTATTCCGGTTGGGCTTCTACTTTGGCTAAAAAATTGGACCGTGCAGTTCTCAGCCTTGATGGTAAGAACTACAAAAAATGATAAGAAATCTTTAGTTTTACGTCCCACGCTTATGCCGGTTAGGCTAAAGGAGACGGTGATGATGGAAAATGAATGAAATGAAGAAAGTGGGAAGAAACGGGAGAACCCCGAGAAAATCCACGAGCACGGTGTTTGTCCACCACAAAGTCCAAACTGCGCGAGCTGGGATCGAACCAGGGACCTCAAGCACTGGAGGTGAACGCTCTACCACTGACCCACCGCGCCCCCTGGTAAGAACTACAGTATATACTTATATTGGTGCTCACGGCGTCATTAACTTGTTCCACCACCAACGAATTTCGAGGTACTTTGTTTTGCATCTTTTGTGCATGTTTTGTGTCGCTTTGTGCGCCTATTCCCACATTTTGTGCATCACTGGAAGTGGGTCAAAATGGGCCTACAAATATGGCGGAACAATTTATTGCTCTTCCGCCACCAATGAATTTCGAGGTCGTTTTCTTCACATCGTTTTGTGCCGTTTTGTGCGTCTACTTCCGTTTTGTGCGTCATGGGAAGTGGGTCAAAATGGGCTTCCAAGATGGGACGAAAATGACCAAGAGTTCCGCTACTATTGAATTTCGAGGTCGTTAATTTCACACCGCGTACCCTTTTGTGCGCCTATTTCGACGTTTTGTGCGTCACTGGAAGATGGTCAAAATGGGCCTCGAAGGTGGGACGAAAATGACCCACTTCTCCGCCACTAAAGAATTTCGAGGTCCTTCATTTTGCATCGACTACTGAATTTTCGTGCTGTTTCGTGCCCCCATTTCCACGTTTTGTGCGTCACCAGAAGTGGGTCAAAATGGGCTTCCAAGATGGGACGAAAATGACCCACTGTTCCGCCACTATCGAATTTCGAGGTCGTCAATTTCACATCGCGTACCCTTTTGTGCGCGTATTTCGACGTTTTGTGCATCACTGGAAGACGGTCAAAATGGGTCTCGAATATGGGACGAAAATGACCCACTGCTCCGCCACTACCAAATTTCGTGGTCATTCCTTTCGCATCGACTAGTGAATGTTTCGTGCCGTTTCGTGCCTTTATTTCCACGTTTTGCGCGTCACCAGAAGTGTCAAAATGGGCCTCTAAGTGTGACCAAAATGACCCATTGTTCCGACACTATCGAATTTCTAGGTCGTTTCTTTCGCATCGTTTAGTGCCCTTTTTTTAAAGTTTTCTGTGCCCATTTCTCGTCTTGTGCATCACCCGAGGTGAGTTAAACGGGGCTTTAAAGTGGGAGTTAAATGACTCACTGTTCCACCACTATTGAATTTCGGGGTTGGTTCTTTCGCATCGTTTAGTGTATATTTTGTACCGTTCTGTTCGCCTACTTCCACGTTTTGAGCATCACCAGAAATGTGTCAAAATGGTCCATCAATGTATGAGGAAATAGAGCCATTGTTCCGCCACTATCGAATTTGCAGGTCGTTTCTTTCGCATCGTATAGTGCCTGCTTTGTACTGTTTTGTGCTCCTATTTCCACTTTAGTGCGACAACGAAAATGGGTCAAAATGGCCTACAAGTATAGCGGAATAACTTAATGCTGTTCCGTCACCATCGAATGTCGAGGTCGTTTTCTTCACATTTTTTACGCATGATTTGTGTCGCTTTGTGCATCAGTGGGAGAGGGTCAAAATGGACCTTGAATGTGGAATGGATATGTCTTTTTCTGCCGTATTTGTAGGTCGTCTTTGACCCACTTTCGTTGGCCTACAAAACGTGAAAATATGCGCAGAAACGGTAAAAACATGCACTAAACAATGCGAAAAAGCGACCTTGAAATTCGATACTGGTGGGAGAGTGGATAATTTTTCTTCCCACATTGAATGCCCATTTTGACCCACTACCATTGATTCACAAAACGTGGAAATAGGCTTACAAAACGGTAGAAAACACGCACAAGATGATGTGAAGGAAACGACCTCGAGATTGTTCCTGACGGAACAGCATTAACTTGTTCCGCCATATTTGTAGGATAACATTGACCCATTTCCGGTGACGCAGAAAACGAGGAAATAGGTGCACAAAACGACACAAAAAATTTCCATGTAATTAAGCTAAATTTCCATTTGAGTTTTTAAGCTTAATTATATGGAAAATTTTATACATTTTTCCTTTACGTTGATTTGGGACTTTTAAATTTTATTCAGTTTTCCACTGAAAAGTATCTATAATTCAACAAGGAAATAATTATTAATTATAATTATTATCTATATAATTGAATTCATTGTAATTTGTTCCATAACAAACAATTTACCATTTCGTACTAGCTGTTATGCTCGTTCTTCGCATGGATCAGATAAAATATCAATGTAAACGAACTGAATAACGGGAGAACAATTAAGAAACATTTCTAAAATTGGATATATTTTGTGTGAATATATATCCAACAACGTACATGTGTTTTCATTGGGAAGGCCGATGGGGGCTGAATTTGAACGTATACACTATCGGGGGTGTCACTATACGTCTGAGCAACCCCAATAAATATGGATTCGACACAAATTCTACTACTTTTGCATGTCCCGGTGAACCACCCCTCAGATCCCCTTGGTTCGTATTGTGAAAAAATCTCCTCTGGCCCCCACTAACCCCCAACCAATACGCGAAAACTATGAATGTGACACTATCATCTGCCATTTTCTACTAGTTTTTACATATGCCGGTAAAAGTCCCTATAATCCTCTGGTTCCAATTTTGAAAAAAAAAACAATGCCTCTGGCCCACAGTCGATGGGGGCTGTATTTGGAAGTCAACGCCTGTGGAAGTATCACCATTCATTTCAGCGACAGCGAAAACTATGGATTTGACACTAATATCGGTCACTTTCCATTATTTTTACATGTCTCGCAATTCCCCACCCCCGGTGACTCCCGGCCCGCATTCAATGGTGGCTAAATTTGAAAATCATCGCTAATGAAAGTATCACCATTGATCTCAGCCACCGCCAAAACTACGGATTTGACATCGGTCATTGTGGATTATTTTTACATGTCTCGTGATCCCCTTTATAGTGCCCCCCTTTCTTAGCTGATGGGGGCTAAATATGAAAGTAAACGCGGTCTTGAGTTTCACCATTGAGCTCAGCTATCCCGAAAACTATGGATTTGACATTAATATCGGTCATTTTCGATTATTTTTACATGTCTCGGAATTCCTCCCTCTGGCGACCCAAGGCCCGCATACAACGGTGGATGAATTTGAGTCATCGCTAATGGTAGTGTCGCCATTGATATCAGCAACCGCGAACACTATGGATTTGACACTAATATCGGTCATTTTGGATTACTTTTACGTTTCGGTATCCCGCCCCCCGTTGACCCACGGCCCGCAGCCGAATACGGTGAATTTGGAAGTTAATGCGATCGGAGTTCCACCATTGATCTCAGCGACCGCGAAAACTATGAAATCGACACTGATATCGTTCTACTTTTACATGTCCCGGTAAACGCCCCTCTGAGACCCCCTGGTTCGAATTTTGTTGAAAACGCTTTGTTTTGGTGTGGGACCTGGACCAAGGTATCTTTGACCAAAATTTGGTAACTCTCGGTCGACTTTTCTGGTCCCCAGGACGGTTCCGGTAAACGTCCCCTGGAGACCCCCTAGTAAGGAATTAAAAAAAGTCTTCGTCTTGGTCTGGGGCCTAGACCAAGCTACCCGTCACCAAATTTTGAAAAGTTTCGGTCCACTCGTCTCGTCCACAGGCCGCACAAAGATAGACAGACAGACACACCAGCAAATTCTATTTCATTTATATTAGAAAGGTCAGATCCGCCGTTATTGTATTAGTGCGGTGCTTGAGCGATTGATAGTAGAAATTCAAACTCCGATGAGTGATAATTTCATAGGCTTGTTTTATTACAAGTTTAAACTCTTTATTCAGTAGAGAGGAGGGCGTGAATCATGGGTCAGAGTTGATGACAATGGGTTTTGGTGGGTCTGTGGGTCACAGTGGGTAAGAGTAGTTTATGGTGGGTGGTGGGTCAGAGTGGGTCACGGTAGGTCGTGGGTCACGACAGGTGGTGAGTCAATTGGTCGTGGCTAAAGTTTTCATTGCCCCACGCCCTCTCTGAACTACAGTGTTGAAAATTAATCAGTGAAAATCAATTGCAATTGATCAATCAATTGAAAGTAATTGCTGTGGAAATCAATTGCAATTGAATCAATTGCCAATTAATTTCAATTGCAATTGAATTACAGAATTCAATTGCAATTAATTTCCACTGCAATTACTTTCAATCAATTGATCAATTGCAATTGATTCTCCTTTTTCAATGGCCAACTGCAATTAACAATTAACCATTACTTATTTCAATTGTTAATTGCAATTAACAATTAAATTTACAGATTAATTGTTAATTGTTAATTCAATTGAAATTTGCCCAACACTGACTACTACAAGTGCTACGACTTCGCGTCAGAGTTGACATGTCTGATGGTTCCGAATTTACCTTCTAAGTACAGAATAAAATTGAGAAATGCTAGTTATTATGGCCGGTCTGCTTAGAATGTGAACCGATGCTTGATCTACGAGGGAGAATAGTGGCTCAATAGAAAAAACACTCACATCTGGTGCTAGAAGTCGTCGGATCAATCCCTGCTCATGCTATGTGAGCTTTGTTGTGGACAAACATCGTGTGCATGGGAGTTTCTGGGGTGGTCCCGCTTCCTCCCACTGTTTTCTTTCCACCAATTCATCCCATCATCATCCATTCAGCCTGAGCCGTAGTTACCTAAAGAACGTATGGTAAAGTCAAGTACTTGACCTAGTAAGTAGAATTTGGTACGCTACCATTGGACCACGGAGGGCAACACCATAAACTGGCGTGCTCATAAGATCAGTGCAATTTGTAGTAATGTTCAATTAGCAAGGCAAATATCGAATGGTGTTACATGTTCATGTATTGTTTATAGTATGATGCTACAAATATAACAAAATATAATGATCAAATAAATCACCAAATCGCCAGGGTCGATTAGGTGTTCCTGGAACGGTGGCTCAGCGGTTGAGCGTTCACCTCTGGTGTATGGGGTCCCTGGTTTGATCCGAGCTCTCGCCAAGTGAACATTGTGGTGGACAAACACCGTTTGGGGGGTTCGCGGCGTTCTCCTGTTTACTTCCACTTTATTTACTCCACTATTTCATTTATTTCTCACCATCGTCTCCTTTAGGCTAGTTGGCATAACTTGGAACCACCTACCAAGAAGAATAAACTAATGGATTGGGAAGATAGACATTCAGTCTCTGGTGAATTTGATGATGAAGTAGACATCTACCTCAACATGTCATCATGTGTAAGAGAACTAGATATACTGCAATGGTGGAAGCAACAAGAACAAACATTACCAAAATTGTGTAAATTAACGCGTCAGTATCTCGTCATCCCTGCTTCTAGTGCGTCTACTGAAAGAGAGTTTAGTACTCAGGAACGGAGAAATGCTCTAAAGCCTGAAACTGTTGAATCTGTTTCCGTGCTATTCGATGCGTACAAGGACATACAGTAAAGCGAAGTTCATTTTGCACTATTGGTTTCTTAGGAAACCTTATATTTTCATTTTCTTAATATAAACTATCCCTTCTATTATATGTGATGTTAAGAGGCATTTTTGATAGCTGATATCTATACATTTTTCATTCAGGGGACTTTTGAGGTATTTTTTGATCAACAATGATATGCATGGATTTTGTTTTGATTTACTGACTCGCATTCCGTCATATAGCTCTGTTTTTTACTTGTTACGCACCGTTCCAGGAACACTTCATCGATCCTGGGGTCTGGGTGATTTATTTGATCATTGTTTTTTGTTATTATTATTGTAGCATCGAATTATAAAGAATACAGGAACATGTAATATGATTTGGAATCTGCCGTGCTAATTGAACATTACTACAAATTGCGCTAATCTTATGAACACGCCAGTTCATGGTTTCGGCCTCCGTGGTCTAATGTAGCGGAACAAATTCTAATTAGTAGGTCAAGGACTTGACTTTCTCATATGTTCTTTAGGCAATTACGGCTCAAGACGTATGAATGATGATGGATGAATTGGTGGAATGAAGACAGTGGACGAAAACGGTCTAATCCAAAAACTCCCACGCTCACGGTTTTTTGTCCACAAAGCTCACATAACACGAGGAGGGATCGATCCGACGACCTCTAGCACCAGATGTGAATGCATTCTACTGGCCAGACTACGCAGACTGGCCATAATAACTAGTATTTCTTCGATTTTTTCTGTACTTAGATTGTAAAGTATGTACCACCAGACATGTCAACTCTGACGCTCGTAGCAGTTGTAGTAGTAGAAGTAATAATAATAATAATAATAATAATAATAATAATAATAATAATAATAATAATAATAATAATAATAATAATAATAATAATAGCAGTAGCAGTAGTAGTAGTAATAAGAGTAGTAGAAGTACAGTACTTTACAGTCTTGAATAAAGAGTTAATTTCCCAAACACCAGTGGCGGCGGTTGGACGTTAAAAGTGAGGGGGCAAGACATTATCTGAATATTTGTATATAAATGTTAGTTTTCCTGGTTGTTTCTAACATTTTGTTTGACGAAAGGTTGTATAACTAATAGGATACTATATTTTCAGTTAAAATACCGTATATCGTATATAATAGTTTATTAAGTAAATTGAGAAGAACAACGCAAGTAGATACTAGCCCTTTGTACTCTTAAACAACGAAAGTGTAAGAAGAGATTTGATTCCTTGCTCATGAACATCTTAAAATTCTGTCTGGAAAATTGTGTGATCAGATTATTTAATAAATTTGCAAAACAAATAAATAGAAAGGATAATATTAATCATAGTAATGAATAATGATGCTTGTTTTGCAAAAGTTATATTGAAACTGAGGATTAATGGAAAACTTAATATTTAATTCCACACATGATATTAAATGTATGTTATTACTCTTAGAAAATGAAAGACAGTAAATACTACAAGCATATGCTACGACATTTAAAGAAATATTTGCTTTTGCAACTTCTTGAAATATGTTCGTTGCCATTAGGTGCAGATTTCACTTTCTTGGAACACATCAAAATACAACAATACTTACAATCCACACTTCAGTTATACAAAATAAACTTAAAACCTAGAATTATGTTCAATTTACTAAATTTTATTGTATATACACTCGTACATCCTTAAACACAACACTTCACTCGTATATTACACTAAAAAAACAATGGAAAAGGTAGAAGTTGTTTCTTATCACGCTCTTTTTAATCGATATTCCTTACTTTAGAAAGAAGAAAAGACATTTTAGGAACTGTCAATTTTTGTGCAATTAAAGAATAACTTGTGAAATAGGCCCTACTTTTTTGCATAATGTTCTTTCGATTAGCTTCAAAGCGGCTCACTAACATATCGAGCCCTTGTAAGAAGAAATGAAAGTATGCTGAAATTGTGCTCCAATAGGTTATTTTTTGGGGTTACTTTCTGTGGCGATTAAAACGCAATTACTGTAGCTTTCTTTACTCCACGGGAAGACAACCAATACGTATTCACGCAACAGCAAATATTATATGGCAGCATTTTTTCCTATTAATCAGTAACACATACAAAATCGTTACATTTCCAAATGAAACTATATACATTAATTGGTTACTTAAAAAAATGCGGGGGCAACTGCCCCCCTTTGCCCCCCCTAATCGCCGCCCATGCCAAACACATTACGATTAACACAGGCTGCCAACATTAGTTTTCGATTCGTCTTTCACAGTGTTCGGGCCGAGTCGGGCCGGCCCGGCTCGGCCCGATTTGTGCTCGGCCCGTTTCGGCCCGATTTGTGCCCGGCAAGTTTCTGCCCGGCTCGGCCCGAAATGTGCCCGGCCCGGTTAGAGCCCGGCTCGAGATTCGGGCCGGGTCGAGCCGGGCACAGAATTCAGATCCATTCGGGTCGGGCCGGGCCGTGTTCGGGCCTGGGTTTGCAGGGCTCTGCCCTGGACGGGCTGGGCGTGTCCTGTTCGGCCCGGACACAAATGCTATAGGGCCGAACCGGGCGCACGTATTTCCGGGTTGGAACCGGGCACTCAAGGACGGATTGGAAACTAATGTTGTCATTTTTTCCCTTAAATGTCCTCCACTACCCCTGCCTTTGCCGTGTTCGTACGGTCTTACTGTCAGTCTATGTTAATCGTAGTGTGTTTGGGAAACTGACTCTTTATTCAAGACTGCAAAGTACTGTAATACTACTAATATTACAACTACTTCTATTATTACTACTACGACCACAGTTAATACTACTATAACTGCTACGATTTCGCGTCAGAGTTGAAATGTCTGGTGGTACAGAATTTACCTTCTAAGTACAGTATTTTACAACAAGACTTGTCAAACAGGGTGAAATATCCCTATTTTCATTTTCCAACCATTTTTGACCATAAATCGACTTTTGCGAGGTGAGAAAGGAAGGTACGACAGAAGGAAAACAAAGTTATTGTAGAAGCATTATCATCAATATTTTGCATTCCAAAATACGGAATGTTACTTAAAAAACATAACTTTAAAAGAAATATCTACTAAAATGAAAGAACAATCATGGCATTTTAGGCGTGTGCGTAACAGTAATATACAAAATAAATATTACAATACTTTTGAGGGTCTAGATCATTTAGATTAGATATTGGTATTCCAAAGGTAAACAAATGAAATGTTTTTTTTTCTTTTGACTGAAAACGTGATTTTGAATTATATATATATATATATATATATATATATATATATATATATATATATATACGTATATATACAGACTGTTATACAATTCGTGTAATTTTCTACAGCACTGGGAGAAGATGAAGTTTTCACACCATTAATATAAAATTTGGCACTCTTATTGAGAAATATCTGAATTTTTCGAATTTCTAAAGGAAATAGAAAAAAATTAATGTTTAGCCCCCCTTTTGGAAGTGTAAACACAGAAGTTCATTTTCCTTATGGGAGGTTCAATGTTAAATTTTGGAAGCAGTTTTCTCCAATAATTATTCGTAAAGATTTTGGGGCAAATGAGTTGTATTTGTTACGAAATGCAAAAACACTCATTCACAAAGCTAGTAAAGCCGTCTCAAACATTATTTTGGGAAGGCCCTCTTCGGGGGGCAAGGGCCGTAAAAAGCTGGTGGGTGATGTGTTACCAAATCCCAAAATTTATTTTCAGAGTGCCAGTAAACGTCAGATTAATCACGAATGTCACATAATTAATGCTCCAATGTTCCTTACATGTAAGAGTGACTGATAATGGGGCTATAGCCCCCTTTCAAAAGTAAGAAAATCCCCAGAAATATCCTTAGTAGGGACATACGAGAAGAGGGTGTTTTTGTTAATTAGTGTGAAATTTGGCGTCATTGTAGCAAAAGAGTATGCATTTTTGAAATATGGAATGCTATTTTGGTAACGCACCGCCTTAGGGGGGCACAGGAAACGAAGCATTAGATGATGTACCTTTATAAAAATTCAAAATTTTGTTCCGGAAATGCCAGTGAGCGTCAGATTTTTCACAAAATACTACAGAATTAATATTCTAATGCTCCTTGCATGTGCCAGTAACTTGTGTGGGGCTATAACCCCCTTTCATAAAATATCCCCATAATTCTTCAATTTATTTGAGGTGACCTTTGTGCTGCCTCTGTACCATATCGGGTTGTGCATTAATGGAAGCCATGGCTAAAAATAATATACATTTCCTTTCCCCCGACTTCGATCCGACATTTTTTTCTCGAGTTACGGCTGTTTTGGGCATTTTTCCGACTGGTTTTTGGCTGGTCATAGCGCCACAAGGAAGCATTGTGCACCCAGGTTGTCTTATCACGGTGTCAGGAATGAGCTCTCAAACGTTGTAAGTGTTGTTTTGAAACACCCTCTATATTTCTATCCTGTTTCTGATTAGCTTCTCTTTGCCAATCAATTTCCAGTATTCCCAAAATAAACCAAAAGTGAACTAAATTCACTAAATCGCCTTCCCCCTATGCTTTCTTCTTGTATAGTACTTATTATATATTTATATTGTAATTGACAGAGATTGCCAATATTGATTGAAATATCCGGTTAAAATTCTATTAGAGGAATTCCCTCTTCAGTACAGAAATTCCCTCCATGCATCCTACCGCCATTTTAGGCGAGATGGGATTAAGTAAGATGGAAATTCCCATCTCGCCTAAAATGGTAGACATTCTTATTTTTCAGATATAAGTGGCTGATAAATCGTAAGGCGAGGTGGGATTAGGCTAGATGGGATGGAATCATCTGAAAAGGTACGGGTACGGTAGGTAGCGGCATGACGTCACGCCGTCCCTCATGCTTATCTTTGCCCATTGTAATTGCTTAGGAAGTTTGAGAACGCCGTACACAGTTTTTTGGAGGTGGGGTAGGGTCCCCGCGTTCCCACGCACTTTAACCCCTGCTGCTAAGTATTAATTGCTGTGAGGACTAACGAAAAATATTATGCGATAATAATAATAATAATAATAATAATAATAATAATAATAATAATAATAATAATAATAATAAAGTATCTGAATGATACAGATATTTTTTCAACTTTTATTACAATTGCTGTGGGTTCCCATGAATCTGGTTATATTGTTTTTGAAAGGAATAAAGAGGCTTCAAACAACAATTGCTTGCTTTTTTGCCTCAGGCAGCTTCAGGACTAAAATTAAGACTTTGCTTCAGGCAGACAGTACTAAAATTCTGTCAATTTATGTGTAGCTATCAGCAACCACACAGGTTCTTTGAAACGCTGAATTTTACAAGAAAGGTTTTGTCCATCGGATAGGAAGCGAACGAAGCCCACCGTACGTTGTAATCCCTCCCCTCTTTTGCACACTGTATGAAATTTAACTTGTATACTGTAGTAAGTTACAGAAAAGAGAATGCTATTTTTTAAAAAATGACATTATCGAATAAGATTGACCATTATTACAATATATTCAAGATGAAAAATATTCTTTTAACAGTCGTCGTACTTAGTTGTCTGCACTGAAATTCCCATAATGTGCTTTCTTCTTTTCTAATATGAGCTCCGAGCTTCTTCGTGTCTAAGTGGTTAGCGTTCGTGCCTTTGGCGTGAGAGACCCGGGTTCGATTCCGGTGAGAGCTCATGTAGTTCGGGGTTGTCAATTAATCAGTAGGTCCCGTCTTATATAGCCTCGCTGCTGAAAGGGACGACAAAATCAACTCAACTCATATTGAGCACCATAGGAGATATAACTCCGAGGTGAATTTTGTCCCTGGAAAACCTCCCAAAATCATCAACGGTACGAAATATGTCTGCAATGCAACATGTCCATCATTTCCAACTCTATGCTCTGTGATCTAGTTTGCTTTTCATGTTTTCAGTAAACTAGACAGACAAAAGGAAGAATAGAGGCTTTCTTCCAGAAAATTGTGTTCGAGGGTGGGGGGTCACACAGGCTCGTATCCACGGGGAGTCTAGGGGGCCGGGCTCACCAAAAATGTTTACATTAGAATGATTTATGAGCATTAAAGTAGTCAGCCATTAGGATTTTTTGTTTTAGGATGATACCAGATTCGACTCCTGGTGTAAGCTCAACTTTCAGTATTGTGTCATTTGCAGGTCTCGTCTCATACAGATTCGTTGAAAAACCTCTAAACATGTGCTATGACTAGTATGCGAACTAAAGTTTTTTTAGCAAAAGAGAGAGAAATTTCTTGCTTTAGAATCTGCCCTGTAATCCAGTTTTTCTGGAGGCGAGATAGTATGGTTGGGAACGACCTATCAGATTCAAGTTCCGAACCCACATATCAAAGACCTTCCTTTATAACCTTGGTGTTGTATAAAGACGAAAAACAAAAATATACTGATAGCTCCAGTAATAGATATTATAGCAAAGAGATTTAAAAAATAGGTATTTTTGAAATAGAGAAAGGACAGTACCTGAGCTTTATTAGTATTACTAGCATATATTACCCGCTTTGCTAAGTTAAAATGAAAATTTTAAAGCACAACTCCGTATTTCATGTGTTTAGTACCCGTGAAATATGCTGTTTTCGTTTTTAATGGCATCAATTTAAACAGCATCGGAAAGATCATTGATCAACTCGGCGACCCCAAAAATCATGGATTCGACACCAATAATGGTCATTTTCGGTCATTTATATATATATTTCCTCCTCCCCTATGTTGCGGGCCATGGCAACGAAAGTGTCACTCTTCATCTCAGCGACCTTCCACAAATGTGGATTCAGCACTAATTAACGGTCATTTTCCATTATCTTTAAATATCTCTTCCTCCCTTTCCCCCAAGTTGTGGGGCAGAATTTGAATTTAAACATGATCAAAAGTACCACTGCTCATCTAAGCGATCCAGAAAACTATAAATTTGACACTGATAGTGGCCATTATCGATCATTTTATATATCACTTTCTCCCCTTCCCGCAAGTGGCGGAGCTGATTTTGCATTTAAACCGGATCGAAGATGTCACAGTTCATCAGAATGATCCCGAAAACTATGGATTAGCAACTAATATTGGTTATTTTCGATTATTATTATTATATATAGCTCCACCTCCCCCGTGCTGCGGCACACGAAATCAGAATTGTCACTGTTAATCTCAGCTACTCCTAAAACTATTGATTCGACACTAATATTACTCAGTTTCGATCATTTTTAAACGTTTATCCCCCTCTCCTCTATTGTACCCTCCACCTTCCCAACTATTAGGGCTGAACTTGGATTAAAACAGCATCAGAAGTGTTACTGTTTGTCTCATCGGGCCCGAAAACTATGGACTCAACATTAATATCGGTCATTTTTGATCATTTTTAAATTTCTCTCCCTCTCGCCCTCCCCTACGTTGTTTCATCAAAGTAAATAGCCTAAAGTAATCCCTGCCCCTATACTCATGTATATTGAAAATTTGATTTAGATCGGTCGGGTGGTTCAAGAGTGATGAAGTCACAGAGACAGGAATTTTTAGTTTTATTATTTTTACATATATCTGCCCCCTCTCCCTCCCCTACGTTGGCTCGTCAAAGTGAAATGATAAAAAAAACACCCAAGGCCCGACCCTCATATTTGTTGAAAATTAGATCGAGATTGGTTGGGTGGTTCAAAAGTTATTAGGTTTTATTAGTTTCTATTTATACGTTCCCCCTCCCCCCTAGGATGTACCGTTAAAGTAAAATTACAAAAATGTTTCCAGATCCAAACCTCATACATCTTGAAAATTTGATTGCGATCGGTCGGATATTCAAGATATAGTTCAAGAGTTATTAAGTTACAAAAATAGTGGCTTTCAGTCTTATATAAATTGATTTTTATATATGTATCTCTCCTGCTTCTCCGCCCCCACGTTACTTCGTCAAATTTAAATAACACGATCCCAGGCCTGAGCCTCATCTATGTTGAAAATTTGATCAAGATTGGCCGAGTGGTTCAGGAATTATTAAATTTTATTTATTTTTACACCCCCCTTAAGATGTACCATCAAAGTGAATAGCCTAAAACCAGCCCAGCCGCAAAACTCATCCATGTTTCAAATTTGATTAAGATCAGTGGGGCGGTTCGGGAGATTTATACTCACAAACATAGTGTTTCTCAATCATATATATATATATTAGTAGTGTCGAATCTAGATTTTTTCCTATGGGGGCAACGTAAAATTTTACGGCACATTCCACCAGCCCCCCTTCCAACAGAACGGCGAATATGCATCGTTTTTACCACTATCACTCTACATTGAGACTTTTCCCAAATAGGCAGTACTGGCTTCCATAGAAGGGAAAAAAAGTTTGAAGGGCCGGATCGGGACAGTGAAGAGAAGAGTGGCAGTGTTGGGCAAATTTCAATTGAATTCTCAATTAACAATTAATCTGTAAATTTAATTGTTAATTGCAATTGACAACGGAAGTAAGTAATGGTTAATTGTTAATTGAAGTTGCCCATTAATAAAGGAGAATCAATTGCAATTAATCAATCGATTGAAAGTAATTGCAATTGAAATTAATTAGCAATTAATTCAATTGCAATTTTTGATTTCCACAGCAATTACTTTCAATTGATTGATCAATTGCAATTGATTTTCACTGATTAATTTTCAACACTGTAGTTCAGAGAGAGTGTGGGGCAATGAAAACTTTAGCCACGACCAACTGACCCACCACCCATCGTGACCCATGACCACCGTGACCCACTCTGTCCCACCACCCACCATGAACCACTGTCACACACTGTGACCCAAGACCCACCGAAACCCATTGTCATCAACTCTGACTCACGAATCATGCCCTCTTCTCTACTGACTAAAGAGTTTAAACTTGTAATAAAACGAGGCTATGAAATTATCACTCATTGGATTTTAAATTTCTACGATCAATCACTCAAGCACCGCTCTATTACAATAACAGTGGATCTGACCTTTCTAATATAAATAAAATAGAGTTTGCTTGAGTGTCTGTCTCTCTATCTGTGTGCGGCCCGTGGACCAGACGAGTGGACGAAAGTTTTTAAAATTTGGTCGCGGGTAGCTTGGTCTAGGCCACAGATCAAGACGAAGAGTTTTTTTATTCAACCGGGACTGGCCTGGGAACCAGACAAGTTGGCCGAGAGTTACCAAATTTTGGACACGGATACCTTGGTTCAGGTCCCAGACCAAGGTGAAGCGTTTTTGACTAAATTCGAACCAGGGGGGTCTCAGGAGGGCATTAACCCAGACATGTAAAAGTAGTAGAAAATGACCGATATTAGTGTCGATTTCATAGTTTTCGCGGTCGCTGAGATCAATGGTGATACTTTCATTAGCGATGATTTTCTAATTCAGCCACCACTGTATGTGGGCCGGGAGTCACCGGGGTGGAGAATTGCGAGACATGTAAAAATAATGGAAAATGGCCGATATTAGTCTCAAATCAATAGTTTTCACTGTCGCTGAGATGAATGGAGATACTCACACAGGCGTTAACTTCCAAATACTCCCCCATCGGCTGCTGGCCAGAGGCATGTTTTTTTTTTCAAAATTGGAACCAGAGGATCATAGGGGCTTTTATCGGAATATGTAAAAGTAGTAGAAAATGGCAGATTTTAGTGTCACATTCATAGTTGTCGCGGTATCTGCTGGAGGCCAGAGGCGATTTTTTCACAATTCGAACCAAGGGGGTCTCAGGGGGCGTTTACCGGGACATTTAAAAGTAGTAGAAAATGACCAATATTTGTGTCGAATCCATATTTATCGGAATTGCTCAGATGTATAGTGACAACCCCGATAGTGTTTACGTTCAAATTCAGCCCCCATCGGCCTTCCCAATGGAAACACATGTATATATATTATTTTGTTTTCCATGTAGTTAACATTAATGTCATAGTAGATTAAATGATAAAATTCGAATTAGTAATTCTGTTTTACATTGCTCCATACATACACTGGAGCAAATCCCGGGGGGATGAAGGGGACATGTCCCCTCCAATCTTGGAACTGGGGAGATTGTCCTCCCCAATAATCCGATTTGAAATGTGTTTTTGGGAGAGAAATTTGATTATTTGTGTCCGATCGCTAGAAAGGAAAGTGAGATGAAATTAATATCATATCAGAATAAGCCTCAAATCTGCCCGCCTCCCAATGTTGAAGACAATTCTGCTCCCCTGAACCTCTACAGCATTGTTTCTCGGCTACAGAAATATTTTGAACATCGCCATATATGTATATATATAACATGGGAACGATCTTACCCGTCCCCCCCTCCCCTAATGTTGAAGACAGATTTGCGCTGTTGCATACATACCTGTCGTTTCTCGTTTCTTTTTGTCCATGAACTCAAAATCCTGGACAAGGCTTGCATAAATTTCTCGCCGTGCTTTTTGCTTTTCAATCCTGTCCTTGAAAGAGTCTGTTATCTTATCCCATATGCAAAGTCTACATTCCACAAGTTCAATAACGGTTAAAATATCGAATGGAAAAATTCCTGCCATCTCTAAAAATCTAAGCAAAACTAGAAAGGGAGAACGCAATAATACACAACCTTTTGATCCAGTCACTGTAGCTAAAATGCAGAACTCTATCAGGGGGTCGATCCCGGTACAAAGGGGAGAGGGAAAACTTGGATACATAGCTTTGGTCTTTGTTTTCAATTGCCATTCTACACATTATTTTTTAAAATGGGAGATTTGGGATAGTTTTGGAAGTGAGAGAAAAAATCTGTAACAAGTGAAGCATGAAGTCACATCCCTATTGTTGAGATCACAATCAAGAAAATGCCAAGTGAGTAACTTGTCATTGGAGCTTGGGAAAGAGTGTTTGATTGTGTTGGTTTCGTTTCAAAATAACAATTCTACTTTGACTTGTAAAAAAATATTTTATTCAATCACTGCTTATTGAGTGGAACCGGGAAAAGTGATCTGCACACAATTCTAATGAAAATAAAAGGAAGTAATAATAATCAGGATTTTTTCCATATGCTTATGTTCACAGTGTATCAAAATTTGAAAATTACGCTTAAATTAATTTCCAGAATGTATTGAAATTTAAATGCATTAATAGATTAAAAAATATACCATCAAAGAGTGTATGTGTGAGAGAGAGAGAGAGACAAGGAGAGAAAGAACAAAAATTAAAAATTAGTGGAAAATAATCAAGAACTTGGTTATCTAAATTTTCTATATTCTATTTGGTAATAGCTATTTAGAGTGAAACCAGTACTCTTCAAACTTCCCACATTTTATACTTATTTAATAAAGGGAATTAGCTACTCCAAAACAGAGACTGTAAAAAAAATAATAAGCTGTTCCGAAGTTGTTTTTAGGACAAGATAATAATAATATTATTATACAATTATAATAGAAAAAAATGGAAACAACAAAATTCCAAAAACAAGAAACGAAACAAAAATATACAGCTCCTTGTCACTCACTCTCTTCATCTAACCCACTGGCCGGCCGACATTATCGGCCACATGTGCATGCAATCATAAGAAAACATTGCCACCGACAAAATCGGTGTCGGCGATACCGCCGATATTATCTGGGGCTTGGCCGACAGCATCTGCGTGTTGGAGGATCGGCCGATAATATCGGTGGCGTGTGTAAGCTACGATTTGAGTACATTGAAGTCGATTTCACCGCCGACATTATCGATGCTTCCACCGATATTATCGTTGCCGTGTGCAAACGCACTAAGACTTCTCTTTGATCTGTATGTAAACTTTTGTCAGTTGATGCAAAAAATAAGTGAGTTTGTTCTACGCTCTACATTTCAAAACTGATTTCATAAGATGAACAGACTCCCCACACTTGAAAACAACATAGACAGATTTT